>NC_142683.1:0-305833 GCF_964200805.1 Pocillopora damicornis
AAGAGTTCAAGAACTTGTAAAAACATCCACCTAAAGAAATTTCTAGCTAAACATATTGTAAATTATAAGTAACTAAAGAAGACATGCTATTAATGAGACCAGGTATCTACCAGTTTATGTTTAAAAAAATATATAGTAATTTGTAATTTAAGTAGTCAAATTAACATTTCATTCCTACAGTTATTAGCTGCCTGAGTTGTAATTTAATGGCAATATTCGTTTGATACTTTGTGGAAAATCTGGTTGACACGAGGAAGGGAAAAAACACGTTAGTTTTTCACGCGAGTCTGATATCACCAATCAGCTGGTAACTGCTGCATTTTCATTTATAACAGTTTAAATGACACCGTAGCGTTAACCAAATATTCGATTTACTCGACAGAATGGGCTTAATTTTTTGTTTGCTTCTTCTAGGTTCAAAAATCACATATAATTGACTGCCTGTAAAATTTTGAGAAAATGCATTAGTCAAATTTCAGTCAAATTTGAAACAAAATAATTGAAAAGATAGACAACAGTCCTGATCCAAATCGAAGTGATAACATCCCCGGTCAAACGGACGTGGTTGTCCAGTAGTTCATTAGATATCGTGTCGGTATTTCCACAACTTTTCATGAATATCGAAAGAATCGATACTTGCCAGCTGGTACACAGACACAAGCATGATCTACAAAAAAAAGGAAGTAAACTTTCATGTCTTCCATCTGTCAAAGTAACATACTCAACCTTACCACTCTTTTGTCCCTTTTTCCCATTTCGTTTCTACAACAAGGAAGCAAGACCACCAGTGTTTTTGTAGACGAAATTTTTGGTTGGAATCCGTTTCACTCTACACAACAAGATCAGCCCTCTAAATAGAAACCGCTGGAAGTGTCGCTAGAAGTATCACTAGAAACTCTTGCTTCCAGTCTTTCTCAATTCTTGTTTGGCCGATCTCGAATAAAAATCATACATTCTTTATCTTGAGTGTTTGACTGATCATCGAATGTTTTTCAAACCGTACCTTCTCAGTTCTAACACTAGCCTGTCGTCAAAAGTTTTCTACTGTTTTAACCAAACATGCTAACGGAAGCGAAAAAAAGTAGATAAAAGGTGAAGTACAACCAAACCTAGAGCGTGTTTCCTTAAAAAAAGTCACTGAGATAAATACTGGTTCAGATGTTTGCTTTTACATGTCTGAACTGTGTACATAAGTATTAAAATTTTATATTCAGCTTCATTCTGCGACTGGACATTCTGAATGAGTACCAAGTCCGGTTAACGAATCTTTTTATAAAAAAAAATTGTTCTGTTTGATGTAGAAAGAAAGAAAGTTGTCCACCTGGTTGCTGTGTGAACTAACCCTAAGAACCAAAATTTTCTAGACTAACACTAAAGCTATTTAATTCGACCCCCGAGGATTTGACCCAGTGCGGAGAGGTGGCCATGTTTACATGTATTTTTCATTGAGATGTCCATACGTTGTATCGAAAATTCAGCGATTTGTGAAATCTGTGAAAATGGTTAATGAGTTAGTGTCAGTAAGAATTAAACCCTTCATCCTTTTATGAACTTGCACTTCGCTTTCTGTAACATTTCTAATGTTTTTTCTTTTTTTAACTTAATCTTCCTTTGTTTTGATCTTGGTTTTGTTTTAGAAAAAACAATGGTTCGTTCCCTCGCCTTAAACCTCTTAAGTTGTCTATCAGTTGTTACACGCGTTACGAAGTCATTAAAAATTGAAAGTTATTAAGCATGAAACGTCCAATCAAAACAATGTCGAAGTCAATCCGAGGCTAAATCTTTGTTTGTGCCATGACATCGCCCACTGACAATAACTTTTCTGTGACTGAAATTTAATTCATTCAGTCCTAGAAGGCAGAAGGTCTTGAAAATCAAACTGAAAAATGCTATCTGAAAATGACGGTGATTGCCAAGAAAGGATAAGCCGACGCGTCGAATTTAAGACAAGCTACAGTGTTGAAAGTTTAACATCAGGAAGTAGCGACGGAGAATCCTATTCACCGCGTTTGCCTCATGTAAGGAGAAGGGACAGTCTGTTACAAAGAACAAAATCCTTCAGTCAGATCATCCACGAAATGGGCTCAAACACAAAGAAGTTAGAAGAAGAAATGTATGGACTTCTACGCGATATGGTAAGCTTCTGCTTCAATAAAAACCTCTTTTGTTGCCATATTCGACCTTCTTGTACCAAAACATAGCGTTATGTCTTTGATAATCGCTGCGCTTAGAGGCGAATCTCGCGTTAGATTGTTACCAGAAAGGATTTTTCTTCTCCACTTCTATTTTCGGAATGATTTTGACTAGTAGTTAGTTATGACATGAAGCTTCTCGAATGTGATGCGGCGGTATCACACAAAGGATGCTTTGCGTAACACTGGTGATAAGAAGCGTTTTGTCCGACAAAAGCCCTCGTGTTTAATTATTACAGCAGCCATTGTGCAAACATCGACAACACTAATCAATTCCATTTCCCATAACATATTAGAGTCGTATGCAGATTTACAAAAAAATTCATGTAGATATATTCAATTTAATTTACTTTAATTTTTTTGGATCAGTCCAGAATCAAAGAAATTGCGAGGAATCTCAATGTTTAGATTAGTGTTCTTGTCAGAATTAAGGTTTAATTTCCACCTGCTTATCACTTACATCCCCTGGGAATCTTCTGTTTAAGTCTTCAGCTCGCGAACACTAAGATATGATTTATTGTGTTCAACTTGTATCATCCTTTTTAATGAAAGAATATAAGTATGATTGGTAAATGACGGCGAGATTTTACTGCTTAATAACTTTTAACATTTAAGTTATTATGATAAGTTGTTAGTTCTATTTATTTTTTAAGTTGATTGGTTTCGTCTCCCATTTGCAAACGTTTTTCAACTCTCGACAATTTTCTCTTTGCTCAGTGCAGTGTATAGTAAAACAAAAGAGCTTAATGTTCTCAAGAATAAATGTTTTGGGCCCAACTCAGACTCCTTTTTGGCCCGAGCCGCTATGTATCAACCACATCTTGTAATTGATTCCTGTTTAGTACTAATAAAAGGTAGCATACTAGGTGTTCTAAATCTTTCACTTGGTTTGTGTCACAGGATACCCTTCGTAATCAGAACCTCAGTACTGGCCGGCGGCTTCAACGTCTACAGAGAGTGTCGGGAGCGATGAAAGAACAACTACAGGCCTTCTGTCCTGTGCGGTCAGCAGCGAGTCATCGACATCTTAATCACACGAACATTATGACCATGAATGAAAAGAGAAATTGTTACTCAATAGAAAATCTGCCCACAGAATCAACTTGAGTCCGAAATAAGGGAAATTGGCTATTGTAAACATCAATTTTATGGATCAGCTGGCTTTGTTTATTCAACAATTAAAAGAATCAGTAACACAGGATTCCAATAAAAACAGATGTAGACAGTCATCTAGTCAGTAGACTGTTTTCGTGTCCATCTTTGAGGTAAATTCAATCCGAGAAAGGAGTCATAGTTTTATTAAGTTTTGATAAAAGTAAATGAGGGGACTTTCCGTGGTTTTCTATGTGTAGTTATTGAATCCAGTCAAGAAGTTATCTACTTGTAATTGTTTAACTGGAGTATTTACTGATTAAAGTGAAGTGTGACTATAGCCTGGCGAGAGATTGTAAGATCATTCTCTGCGACACCACTGTCTTGGTTAGTGTTGGTAGCAACATTCACATTCAAAGGGCCTGGTGGCTTCTGGGACAATTGTCGCCCTCTGGGGTGACCGCATGTTGTGTGGGACACCCCACTGAGCGAGAGTTTGAAGAGTGTCCTACTTGCTGTGCGTGATAGAGAGTGTTATGTTCTCCAGATCATGGCTAACCACACGCTAAGAGTAAAAAAGCGTGACTAGCAGCACTTGAGATGTGACGTAAGCACTTGAATGGGTTACGCGCATCAAAAGCTCATTTCCCGTTTTCTAAAATATTCTTATAACTCACTAACAAGAACATTTGAGGCTACTTCAGAAAGAGGAAGCATACATCACGCTGTCTAGATCTTCAACCCCCTATCTATAATACAAACGAGCCAAAAAGCTAATCAGCACATCGTCGGAGCCTTTGAATTATAGGATACTAAGTAAAATCTCGTTGATATTGTTGGACAATACAAGCCGCCTTGTTCACCCACTTTTAAAAAATTCGGACATTAAGCCTTACCAATATCATTACTGACGTTTCGAACCCCTCCTATCGCTCTGACGAAGGGCTCGAAACGTCAGCTTTTAAACTCTTTACGGCAGCCAATTTACGTTATCAACTCAGTTGATAATACTAAATTACCCTGTTATACTCTCTCACCGACGCAGCACCACAGTTTCTTTAGAAACTTACCCCCCAGTATCATTACCGACTGTCAGCTCCAGTAAAATCTTAAGAGAATTTTTCATTCAATGAATGTCATAGCTTTTCATTAGTTCATCGAAAGAAAAAATAGATTCAAACCTCCTTTTTCTAAAAACAATATAGCATTTTGCACTCTAGAAAGTTGTTGACCTTTGTTTGCTGAACACAAATGAATTTCCTGTCAGATCTGTGTTTTTTTCTTCACCCAAGCAGAAAAGCTTACATTAGCTTCTCAAGAGATGTCTCTTGAAGAAAAAAACAGAGAAAGTTTTATCGGCCTGATTATTATATTTATTTTGACTTGAGAAAGTGATTCTCCCGCATAATATTCCTAAATTAATTGTTAAAAGAACTATCGAAACTGTTGAAATTGAAATTGATTACAAATCAAACATTTCAATCAAACGCACTTGATATAGTTCAGCAAGAGAGAATCAAGTTTGATTCTTCAGCGTTTACATTATTTTGTACACGCTCGCATTCAAAACAAGCGTGGTTTGTTTTTTTTTTATGAGTAACGTACACCTTTTTCCTTCCTCTCAAGAGTTTTAGGGTGCGTCAAACCTTATAATTAGCATGTGAAACTGCTGGACAATAACTATATTAGCTGAAGCAGTCTTTCATGTTCACAGGCGTGTTATTAAGGCTTCCCTCGGGGACAATTTAAGTGTTATTAATCATACGGTCTCGTGACACATAACTAGTAGATATATCGCCACAAGCCAGGCCGTAGATCACTTTTACATGGCCACAGATTCCTTGCGGATAATTTGGCGATGAAGGGTGAGACTTGTTTGACAAGTTCCTTTAAACAGATATGTTTTGAATATTTCTGACTTGGTCAACAGATAGCAGGGAAACTTCATTTTCCTATGGCTGAGAATTTCAGCACTAACCTCATATTTGTCTTTTACAGAGTACAATTTTGTTGAGTCAGATGATGACTCAGGTTTCAAAGATGATTCAAGCGTCGCATTCTCAGTGGAAAGCGGCCAGTCAGAGCGAGTTGCCACTTACAAAACTAAATCTTGGAACTGCTTCGCCACAAAAAAACAGGAAGCTAAAGTAAAACAAGAACAGGAAGAAAATGGCACCGGGTATGACAACCCACGAAAACAAAACTTCTTTAAAAGAGCAACCAGGAAGATCTTTGGCAAGACCAGGCGGATGTTTAATAAGAAACATGAAGATAACAAAATCAATACCACAGTGAAAACGGAAAAGAAACTGAAAGAAAATTATACGGAACAGGTGGCCATTATAATACCGTCAGACAGCTGTGCGAGTGTGAATGAGGAGCCAGCACCTTACCCTCAAAATGTTAACTTCATTCGAGCAGAGAAGATGCGATGCTCGATTCGAGAATCCCGCGGCTTGAACCCGCGGGAAGCTTTGCGGCTTCGCGAGAGACAAACTATGCTTCGAGTTCTGTTTGATTTTCAAGCATGTGATGACGATGATATTTCCGTGATGAGAGGAGAACTTGTTCAAGTACTCAACAAAGATGATAAGGATTGGTGGTGGGTTGAAAATGAACATCGACAGAGAGGATTTGTGCCGCGAAACTTTCTTTGGCCCTGTGGCTGTTACGGTAAGACAACATCTTTTATATAGAACTAACATAACTTAACTAAGTTTCTCCTTTTGAAGAAACAGTACATAGATGGCTACTTTTTTCAAGTAATTTTCTTGTATGAGTTGGCATATTTACAAAAACATCGGTATAATAAAGTCAATATATATCAGCGATGCTTAAAAGTAAAAAATCATCCAAAAATGGGCCAAAACGAGGTTGTCAAAATTGCTAACAGATTATTGGACACCTTTTTGTTTTCGTTCATTCAGTAGAAGGATAATCCAGGTCGAGAATTTATTTTTCTGAGGGAAAAAAAGAACAGAATTGACTCTGTTGATCTTTGGTTTTGTCATCAGCAAGAGAAATCTTTATTGCTAAAGCTTTATTACCTGCGACACACATTACCCGGGAGATGTGCTTGAGATAGCACACCAATGAATAAATGAATACGTTGAGTCCGATATCACTTCGGAATTGTTTGAAACTCGCTCAGTCGCTTAAACAAAGAAGAATAGAGATGAGTGGTCGGAAATGGAAATTAAAATTTATTCAGGTTCATGGCACCTGACATGCACTCTGTCGATATTTTTGAAATGTCATGCTTACCGTGGGAAACTGAAATGGAATTAAAATGCCACTGTGTTACAACCGAGTATCAAAACATTGACATTTCTTAACGACTTTTATTTTTACCTCATTAGTATCTTATTCCCGCGTTCAATTCCATCATAAGAATGCTTTTATAGTATTTGCCCATTATGATACATATTTATATTGAGAGATCAGTGAGAGTATTATCACATCGTAAAATACAGGCACGAACATTGCATTGGGCGCACTCCTCTGTGGTCGGGTGGGACATCAATACTTCGTAGAAAATATTCTTAAAGCTAACTTCATTGATTCAAGATTTGAAAGTAGATTTTATGGTATGTAAGATCATTATAAGGACAAATTGAGGGAAAGTTATCGCTCTCCTAATATAGAAAAAGTGATATTGCTTCTTAGATCATTTTCAGGATTGATGACGACTCTTCGCTTATCTCACAATGTTCTTGTATTGTCAACGGCTATTAACGTTAAAACGCTAAGCATCATTCACAAATGTAAAATTCGAGACACAAAGACTAAATGTAATGTCGGTTTTTTGAGGGAAGGGGTGGGTTTGCTTTTTGGTGAGGTATTGGTAACTAATATGAAGATGAAAACTGGCGCAAAGTGTTATCGTGCGCCAGTGGGCACGAGGAGGGTTAAAACTTGTCATAGCTAACTCTCTATCTTTAGGTGCCTATGTTAATTTAATTGCCTTTTAGCTAATTAACGTTTAATTTGTGATATAAATGGTTGAACAGCTACAGAGTTTTCAAATGCCTTTTTTTCTGCTGTAGTGTGTCAACAGTTTATTTTGGACAGAGTGACGAATGTGGGCCCAGTCCTCAGCGACCAGAACATTGAACAACAACGGTTCCAGGCAACTGATCAATTCATCAGGGAGGAATCGTTTGGCGAAAGAACACGGCTCATTGGAAACAAAAAATACACGAGTACATGGTGCTGAAGACCTGGTCATGTAAACCTGGAAAATCTGCGCAAGAGATTTAAAACAACACCTGATTGAAAGTGTTGGGCTGAAAAACGCTAATGACACTGCTTTTTTCGCTTTGTTGCTGTTCTGCCGAAAACACACTCGAATAATTTTGAATTTTATTCATGTAATCTGTTTTATGGAAAGTGGATGAATGAGTGAGATAAAGTTAAAAGTGGGCAGCTGGCATAAGAAGCCGTTAGTTTTTCATCTGGTCAAATGTTGTTTGTAAAAAATTTCAGTGCTTTGAGAGGTTACTTAAACAGATGCAATGTTGAGACATTATTTCGAGAAAAGTGTGATAGAAATCAATGCAATTTTGTTTAAATGTTAATCTCTATAAAGAGGGGATTTCCCACTATATTTCTGATATTTGTCATGTGGCCGGTCCTAGGGTAGGTTGAAATACGAAATTTGTCAAGTTTTGTATTTTTGAGAAGCGTATGTAACTGAAAGCGCCTTTCCACCAGTCTGAGTCAGGTTTTAGAATAACGTGAATGTACCGTTCGTCGATATTCTCATATCCTATAAGCAGGCCCTCGTTTTTTCTTCGACTTGTCTCAAATCTGCCCGCGCGCGGAGAAACTCGTGTAATGCAGTGAGTAGTTACCTTAACCTACGCCGTTTGAAAGCGTAACTTTTGAGGGCTATTGCAATAGATATTTAAAAATTGGAAAGTTTTTCCTCCTCCAAATGTATAAGAAATGACGGCCTAACGATTTAAGATTTGGGATGAAATAAATGGCTTATAAATAGCTTCTCATTCGGAGCACCCATGATACCTATGAAGGACCGAGATTTTGTATATTTTTAAGTATTATTATACTGTACGTAAATTGCTAGATTAGTTTGTAACTTTTATTTGTCAAAGAACCTTATTTTATTGTCTTGTACTGAATTAAAATACAATAGGGTGATTTTACAATTTATTTTGTTTATTATTTCACATTTTATTAGTTAATTGTAGGTCCGCATCAGCCTCATGGCTGCCACTTTTGTAACCTGCATCACTAAATAAAATGACTGATTGATTGATTAATGAAGAAAGGATGCTAGAGTCTCTTTCTTGGTATTTCGTGACTGTCTATCATGTAGCATAAATCGCAAATTCTGGGCGTGTTCAGTGATCACGTGACATTCGCGGTTATTGTAATCGCTTTGCCTGCAGATTTCTAGTTGCGTTGTATTGATTCGACTCAAAACCTTTTTTTCTCGGTTGACATGTCGAAAGGACCAGCAGTTGGAATCGATCTTGGTACCACGTATTCTTGTGTTGGAGTTTTTCAACATGGGAAAGTGGAAATTATCGCAAATGATCAGGGAAATAGAACAACACCAAGCTATGTAGCGTTTACTGAAACGGAACGCCTGATTGGAGATGCTGCAAAAAATCAAGTCGCAATGAATCCCTCAAACACGATTTTTGGTGAGAATTCAAAACATATACATTCTTTATAATCGAAGAGCGATGGCTGAATGTGTGCCCATGTTCCTTTGCAGATGCTAAGCGATTGATAGGTCGACGATTTGACGATCCTTCGGCGCAGGCAGATATGAAACATTGGCCCTTCAAGGTGAAAAGATGTTGGCTTTTTCGGAATTTGTTGAGTCTTGATTGAAGTCTCAGATTTTAATGGAACATCTTATTAAAAACTGATATGATTATTGTACAAAGTGATACCATTCTTTCTTAACTGTCAGTCAAAAGAAACGTTACCTTTATCTAAGTAACTTACTTTCGTTTTCTAGATCATTAATGACTCTGGGAGACCTAAAATACAAGTGGAATATAAAGGAGAAACTAAAACATTCTACGCTGAGGAGGTATTTAAGAGATTAATTAGTTTCATCGAGGAAAATATTATTTTCTGGAATACGAACTCATTATATCAATAGCCCCAGCCATGCCTGCTAGTCATACCTCCCAAATTTTACTTCACAACCAGTAACCGTCGATGAATTATTGATCTGCAATGACTCAGCCATGATTGCAACAATTCACTAAGATTTTGTAACTAACATCTGTAACAAATTACTTAAAATCAGATATTAGATAGATGGGTCAAGCTTCTAAAACCATGATAGGTTTTCTCTGCAACATCAGAAGTTATGTAATATTTTTAGGGCCAAGTAATCCTACTCCTTGTTTTGGACGGTTACCTCCAAGCTTTTTATCAAGATTTATTGGGTATTCTTTAACTACCAACAGAACCCTCCTTTTATCATTTGTCAATTTCTTGTTTACAGATTTCCTCTATGGTGTTGACAAAAATGAAGGAAACAGCTCAGGCATATCTTGGAAAAACTATCACAGATGCTGTGGTGACTGTGCCAGCGTATTTCAATGATTCTCAGCGCCAGGCTACAAAAGACGCAGGTTGGTTTAAGTGATACAAATAATGGGAGATTTTACAAACTATAGTAATGATTTAACCTTTTAACTCTGAGTAGTGATTGACATGTAACTTCTCTCTATGATATCCATACATTATCAAGCAAACAGGTAATTAGAATACTCTAAATTATCAGGTAGAATTTGGTATTTTGATTTAATACAAAATTCCCATTTATTAATTTATAAATGTGTAATGAAGTGTGTTGTAGCTAGAGGGGAGAATAACCAATCAGATCTTGGTAATTAAACCTGAATAACAGGCCCAAACAAAAAACTTAACTGAGGTGGCTTTTGTTGGTTATTTTCAGGTAGAGTGTGAAGTAATAAAGTATATAAAGTTTTATGATATGATGAGCACACTTGTGTTTAATGTGTTATCTGAACCTTGTTCTACTTTGCTCATCCTGTGCAAGTAAACGTGAAATTTTAATACGGAAAAATTCCAAAGTTGATTTGGAAAATTACGATGAATGTAATTTACAATGAACTCATGATGAACCTAATTTGTGCTTTAATGTTCTTTCTAAGGTGTGATTGCTGGCTTAAATGTCTTGCGTATTATCAATGAGCCAACTGCTGCTGCCATTGCATATGGTCTGGACAAGAAAGTTGGTTCTGAACGCAATGTCCTTATCTTTGATCTTGGTGGTGGTACATTTGATGTCTCCATTTTGAGCATTGAAGATGGTATATTTGAAGTCAAATCTACGGCTGGAAACACTCACCTTGGGGGTGAAGACTTCGACAACAATGTTGTTGATTTTTTTGTGGATAATTTCAGAAGAAAGTACAAGAAAGATCTTTCAACCAATAAACGCGCTCTGCGTCGCTTGAGGACAGCCTGTGAACGTGCCAAGAGGACCCTCTCCTCCAGCACCCAAAGTAGTATCGAGATTGATTCCTTGTATGAGGGAATTGATTTTTATACCTCACTTACTCGTGCCAAGTTTGAAGAATTGAACAGAGATTTATTTGACAAAACCAAAGACCCTGTTGAGAAAGCTTTAGGTGATGCTGGATTGGCCAAGAACCAGGTTCATGAGGTTGTGTTGGTTGGAGGATCAACTCGCATCCCAAAGATTCAAGAGAAGCTGCAGGATTTTTTTGATGGCAAAGAACTCAACAAAAGCATCAATCCAGATGAAGCTGTAGCCTATGGTGCTGCAGTTCAAGCTGCAATTCTGAGTGGTGACAAGAGTAGTGAAGTTCAGGATTTGTTGCTTCTGGATGTAGCACCATTGTCACTTGGAATTGAGACTGCAGGAGGAGTTATGACAGTTCTTATCAAGCGCAACACAACCATACCCACCAAGAAGACAGAATCCTTCACTACCTATTCAGACAATCAAACCAGTGTCCTAATCCAGGTAAGCAGTGGTGTCAGGGAAGAAAAATCAAAGAAAAGTGTAACTGTTCTCTTAGAATTCAGCTGTTGCCCTTAACCCATTAAATCAAGAAGAGCTCCCCAAAAAACCTGTTGGCAGACAGTTGGTCGTCTGTCGGCCGACAGACAGCTGACAGGTTTTGCCCGAAATATAGGCTACCTGTCAGCCGACAGTGGGCCGACAGTCGGCCGACTGTTGGTAATGTGTCAGTAACCTGTCGGTAGCTTGTCGGTAAAACGTTAACACAAACCTTAATGTTTTCTCTCGGTTTTCGCTTGATACAACATCCATCATGTGTAATACATTGACAAGAATAGCCTTTCATAGATTTGGTGGCTCCTAAAGGAGCCGTTTTGTGAGTGGTGAAATATACAAGATACTTCACTCGTAGAATCGTGATTTTAGCGGCGTACACCTAAATCAATTATCGCATCACGCATCCAAGTCTAATTATCGAATTGTTGTGTATAGTAATTTATTACGTAACATAACGAGTAGAAAGATTCACAGTTGTATCATTTATTAAATTTGAAATTGGAAATAGCAATTCATCCCAAACCTGCAAGATAGAGGACGATGTTAGCAACACAAATGCACAAGGTAAACATCATTGATACATACATAACATACCATAAGAGGCAGCGTTGCATTGTTGGGCGATTTGAATGAAAGTGTTTGTATTGATACGTAGCTTATGGTTATCAGAGTTTTTGGCCGAGTTTTCAATTAAATTATCTTCCAATGCGATTCTTAGATTGTCTGGTGTGTTGTAAATTACGCAAGTGATATATCCTATACGCATCTGATAACAACATTTTGGAAGAAACGTTTCTTTACATACTTTCAACTTTGCTGTCGATTGGTAAGTAGGTGAAGTCTGTCGAGTCATACATCACCATTACGGATTGTTATGTCATGTTAACTGTTCGTTTTTAAAACAATTTTTCTTTTTTCTTAACCTGTCGGTAACCTGTTGGTTAGCTGTTGGTAGACTGTCGGTAACCTGTCAGCCGACAGTTGGCCGACAGTCGGCCGACAGGTTTTTTGGGGAGCTCTTCTTCACAATTATCCTAACATTAGTATCTATATTCTCCAAACTCTTCTCTAGACATTTCATTTTGTACCTGACAAGAAGAATTTGTTTAACAGTCAAAGCTTCTTAGGTTGGAAATCACTTTATTCTCATGATGTTAATAAATGATTCAGTAATATTACTGTAAGGGGAAACTAGATGCTCGCTGCTCTAAGGGCTTGAAGGTTAAAGAAATCACCTCATATTCTGAGATGACATTGAGGCTTTATATTTGTACCTCCTTTTAGAGTGAGACAGTTCTTCTTTTAACTAATCAAAAGAAATACAAACCAGAAACAAATCAATAAAAGAGCTCATAGAGCAGTTGTAGTAAGTCTTAGTTCCTTGTTTCAAATTCAGCCCAGAAATAAATATCAAAAGAGCATAAAGAGTATTTGTAATAAGTTTAAGTTCCCTGTTTCAAGTTCAAGGAATTACTCAGTGTCTTTGCTAAGGGAATGCCACTGATCATGCCATTAGTAAAGTAGTCCCTCATATTAACAGTATACCATAGGAAAGAACCTAATAGGGGCTGGTTTCCTTTCTGTTGTTAAAGGTCTTTGAAGGAGAGAGAGGAGTGACATCAGGCAACAATCTGCTTGGAAAATTTGAGCTGTCTGGCATTCCACCAGCCCCACGAGGAGTTCCACAGATTGAAGTGACTTATGACATTGATGCAAATGGAATCTTGAATGTTTCAGCTGTTGACAAGAGCACTGGTCGTGAGAATAAGATCACCATCACCAACGACAAAGGCAGATTGTCCAAGGATGATATTGATCGCATGGTGCGTGAAGCTGAGAAGTACAAAGCTGAAGATGATTTGCAACGTGACAAAGTCCAGGCCAAGAACTCACTGGAGAGTTATGCATACCATATGAAGAGCACAGTGGAAGATGAAAAGGTGTGAACTTACTATGATTTTCAGTTGAGTCAGGGGTGAGATGGAAATTTGGCAACATGTATCGACATTAAAATTGTGTTGTTGCCAAAGGCAATTGGTTCCATTTCCATCAGGTTCAATATGTCATTTGACTTCTTTTGGGGTTTTCACGTGTGATGGTTGATGGCACACAGCTCTTGAGATTCATTTACCACTGCAAGTAAGGAGGGTTGTCCATGAAAATTCAGTTATTTAATAGTCAAAAGACTTATCACCAATTTTTTTCTGGGCTTCACTCAACTGAAAATTTACCTGAGTAAAATTAATGTAGTATGCATCAACACTTAAGTGTGTACTGATATACTACTTGATCTCAAACACATCATTGGTCTTGTGTCATTTAAAAAATATAGGCATCTGCAGCATGCAAGAATTGTTTTTTTAGCTTGATATGTCAAGATAGAACAATTAGTCTTAATGTTTTCATAACTTTCAAAAGAACAAAAATCTTGCATTACTTTACTTTAAGAGAAAAAACACAATTTATCTAAACTTGCACAGGTATTTTGTGGTCTCGTGTCTCTTTTATCCAAATACTTCTGAGAAAAAATAAAAAGTATCAGTGCCTTGCTTAGTGTAGTCTCCTTTGCAGCAGTTGTTTGGTCTTGTCACACAATACCCTCTATTCCTCATTTAGGAAAGAGCCATTGTGTGACAAGACCAAATAACAGTTGTTAAAGAGACTGTGCTTACAGTCCTTCCTCTAACAGAAAGAAAACCAATATTATTCATCAACAGTTAGTCACCACAAAAATATAATTCCACATAATTTTACTGAGAAAAGCTGACTGAAACTGTTGTATCTCCAACAGACCCTAACCAAAGATATATTGCAATCTTGTATAAGGGAAAATGCACTGAGCAGGAGGAAAAGATAATATTTCAAAGAGGGCTCCTTGAATGGTTGCTGACTTTTTGGATTTTGCCCTGTGTGTGTGAAATAAGTGACAAAATTCAGGTTGTTTACAAGGAATTGACAAACAATTGGGTCATTTTTAACTCGTGAATTGCGCGCATGCGCAAGAGCGAGTTATAGATACGATGTGGGGAATAGCATTCGCTCGCTCGATTGGTCGATTCCTGTAAACTTTTTTTAGATTTTAGTCTTTTGAGTGCATTTGATAGTTTTTGGCGAGCAATAAACAGACGAAATGGCGACCTTTGTTGCTAAGAATAGTGGTGGGATGAAAAAGAAGCCAATGATAATCTTAAAAGAGTTTTTTTTTCCTTTTAGTTTCAACAAGCGGCGCCAGCGACTGGCAAGCATTCAAGGATTCACACTGAAATAACAGAACAACCTTCGTTTTTCATAAAATTGTAATTTACAATCCTTGAACTTGAAAACAATCCGAAGATTCATTGAAAATATCACTTACTGCGAAGCGCTCGGAGTTTACAGATGTTCAAAAGCTTTTTCTGTTATAGCGTGAGATTGAGGACAAAATTGATCATTACGTTTCGTCGCGTGTGTTTTTCCTGTGTGAAGCAACGAAAGATGCCGGCGACTGACGAAATAACAAGTTAACACGAAAATCAAATAACACCTAAACAAACAATTTTAGCTACCGATTTTCAGTGAATTTTTAAAGAACAATTTTCTTTTAAGTTTCAAGACAATTTGAAGATTCAACATACATACAACGTACTAAAATGCGAAAGTTACACACCATAAAATTGATAAATAGGCCTGAAATGAAATTCTATCTTGTTATTGATTATACGTTGCCTAGCACGTGACTTAAATCTACCCAGGCGGAGATCTAAAATGACGGTGGCAGGCTTGGCTTAGTTATATCACTCAAAACTCGTTCCCGTTTGTCTCATTTGATAAAGAGGGAATCGTTAATGTTTTCATTAAGACAGTATTGCCTTGATTTTCTAATATTTACAACGAAAGCCAGTAAATTTCACTTTTCACCCACATTTACTTCCAACCTTTTCTTTTGAACCAGAAACAAAAATGATAGACGTTTAAAACACATGACATCATCCACCTTGTCAAATGTAATAGCATGATCGTTTCAATTGTAATGCCTTCTTATCCCAACGTTACTTTGTTTCTTTGCTACATTAGCGAACACTAAACTACTGCTCGTACTCTAGATATGACAATCAACCACAAAATTCCCTAAACCAGATAACATTAAACATAATCTAAAAAATCATGTGTCAATTCACGAGTTTGCTCACAGAGCACTTTGATTCTTTATTGTTGAAAATATCAGTTGAAGTCTGAGATTTTTCCTTTTAAAGATATTAATGTTTTTTATTTATAATTATTTCTTCAGGTGCGAGATAAGATCTCTGAAGATGACAGGAAAACAATTGTCGACAAGTGCAATGAAACTATTAGCTGGCTTGAAAGCAACCCTGATGCAAGTAAAGATGAATATGATAAGCGACAAAAAGAATTAGAGAGCATTTGTAATCCAGTGATTACAAAGTTATACCAGGGTTCTGGAGGTGCCCCTCCTCCAGGGGCAGGAGGCTTTCCTCAGGGGGGTGGGGCTCCTACCTCTGACTCAGCTAGTTCTGGAGGACCAACCATTGAAGAAGTTGACTGAGGAAAATGTTGCCTGAGGAAGGAGATTTGTTCACTGAACTTTTTGAGATTAAATTGAGTTATTCAGTGTTTCCTGTATGCTTTAAGGTAAAGAGAGCTCAGATTGTTTGAAGTTTAATGTGGTGAAGCTCCAAGAGTAATGCATGAAAAACAGCAGAAAAAGCATTCCTTGAAAACTAGATCAATCCTGTCTCATTTGTACACAAGTTTTAGAAACACCTTGTTTTGATCTCTGGTGGCTTAGTTAGGTATTGTAGCTTCTCTATTTGTTAAGGACCATGACTGAAAACTTTTTGGCCTCAGAGTTAAAGAGCCATTCACTCTAAGTTAGGACTGGAACATTGGGATCCTCTGCTTAGCAGGAGCAATTTTGATATGGATTTCTGAAAGTTGATTTCATAAGTTTGTAGTGTGTATTTTTTTAAACTGAATAAGAGGGCAAGAGTTTGTCAGGTGTGTGAAACACCTTAAGTATTCTGACAAATATTAAAACAAGATATGCAGCAAAGAAAAGAGGGGCTCAATCATAACATGCCTTACTTTGTGTTCATGTTTGTTTGTTGTGTGAGGGAGAAGGGGGTGGTGGTGGGGATAGAGAGTTTACTTTGGGAGGGTCACAATCAACTAGCTTTGGTAATCGTTGTCTTCCATTTGATTTATTTTTGCATTCAATTTTAACAAAGATGAACCCTTAGTCACCAAAGAATGTATTCCATACCATAAATTGTACTTTTAAGGGTTTTTTTTCTCTCAAGGGATTTACACTGTTGATTAGGTTGTACGTGATCCCCACATACGTGCTATTCCAGCAGTCCAGTTGTTCCCTTGTTCCAACCTTTCCTGGATATTCAATTATTTCTCCCAAACTCCGTCTTAGCAAAGTAGTATTTAGTTTACCTAAAACTGAGACAACACCTAGTCACGTTTTGGAGCTGGAAGTCGACTTCTTTTTGTGCTGATGCACCTCTTGTATAGCTCATAATTTGGTAGAGAACATAGGTGGCAATGATTCCCGAAAATTATGCGTGCCTCTTTATTGGTAAGTTTTACTTTGTTCGACCTAGCCTAGTGACCGTCATTTAAACTTGTGCTGTTACTCGATTGTTGTACGAAACTAGTATGTGACTGATAAACTAGTGACTATCGAAGACTTCCTTCATTCTGTAAAGTCGTCGAATCCCGACTTGGATTACTGTTTAACAATCTTTACGATCATCCATGAACCAAACAGTCGAATTGTTTTAAATCTGAACTACGACGTAGTTTTTTTTTTTAGTTTTTTTTTTCTCGAGACGTGAGCTTGGGCCGCCTGTGATCTGAAAACCCTTATGCATGAAGTACGCTCCAAAGTTGCTGTTGGGAATGGGCTTGATAATTTTTGAATTACAGAGTAGTCACTGTTGTAAGATTTTCGTAAGTTTGAGCTTATTTGTCTGAAAGCTTGGCCAATTTTGTTTTAACTTAAAAAAGAGTGAATGTTTTAGTAGGTACACCGAACAACATACGCGCACGACAACGCAAATTTCGAAATCTCATTCAACACGATGAACAATCTTTCCGATGCGCTTTTGTCAAAATTGACAAATTTGACATAACAAGAATCACCTCTGCAAATTTTTCGTTTGTTATGTTCCCTTAAAATGAAAATTACAAATTTAATGACACGAGGAATTAATACTAGCAGCTTGGGTAAGTACCCTTATATTTTTGGGCTTTCAAATTTTACTCCAGCAGTT
This sequence comes from Pocillopora damicornis, assembly GCF_964200805.1. NCBI lineage: Eukaryota > Metazoa > Cnidaria > Anthozoa > Scleractinia > Pocilloporidae > Pocillopora > Pocillopora damicornis. The sequence goes on from NC_142683.1 coordinate 17,622, forward strand.
TGTCGTTCCAGCAGTTCAGTTGTTCCACCGTTCAAACCTTTCCGGAATATTCAATTATATTACCCAGTCCCCCTCTTAGCGAAACAGCTTTTAGTTTCACTAAAACTGAGACAACACCTAGTCACGTTTTGGAGCTGAAAGTCGACTTCTATATGTGCTGATTCACCTTTAGTACAGCTCATAATTTGGTTTAAAGGGTAGATGGTAGTGCAATGACTCCCGAAAACTATGCGTGCCTCTTTATCGGTAAGTTCTACTTTGTTCGACCTCGCTTATTGACCGTCGTTTAAACTCTGGCCCGGGATCCGATTATTCAGCGAAACTAGTATGTGATTCCTAAACTAGTGACCTTCAAAGACTTCTTTAATTCCGTAGAGTCATCGAATCCCGACTCAGATGACTGTTAAAAACTCTTTAAGGTCATCCATGAAACAAAAAGTCGAGTTGTTTTAAATCTGAAAACCCTTATAATAATTTACCTTGCAAAGTTGCAATTAGGGATAGGCTTGATAATTTTCGACTTATAGAGTAATTACTGTGGTAAGGTTAAGCTTATTTGTATGAAAACTTGGCTCATTTTTTGTTTTAACCTTAAAAGAGTGAATGTCCTAGCAGATACACCGAACAATACTCGCGCACGACGACGTAAATTTTGAAATCTTACTCATCACGATTTACAATCTTTCCCATGCAATATTTCCGCTTATGTCAAAATTATCAAATTTGACATAACAAGCAACATTTCTGAAAATTTTTCGCTTGTTCCGTTTTCCTGAAAATGAAAATCACGAACTTAACGACACAAGGAATTAATACTAGCACCTTGGGTAAGTACCCTAAGATTTTTGGTCCCTCAAAATTTATTATTGTCAGGTGTTTATCATACGATACCAAAGACTAACTAACGGCTGGCGTGTGTCTGACTAAATAAAACATCAAGGTCTTGTTTTAGTTAGATACTCTATTTGCTCAGTCAAGCATCAATCGTCAGTAAGTCCCACATCATTAAAAAGCGAAAATTCTTGTAAGTACACTTACTACCATTCCTGAATAAATGCAGCCTCAAACGAGTACTCTTGATTTGGTTATCTTAGAAAAATTTTAAAGAAGTTGTTGTTCACTCGACTGAGTTGTGACAGTTTCTCCAAAGTCCATTAAAAAGAGACCTGCATCTGAGAGTAACAAGATTGTTCAGTACTTACCACAAGTAAATGCTGCATATAAATTTTAACAATAAATTTTGTCAGGTGTCATTTCCGCAAGCATACTGTATTTGTGCATTCAAGAGCTTCTTTTAGAAGCATGTGGGATCAATTGTGAAGGCCAGTCCTGACTAATTGCCTCATCTATGATTCCCTAAATATTGCAATAAGGAGATTTAAGTTCCATAGAAGGGACTTTTGTGGATTTTGTTTCTTGGGATTTTCACTGTTTGTCTAGTTGTACTCCACATACCTATTATCCTTTCCAGCAGTTCAGCTGTTTCACCACTCCAGCCTTTCCTGAATATTTGTGTACTCTACTCAATATCACTCGTATACAAGGCTTTACTTGTTACCCTAAAACTGAGACTGGTAGTGTAACTGAAAAAATAACATGGTATGTTCTTGTCCTAAATAGCCCTGCTGAAGTCTTAAGCTTGGATAGAGGTTTTAAACAACAAAATAGATTTGTGGCTGGTATGGCAATGTTGAATAATAATTCTTGAGATGTTTGTGCCAGAAAATGTTTAATGTTTTGTTGTAGTTCCAGCCTACAGGTAATGCAGAACAGTTAACCCTATAACTTCCATGAGTGATCAAGACAGAATTTCTCCTTACTATATCACTACAATATCAAGTAGACAAGAGATAAGAATAAAGGAAACTATAAATTAGGGGATTTTTAGTTGATCCAATACCAAATTATAAAAACTAACAATATGAGAATTGCATGGCAGTGAGTAAGGGGAATTACTGATGAGATCTTGGGAATGAAAGGGTTTGTCCTGCATGCAGCAATACATGACTGAGGTATAATAGGAAAGACAAAAGTATCTTGAATATCATCGTCTTTTTCTATTTTTTTCTTCAGATGCAACATGGAAAGACATCATAGCTGCTTTCCGTTGTTCAGCTGTCAACAACAGCTCTCAAGAGAGAAAGCTTATTCAAGGCAAACTTGAAAAACTGTTTGGTGGCTCAGAACAATGGCTTGCATGCCTTTCAATTCGAACTGCTTTAGATGCATTCTTAACTGTTATGAATTTTCCTCATGGATCAGAAGTAATATTCACTGCCATAAATATTCCAGATATGGTATCAGTAGTTGAAAGGCATGGCCTTAAGGTTGTACCAGTGGATTTAGATCTTGATTCACTAGCCCCCAAACCTGAACTTGTTGAACTTGCTGTAACAGATAAAACAGTGGCAATTTTGGCAGCTCACTTGTATGGGAAGTGGATCAATTTAGACAAAGTGTTCGAAGTGGCACATTCACATGGACTATATGTATTGGAAGATTGTGCTGAATCATTTCAAGGCCTGGGAAGAAAAGGTCACAAACTGTCTGATCTGACATTTTTCAGTTTTGGTTCAATCAAACATTACACCTCTTTTGGTGGGGCCATGGTCAGGGTGAAAAACTCACAGATTCTTTCAAAAATGAGAGCAAAGATACACGAATACCCAGTCCAAAACCAGTGGACCTACTTTAAGAAACTTTCTTGTTACTCTCTGTTAATGGCAGCTGGATTAAACAATTCACTGTCCAATTGGTTCTTGGTCAATTTGTTTCATCTAATGGGTTTCAAGTATAAGGAATATTTCATTTCCCTTCTGCGAGCATTTCCTGGTGGTATAAGTTTGGACAAACTTCGTCTTCAACCATCTGCTATGCTTTTGGAATTCATGTTATACCGGCTGAGTAGAGTGAAAAGTAAAGACTTCCGTATGATCAAGTTAAAAGGAGATTTTGTGAGCAGTAATCTGCCAAGTAATGTGTTTGTACCTGGTCAAAGAGCAGACATAAAAAGTTATTGGTTGTTTCCCCTGATAGTGGTGAGTATGCAATGTTATGATGTGTCAGACCCCTTCCCTCTTCCTTTCTCACTTGGATTTAACCCTTTTCACCCTAAGATCAGTATGCATATTCTCCATACTGTTCTCTACATACATTTTGTAGGGTGTTGACAAGGAAAATGTGTCTCACAATCAGAGCTTCTTTTGTTGGTGATCATTTTCTTATTCTCCTGACCTAAATGTATGATTCAGGGGTAATTGTGTAAGGGGGGATTTACATGCTTGTCACTCTGGAAATTTTAGTAAAGCAGAAGCAGCATTTTCTGATATTACAGAAGGAAAACTAAGTTGACCATCAGCTTTAAACAGGAGAATTTGCTTCTAATTGAAAAAAAAAGGTTTACAAAAAGGTTGTCAATTCTGATGATTCAACTGAACCTTTTCTCCTCTGGGATCTGAATTTCAATTCTCGACACTGTCTATCACACAGTTTTTGCTACTTTTGCACTGGAAATTTGTTATTTTAGCAAACAATATCATACAGTTGATATTTTTCTTTACATCTCACTGCTGCAAATTGTATTGATATAGAAATAAAAAATTACTTTCTCTTCATTCCTGAGAGTGAAGGGGTTAAGTGGCTAATAAATAGGAAAAGTACAGCCTGCCAGCCTGCCTGCCTGCCTGCAGAATGTAAACTTAGCCTGTCATTGTTTTTTCTCTTTACATCCTTACATCAATATCCATATTTTCCATACTCTTCTCTAGATATTTTCTTTGTTACTGACAAGGAGAATTTGTCATCAACTCAAAGTTTCTTAGATTGGTGGCCATGTTTTCATTCTAACTCCTAGGAGACATTACTAGTGTATGCTGGTCACAGTTAGGGTTTGAAGGGTTAAAAGTTATTCAGAGAAACTAAATTCAAAAACATAATGCAAAATGTAAAGCAGTCCTTATCTGATTTTTTTTAAGGATGACCCAGATGAAGTTGTTACTGCACTTGAGAAGGAAGGTGTTGAGGCATACAGAGGCGCAACGCAACTTTCCACTGTTTACAGAACAAAGCCTACTGCAGCAGACCAAAAAGACAAGGCTAAGATCAGGCAGGAAAATCAAACGGAAAAGCTCCTCTATTCTTTCTCAACATCTCAACCAGAAGTAGCTGCTGGTTCTGGTTCATCTAAAGGAAATGCTGCCAGCAGATACACTACAGAATTCATTTGCTCTGCACCAGTCAACACTGCAACCACAAAACACACCTTTAGCAAAGAAAAAGATGATGTGCTCTTTCCTCACAATGCCAAATACCTGATTGATCATGTGGTGTACCTGCCAGTGCACAAGAGAGTTTCATTTTGGCATCTTGAGCATATATGTAATTCTGTGGAGAAAGTTATGAAAAACCGAGTAGGGGTCAAAATTGCCAATACCAGCAATGTGTTATTTAAGTCCAAGTTGTAGATTTCAGAAAATTTTATTTTATTATTTGAAGATGTACTATATTTCCTTGAATAAGGGCCCATGCTCTACTATTAGCCCTCTGCCCTGAATAAGTGCCCCCCCCCCCCCTCCTGCTCCCTTGAAAGAGTTGGTATTTGTTTCATAATAGTTATTGTTTTTATGCAGAGGAGTAAACTTAAATATGAATCAAACATTGAGCTTTTTATCCATCATGAGATAGATAAGTAGTATCAACAAAATCACTATTAATGAATTATCTGCTATTTTCCAAGGTTTCTTAAAAATTATATTCATGGTAAAAAGTAAGAATTACAAAGGGAATAAGCAAGGATTATTTTAAAATGTTGAGTAATATATGCACCAGAGAGGAGAGACAAAAATGTCCTTTTTCTTATTATTGAAGTACCTCCTCAAAGCACAATGAATTAGTAAGTTTTAGTAATGTTTTCTTCATTGTTTTCCTTTTTTACATTCAGGTTCACAATCCAGTGTTTCCTTTCTTTTAAATATTTATTAGCAAAATGAATCTAATAAACAGAAATCTCAAAATGATTAAAAATAACAATTGCTGTGAAGCCTCAGTACTTTTTTTTGCTAAAAGGGGTTAGTTTCTAAAGAAACTGTGGTGCTGCGTTGGTGGGAGAGTATAGCAGGTAATTTAGTGTTAACAACTGGGTTGAAAACGTAAATTAGCCACCGTAAAGGGTAAAAAAGCTGACGTTTCGAGCGTTAGCCCTTCGTCAGAGCGATGTTGTGATCTCTTCTTGAATGTGACTTTTCCTTCATATCTTACTTTGAAACTTTAGTAGCATCTTTTGTGCTCCTCAAAATTGAATTTTGGCAGCCATTTTGGTAGCCAGTAATTAGTGCTATAGTCACCTGGCAGGAGGTGAGAGATGATGCAATCCTCAACCAATAAGAACACAAGAATCTCTGTAATCACTTGGGCAATTATGTTAATATTGTATAACTATTTTCTGAACAAATTCAGGTTGTTTTTGCGTAATTGCCAGTTACAATAAGAATACTATCAACAGAACAAAGTGCATGAACATCACCACAGAAACTTCCTGGAATGTACAGAAGTTTACAAAATGCTGAGGGGGTGGGGGGGGGGGAGCAAGGCTCTAAGACTCTGCAGGGGAGCATGTGGGAAAGGATTGCAGCCCAGGTAACAAAAAAATCTAAGTTACAATGCTCCACATTTATTATAAATACAAGAAATCCATATAAGATTGCATCTCAACATTTGGAAAGATACAAGGGAAAGGAAATAATCCTAGCACTCAGATTTGTACTGGGGGTGCCATATGTACAGTTATTATTGTTAATAAAAAGTAAAGGACACTCTGAAGACCAAATTATAAATACAGCCTAGTTTAAAATGTACATCAAAATGGTCTAGAGACACTCGAGGACATGTTTTTGCTAACTGATTTTCTTCCAATGTACAGGATTGAATTTATTTCACAATCTCCCCACACACTATTGGTGTAATCCACCTGTTATCTAGTTGATTTGTTTGCCCTGTTAGGTGGTAGAGCTATCACTCTGCTCCGCAATGTCAAGTTAACCTCTCCACAGTTTGCTTCTGTTAGCAAGTTTAAAATGGAATTTTCAAGAACAGATTCCACCAATGACTCAAACTCTGGCAATCTGAAACACAAAGAGCGGTTATAAAGTGTTCAGTAAGGTTTGTCTTTTAGTAAAAAATGTGTGTTATCTTAGGGCACAGGGGGAGATCTGGAGAAGGGTAGCAGAGTGTGCACATCCCCTCCTCCCCCCGAGATGAATTGCAGCCTTCTAATACGATTAATATTCTGTAAAGAAATTGTCTATTTCATTTGTCAGAGATCTCATTCCTTAGTGGAAGCACGCCCCTTCTAAAAAAAAGAAAAATCCTGGATCCACCACAAATATTAGAGGAACTAAATGCAAAAAAACTATTTGTGTGAGGGAACAATTGTTTAAACAAGAGTGATTGTAATTTTCTTGCTGCTAAAATGAACCACAACAAATGATATTCACCTTGAGGATGACAACAAAAGTAACTGTTATCAAAGTGTCATAAACATAGATGAGTACACAAAATAAAAAGAATAAAGTATCAGTTTTGTTCAAATGAGAACTGAGCTCTTGGGTGTGATTTCATAAAAAACTGCAGTAATGAGGGCATACTTTGTCAGGCTGTGATTGCAAAAAAGAAGAACATAGTAATGACAAACCTTCGCACTGCCTGTCTTTGAACAGTGCTTCTTTCATGATCTCTGTCAGCATCTGTCAATCTATCAGCTATGGACAGCGATGACTCTGAATTATGCTGTATAATCTGATGAGTTCTACTCATAACTCTCTCCTCTGTATTTTGATCCACAACAGCCTGTCATAGTACACAAATACAGCAGTTGGTATACATGTAAATAAAGTCACTTTCATTGGTGGCTTCATTTATTTAAAGCAACTGTTTATCAGCACCAAAATAAACTGACAGTGTGTTCTTATTTCCAGCTGACTATAATGTCATTATTAATAACAAAAATTGTTTTCCACATGTTACCTGTCTGTTGAAGGGAATTTGTTCCAGGTCACCTCCAAACTCACCATCCACAAGAGATTGGTCAGAACTTTGACTACTGGCTGAGGAGGGCCTAGAGCTGGTGGTGTATTGGGTTTCACAAAGCTGTCTGAAGTAGGGCACAGGTTCCTGGTTGATCTCACTCATCCTCTGATAGAAATTGTCATCATCAAGAAGACCCCTTGAGGAACACACACCCACAAAAAAAAAATAAAGCTTTAATACACACTCTTTAAAAGAGGCTGACGTACAATGTACCTAAATATGCACTACATTGCCATATAAAAACCCTTCAATCTAAAAATGGATTAAACAATATTGCTATTAATAACATTATTTAAGGGAGCCCTGATTGAAAAGATTGCACATGTGAGATTTTCTCATACATATCAACATACTGATTTGACAGCATTAGAAGTATATATAATTATATGCAGCATTCCTTTGTATGGCTTATCCCTTCAACTCTTAAGATCTGATTGTTAATTCTGCCCACCAACTGCTACACATTTCCTTGTGAATTTGCCATGAGAATCTGGTGCTAGATCAATACAACACCTTCTACCCCACTCCTGATAAGTTTGCCTTTCTTATTACCTGTTTGCTGGATAATGTATGGATATAATAAGGTGAAATTACATGTTAATCACTTCTGGGAGTTAAAAGGGTTAATCATTGAGCAAACAATTAAAAAAGGGAGCCTTTACCTGAATATAACAGAGAGTACATCCTGGATAATCCCTATCTCATGTCTGGAGCAGGAAACTAAAGCAGACAGCTCTTCTCTCTCTTTGTCACCAGTCCCTTGTGATAATACATAATGTCTGCAAAGATTTAAGTCACTCTAATGAAATCAACATTTCATGTGCTTAGAGACCCCACAAATAACAGCTTCAACATCTACCTTGATTTTCTGTATCAATTTACTTGCCACATCAACCACTACCCTCAACCATCAACTAATTACTCCCTCTGACACTTTCCAAAAAGCAGGAGTCATTCTCTTCTTTTCTCTCTCTCTCTCTCTCCCTTTCTCTCTCTTTCTCTCTCTCTCTCTTTCTCTCTCTTTCTCTCTCTCCCTTTCTCTCTCTTTCTCTCTCTCTCTCTCTCTCCCTTTCTCTCTCTCTCTCTCTTTCTCTCTCTCTCTCTCTATTCTCATTCATCATTTCATTTCTCTTCCTCTATCATCGTCCTTGGTGATCAACAATCCTTCCTCAGACTGCCTCTCATGTACATGACTATGAATATATGCAGCCTTTTTCTAGATAGTGTAACTCTACAACACAAATACAGCTACTCACTGGTCAATCATAAATTTGTTGATTGCAGATGGGAAGTTGCTGTAATACTCTCCAATTGCATGAGTCCTTGCAGTGATTCCCAGATGGAGAAGGAAAGACTCTGGAGGTACAGGTTGGGGGGGTGTTTCTTGTCGATCATAGTTGCTTGCTTTTTTTCTTTTCGTTTCTTTGGGTGAACCAATTGGTGGCAAAGCCTGATATTTTTTCAAATCACCTTCAGAATGAGACACAGGTAGGTGAGGGTGGCTGATGGATTTAAGGTGTGGTCCAGAATGAGGTCTCTTTATATTATCTTCAGTTATTGTAAAAGTGTACTGTTTCTCTTCCTTCATGTTGGTCCAGTCAATCAGGAGCTGGTTGTACTCTGCCATCTCAGTTTCATCTACAATCTAAAATTCCAAAGACCTTAATTGTCAACTAAATAAATGGAAGAGCTTGGATTAAACAATAGCAAAGTAAAAACTGACAAACCTCGCATATTATATCCATATCATAAAGTGATGGTGTGCCACAGGAGAAGAAAGAGACCTAGAAGGTTTAAAGAACAATTAAGCTGAGCCTTGCTTCCTTTGAAAATACGACACAAATACCAAAGAGAGGTCCATACAATGAAATGTAATTCAGTGCATAATTGAAAGACTTAATATAATGAGGCCTATACCTTAAGCAATACATTCTGCTGTGGTTTGAGGAAGCCATGATCAGGTTCTATCATTACCACCTAAGATAAAATTCATTACAAGTTGAGATCAACAGAACCAGAGACAAACTGAACCTCAACCACCTAAACATACAAGATAATGCTAAGTTGAGGAATTTCAATTCAGTGTCGAAAGTAATCTGACATAACATTGGTTTTGCTTTACTTCACTCTGTGATTGGTCCAGAAAAGTTGTGCCACCATCTCAACCAATCAGATACAAAACTAAAACCAATCACAACTTGGTTGCTCACATTTCCCCATGCTTGTGACAGTTTGGTGGTTCTAATACTGTCTCATTGTTCTCATTCGCTGTAAAGATATTTTCTTTTTTCTCCTGATTGGCCACTGCAATTACTTTGGGTCTAGATTTATGACAATTGAAAGGCGTTAAGAAATACAATTTTTATCAATTAGAAACTGATTGCTTTGTTTGTTTAGTACCTGGTCTACAGCTGATACCCATCTGAAGGATATGATATGGTCCTGTGATGTGTTTGTTAGAAAAAACATGCGACGAGACATGGTGTAAAGAGGAACATCACCAAATGGAATGCACTCTACTGACAAATAGGCCAGCTGAAAAAACACAAGTCAAAGTCATTAAATATGATAATACGTACACCTCAATTAATACATAAAAAGTTCATAACTTCATTTTACCACTTTTGACTTTAAATTCTTGTTAACTCTGAAAGGCTGAAGTCAGAGTGAATCATCAGACATTGAAAGCCAATCAAAGAACCAGCATGTCAAGTAATGATGTCTTTTGATTGACTTGAGACCAATTATGGCTTAAAGCTTGAGGCATAGTACTAGCTGCGGCAAAGACAGTTAAGAATTAACAAGAGGATGGCCTGTAATTTGGTGATGGCAGTAGCAACACCTTAGCTGAGGTGATACCAACCTGTTTAGGCACCTGGACAACCTGCTTGTCAGGGACTGTGTTACTGGCAACATCCCTGATAGGAAGAGTCTCTCCCATGATACGTTGGTCATATCCCACTCCAGTGAATGTTACCAGAACTGTCTCACCACCAATAATACGCACTGGTATATCAACCTACATGTTAAAGACACACCATTTAATAAGTTTGCATCGTAAGTGATGGACCAGAGAATCTAAGATTAAAAAATTTTATAAACTTAACTTAAACTTATTAGGAAGAGCTTTAAAGCACAAACATTTCTTAGAAAAAATTTTAGGTCTTGGGAAACTCAAGCCAGTGAGTGGTCTGTAAGGGTCTAGCACTGATAATTAGTACCAGACCCCAGTGCTCAAACCTTCTCCCTGCCTCCAGTCACTGGTCCAAAATCTTCCTCCAGGGAGAGAAATGCTTGTCTTGAAGGGGTAATCAGAATCTACACACAGGCTACCATGAATGACAACTTACCATGTATGTCCTGGCCTCCAATGGAGCAAACTGCCAGTAAATCAGAGCAGCACACCCTGGGGGAATCTCCCCTGATGGATTCAGACATTCAAAGATGCGGCAGCCATAGTTTTGCTTTGAACAAACGAAACATGAAGTCATTAAAAGTTAAAAAAATGTTGGCAACATACCAGAGACTTGATTGGCCGAAATTGATGTCATAAAAAAGAGCCCAGGGTGGGTACCTAGGTCAATTTTTGTTGGGTATGTGCCTGACTGGCCTCTTAGAACCCCAAGCTACCCCATTATAGTTTATTCTCTGGCTAATTATAGACTCCATCTTAGTCAGTTTTGGACAAAACATTTTTTTCAATCCCAACTTAGTCACTTTCTGTTTGTGCATCTACTTTATCAAGCCTTTTAAGTTGTTCATCCAAAAACAAATAGGCACAATTTTGTCAAACTGAATTTCTAGAATACTTTTCACCTACAGCACAAACATTCTGATACATTTGTTAACTGTAAATACTTGTAAATTTAATGTACCATTTTTAAATGCCTATTTACTTGAATTTTCTTAGCCTAAAAATCCAGAAAATGTGTGACCCCACTCAAGTAACTATATTTAAATGGCAACCCCATTAGTCAATCAAGCTGAGGAAGTTTGATCTCATCCAGTGGCACATCTCCATAAGCCTATTATCAGCAGCACATCTCCATAAGCCTATTATTAGGAAGTAACCCCCTCTTCCCTGGGAAAAAGGTCTCAGTGAAAGGAGCACAGTGATCATAGTGATAAAGTAATACTAATACTAGTAATACTAGTAATACTGTTGTCAAACAAAAAACTTAGGATCCTTGTGTCTGGCTTTTTTTGGATAATAAATAAATGTAATAAGTCAAGTAATGCATCCATAATTCATTCTGTCAATATCTCAAAATCAAATGACGATAATGAATCCTGCTGAATTAACTGAATGCAAACATTAAGACTTACAGCCTGAACTTGTGCAAGAGGCTCCATATCCAGCTCATACTTTACAACTCTGGATCCTCCATTGTACAGTTCATAGACTTGTACTGGTGGTGATGTCCCTCCAACAGGGACTGGCTCAAAAAGGTGCCTTGTACTGGCAAAGTGAACATAGTAACTGTCAAGGTCCACAGTCACACCAATGAAGTTCAGCTGGGCAAGTAAGCAAATAAACAAAGTTATAAGACAAAAATTATAGTGGACTGTGACAAATTAAATGAGATTTTTGTTTCAGATTTAGACTTATTTAAGTGAAACAAAGTTACTTCCATTTTTTCAACTCTGCCTGACTTGAGGTGAATTTCTACTGAAATTTACACAAGGAGTATATTCATTTAATTTGTAGTAATATATATCATACCAGGATTTCTCTTCCTCTCATCACCTTGAACAAGACAGGAAGCTTGTTGGTGCCAATAAATGAGTGGCTGCAAGCGTGATGAAACCAAAGAATTGATAATCGGACTAAAGGAGAATGACAGACATGTGTATGGCTCATGGGCCCATGGCTGTTTTATTTAATGATGATCAAAGTAAATATATGGGAAAGTTTTCCTGCATAAACAGTGATGTAAATTGTGACACTGTGTTTTATAGATACCTGTATGTAAGAGTAACAGTGTGACACTCTCCAGCCAACAACTTTCCTCTTCTGGGTTCAATGCTGAACAACTTATTATCCATGACCTGCATCTAAAGGAGTATACAATTCTTAACAAATGTTAAACACAATTAAAATTCCAAACTAAAGTATGTAAAACTCATGTCCAGGTTCCCAGTTTTTGTACTCTTGTCTGTACCTCGTGCAGTTCATCTTCATCATACTCTCCTGTTTCTGCCCAGTATTCTAACTCAAGCTGAAGATCACTTGGATACAAGAATGCCCTGCAAGGTAAAAAATTCTCTGTCATCAGTTCTTGGGGATTCAATACAACTTCTGATAGAAGTGACCTGATTTGACTTGGGGGATTCATTGACATAATTAGCCATCAAATATATTAAGTTATGAAGTTTACTATAAAAGCTGTCTTACAACAGTTTAAGCAGTGCAGCCACATAACTGTATCTTTTATCATTTGATTTATATTTTATAAGCTGAATATAAACTGAATGCAAACTGCAAATTAAAGTCTGTAAATTAAAAGAATATCTTCATTTTCAAATTGAAGTAATTCATCAGAAATGACAATCTTGGTATTAAAATGGATTGAAAAGGGCAACCTATCATTACCTACAGATAGAAACTGACCAATCACACTTGATTCTTATTGCCAGTATATTATAACATCAAGGCTTAACTGACTTATTAGTTTATGTGAACTGGACTTATAACATGTGACTGCTGACAGCAACTCTCCTTTTGAATCTGATGACTTCTGCCTAGGTTGTCAAAATGTCAGTCATTACTACCAACAACAGTCCTTCTCAGGACTACTCTCACTTAGATGATCAGACTACATGATCACTTGGTATTATCAGGAGTTATAATTACCATTCAGCAGGAACTGTGCCTGTGTTTTGTAGGTTTAGATGCACCACACATGGATCTCCATTCAAAGGTGCAGCTCCAAAGTTTAAGTCCATAATCGCTCGTGTATTGACAGGGACTCTGCGCCTGGTACTGTGTAAATTTGGATCACTTTATTTTAATATTCATCAGCATGATTTGTGATTGAGTTAATTATTACTGACAGTCTGAGGTGTAACTTACCTGTGCCTTGTGACTGCAGCATAAAGGAGTTCTGATGGTGACGGATCTGCCTCCAAACATTCATTGAGACTGCAAGTTAAAACAGTAAAGTTTTGACAAACACAGTAAAATGACACAACATTGATTCAAAATTAGTTTTGATAAGATATTATAAGTAACAATGTATTTAATCTTATTTTTGTTGACAAATACTCAATGACATCATCCCATTATACAAAAACAGAAGAGTTTTCAATTTCAATTATTCCCTGCTAATAAATTGACCGAAGAATTTTAGATAACTTGACTTGCTGCCTCAAGAGCATCAAAGACCTGACAAAGACATTTAAACATCAGAATCTTTAGAGGATCCTGAAGGAATCTCTACAAGGTCTTCAAAGATCTCTTACCAGTGAGAAGACACTGAAGACTTCCTTAAGATTCTTGAGGAAATAATAAACACACTTCAAAGACCTTGCCAAGATCCTCACAAATATTTTTGTAAAGACCCTCACAAGGATCCTGCTAGGATCCTTCAAGATCTTCAAAGATTTCACTTGGGATAATTATGAATAACCATTTAAGTCTACCTGTCAAGTGATAGGAGATTCCATATCTGCACTTTGCTGTATGCTTTGCCACTCCCCAGACAACGTACATCAGTCACAGACAGAGTAGGATACACTCCCTGACACTGCAGTTCAGCTAGTTGTCTTTTGGGGCAAGTCATCAGAGGTTTTCCACCATCTGCCAGAGGAAAATCAACATTTGAATTGGATGTGTCTGCTGTTAACACTCAATTGCAAAAATGTTGACATCTAAAAAGAATTTTCAATAAACAAAGACACCCTACAGCTATATGTGTCTACAAGGTAACTAACATATGTTGCAAATGGTGAAATATGGAGACTGTCCAAGCTTTCCTGAAAAGGAAGCTAGGAATATTGTGAAAAAAGATTTTACATGGATTGAATAATAAGAAAAGTAAATGAATGATTATGTGTCTGTGCAAACAATTCTCATGAAGCTAAGTCTCATTGTTCGTGGATCATGCTATTCAGGTGTCAATATTATTAGTAATCAAGAGTAAAATAAAATGACTAAAGAAGGAAATGTAAGGGTGTACCTGCCAAGTCAACGATATAATTTTGAGTGAGTCAGTGAAAAAAAAATTTAACATACCACAAATTGAGAGAAGTTCATAAAAGAGTTTGAACTTGTAGGAAACACGGCGTGAAGGATAGGCAGTTGCTGTTATTTTCTGGGAAGTTCTTGCTGGAATAATCCCATTTTGATTGCTTATTTCCATTGCTGCAATACACAAGAGAACAGTTAAAAACACTTCCATCAAACCGAGTATACTTCTTTCCAGATATTTTTATGCAGTACCAGATAAAATAACATAAAACTTAAAACAAAAAAACCGAAAAAAAACCCAGATATGACGAACTTACCCAATACATCTCTTGCAATCTGTTCATCATCATAGGGTCCCAATATCTCCTGGTCAATAAGTAGGTTATAGTGGAGACTGCAGTCACTATTATTATGGATTGTTAGCTCTTGAGATGCAGAGCTTCCCACAACAATGTCTCCAAAAGTCATAGCCTCCTCTAGACACTTTAAGATGAAAAGAATAAATTAATGCTCATATATATGTAGAAATAAATAAAAGGAATGATGCCAATTGGAAAGACATCCAGTGGAAAATATATATGTTGACTTGGCCCTTTAACTCTGACACACAAGTGATTAACTGCTCCCTGTGATATCCACACATTATCCAATGAAAGGGTAATAGAAGGGCTCAAAATTATCAGGTAAAAGTTGTTATCTTGATCTAGCGCTAAACTCCTGTTAATTAATTGACAAATGTCTAGCCCCTAGAGGGGAAAATTAACAATCAGATCTCGGGAGTTACATGGTTAAATGCTTACCACAATTTCCCCAAGAGATCCTTCACCAATAACTCTCACTAGATAGGACTTATCTTCTTGTGCTCTAGAGGTAAAAGACAACCCAAGTCAACTACTTGGCTTTGAATAATTTTCTGCTTTAGACAACAGTTAAAATGATGAAGAGTTCTCTCATTCTCTGCATGTAGCCCTGTTACATTCTCAGTAAAAACCAAAACTACTCCACAAAAAGGTTGCATTATAATCGAATTAGCTTTATCTAATTGATTTAGAGAAACATTATAATGACCAAATGATGATCAGGTTCCAGTTGACGTTTTATGAACTCCTTACTGTTGCTGGGATTCTGGTTGCAATCCTTTCACAGAGAGTTTTGTCTTGATCACATATTTTTCTTCTTCATGAGGTTTAAAGCTAAAAGTGTGAGCCTATGAGAAAAAAAGGAGTTGTTTACAACACATTGCTTATGACAGCTTCACATTGAATTCTGCAAAAGATGATAAAACTGATAGAGGATAAGACATGTAGATAAGACCAAAATTGTTTTGTCCTACTAGTAACACTGTGATAATTTACAGGGATCTTGGAAGACAATTAACAAAAAAAAAATCATTGCAACACACTGCTCATGCCCACCTGAGTTTCATTGGGTAGAATGACTCCATCAGAGGGATCAATGCTAAGACTTTTAAAATGAGGTCCAGGGATCTTCCATGAAAACCTGATAAGCAAAATTAGGCTTGTTGATGTTATAATCATATTATAATAATGTAATTATCAATCTTATACATTCAAACACATTGCTGGACTCTCGTTCTAAGAAAAAAGATAGATTTTATTTCTATTAATGAGAAAAAGGTGGGATTTAGTTTGACATTTAAAAAGG
Organism: Pocillopora damicornis; assembly: GCF_964200805.1. Classification (NCBI taxonomy): domain Eukaryota; kingdom Metazoa; phylum Cnidaria; class Anthozoa; order Scleractinia; family Pocilloporidae; genus Pocillopora; species Pocillopora damicornis. The sequence goes on from NC_142683.1 coordinate 33,559, forward strand.
TTAACATAATTGAACAAACCTCAGTGGAATCCTGGAGGTATTCTTTACTTCAAACAGCCTTGTTGATGCTGTACCCAAACAAGTTGGTTTGAAATAAACAGTTCCCTGTAAAACCCAAAAAAGTTACTGTCAGATGAAATAATCATGGAAAGTCACTAGACAGATTCAATCAGAAATCACCTGATTTTCAAACTTTTCACACTTACGAAAACAACAAAGATACTTAAATTAAGATTTCATCCATAGCAGTAACTGATGTGTAAAATCTGATCAGTAAATCTCCTATTAGTGGTTTAATAACAAATATAATTATATGAGTATAACCTGATTATTGAGTTTTAGAGATGGAGTCTCTGCTGATCCAACAAGGTTGATTTCCTGTTTAAACAAAATTGTAAAGTACTCAGTATAAACTATCACATATTATACATTACAAAATAAATGTACTTGCCAAAAAAATTTGGATTTAATTTTATGAACAAAAATTCGTATCTATAAGTATGATACAATGTGATGAAAACTCATTTCACTTAATTTACAAAAAAAGTTAAAATAACCTGAGTAAACTTGTTTGCATCATTCAGCTTACAATTGACTGTGCACTTAAAGGCTTTTGCTTCTGTTGGTGCCATTTTGAAAATAATCAACTGGAAAAAAAAAGAGAGGTTTGAAGTATTTAGAAAGTTAATCATCCATGGCCTAAATAAACAAGTTGACTGCAGATCATTAATGAATGATGGGGGAAGCTTCTAAAGAAACTGTCAGTGGTGCTGCATTGGTGAGGGGTGTTACAAGATTATTTGGTTTAACCAGATGACAGAGTAGATAAATAATGTGAACTGGCCACCCAAAAGTGTTCCCAATACTGACATTTCAAGCCTAAGCCCTTCATCCGAACAAATCATTATTAACCATCATTAAAACACAATTCTAACCTGATATTTATCAGTAAGCAATCCAGTTCTAGGTCTACATGTAAACTCTCTGAAAAAAGGAACCAGAAACACTTACAGTTAGCTCAGCATGAGAGATTTAAAAACCAGAATTTATAATTAAGTTTGTTCAACTTTAATCACAATAATTATTATAATTATAAATACTACTAAAAGCTCTTAGGAGCTTCAGCCTTAAATTTATAGAACTTATTCTGCTCAATTTTCAATAAACAGGTTCACTTTCCCCTTTGATATAATTGTCAAATGCATATTTAAAAGGAAAAATCTATTGATCATTAATATTTGAATGTCATAAGCTGAGTATTTTGTTCACAACAGCCTGCAAATTAAACATAGGCCAGTTTGATTTGAGTACCAAATACTAAACTACTTACTAACCTTGCTTGCTTGAGCCACACTGCAGAACATTGGCCCCCTGTTGTTTTTGTACAGACTTTGCAATGCACTTGGTCCACACTGCCACAACCTCAGGCCAATATTCCACAGTAATAACCTCACACTTAGTTAGTAAAAAGTTATTTTTTAACTTATCATATATTATTAGGGTTAATTTTTTTTAAAGGGTTGCACTTATATTTGCCTTTTACAGACTGCTATAACTTTTTCCTCCTCTAGTTTCACCCACACTTGGTCTTTGACCTTTTGTGGAAAAGTAAAAGTAACATATTACAATTTATTTTGTCATTACCCTGATGGATCATCATCAAATGCAAAATGGATTGGATTCTGCCCATTGTTGCTCAACAGCAATGTTCTGTATGACATGCCATCCACAGTGGTAGCTGGAAAGACCTAAACATTGCAAAAAGGAACGAGTTACGAATCAAGTTTAGAAAGAAAAAGATAAAACAGCAACATTCTAATAGGAGTAGGGTAGGGTAGAATCTTCCTCATTCACATCAGCTAGGGTAGGGTAGAATCTTCCTCATTCACATCAGCTAGGGTAGGGTAGAATCTTCCTCATTCACATCAGCTAGGGTAGGATAGAATCTTCCTCATTCACACCAGCAAAACATGCTTTGTTAAATCAGGTTGAACTGAACAAAAATAAGGAACAGAAAGCTGAAAAACTAAATTTTAAAGAGGGTTCAAGTAATCACTAACTTTTAATTTCATTGTGCTAAATTTGAGGTCACCAAACATCAGTTTGAGCAGTTTAAATGGAGAAAACATTTTGACAAAACAGCTTAAAAGCTATTAGCTTTACTTTACATTCCCTTATTATCCCATACCAGCTGTTTTACATCCCACTGACTTCTGGGGATAAATGTTTCAGTCCCCATTGCAAATGTGTGTCCTAAAAATAATTTTAAAAAAAACTTTTTTCAGTGAAACCAGGAACACAGATTCATTGATGTTTCCTCAACAAAAATTCTAGAAATAACATTAAAACACATATATAAGAACTCATTAAAGTGTATGGCAACAAAAACAGAACTAAAGCACCATATCCTTGAATCTAACCACAAACAGAGTTCAGTTCATTACTAATTACTATAGTAATTAAAGTTACGTTCAGCACAAACCTGTAGCACTGAGTGAAAGGCACCAGGGAGGGCACAAAGTGGTATCCTCAACCAGGCGATAATCTCTCATACTCTGTACCATGATAGAAATAACATGATATAAAATTTCATCTAACTATCAGTGTGTGACACAATAAGATCAATCTATCAAACATTGTCAAAAATGTACTTCAATGGATAAGCAAAAAATTCTACTTAAAAAAAAATTAATGACATCATCAGAACTCTTAATTAATGACAAAGAGTAAGATTTTCCACAGAAGAGTGTTCAATTGTGATGCCATGGGCATCACCATCTGGGAAGGGGTGGGGGGGGGGGGGGGTAAAAGGGCATTCTCCTCCAGGAAATTGTGAAAAGAAATAGTTATTGCAGTAACTGTAACTAACTGTGCACTCCTTCATTCTGAGCTATAACTTCCACTGTTGAAAAGTGTTTGAAGCAAGCACAAAGGGAACAAAGAGTAAATTACATTTAAATGAAAATGAATTTCAAACAGTGGTTTGCTATCTTGAACTCAATATTTTAAATCAGAAGCCTTAAATGCATGAGAAATATGTTTGTTATGAGCTTGGAAAAGAAACAATCAAGTTAGGGTTCCTAACAAATTCACAAGCTCTTGTAACAGAACCTCACCTTATAAAATGCATAACACTCCAGGTCAGCACTAAAAAACTGATTGGCAGCATTCTTTAAAAAAAATACAGTCATAAATCACACTGTAAACAGAATCACAGTAATAGAAAAAGGAACCAAGTGAATGAAAAAAGCACTAACAATGATTATTGAAAGTATCAATAACTTACTGGTCTAAATGTCACTCGGAATGATGCAGTTTTTAAGGGGAGGATGTCTGCTTCATCAGGGGAAACAGAAAATATCCCTTTTGTATCTATCAGACAGAAAGGAGCAAAAACATTAATTGAGTATAAATCACAATACCACTTGCAATAATTATAATTAGTCTTAAACTAGAAATGGGCAAACAACAATTGTTAATGACCAACAAATTACAATTTAAATTAACTATAACCACCTTTCATCCACATGCATGTGATTTTTCCCTTTGTGCGATTTGTGATGTTTACTGTCTGTAAGTAAAAATAGAAAAAAAAGTGAAAACTTGAGCTCATAATCAAAGAAAATCAAAAAAGTGTTCTGAAACTATTTTACCTTCTGCTCCACAGCTTTAGGATCCAGCAGCTGCCCAAAGTCTGTGTGGTGAACATCTAAACTGACATGAGGAACAATGGCAGTCTGCAAATCATGAACATAGTGATTACATTGGAATCAAGCTTCAAATAGTAAATTTAAATGGAAGAAAAACATGGACCTTAACAAACAAACTACTTACAGTTTCTCCAACTGATGCATGACAAAAGAACTCTTCCATAGGTGAAAGTTCATGAACTGATGGCAGTAATTCTCTAGAGGAAGTACTATGCTAAAAAGAGAATACATTGAATGTTGTAATTAAACTACATCCTTTATTTCCTAAAGGCAAAACTCAAAATGAAAGGGATGATGTAATATTATAATAATAAGTAGTATATGTTTTAGCTCTTTAATCCCTGAGAGTGACTGACTTCTTCGTTCTCCTTATTTACAGTATTACCATTAAAGAAAATTTACAGGGCACGAGAATAATGGAAACAATCACCAACCTAAGAAGCTCCTGATGGTCACATAAATTCTCTTTCTCATTACCACAGGAAATGTCAAAAAAATGGTGTGGAGAAAATGAAAACTTATTTTAGGGTGTAAAGGGTTAATGTCACATCAACCTTAACTCTCAGGGTACCAACCTCCAGTGCCATTAGAGCTCCTTCTTCATCAAGTTGAAGTTTGTTTGTTCTCAGATCTTCATTAAGTTGCTATAAATAAATAAACAAATTAAGCAGTTAGGTTATTTGATACATTAGATGTACATTTAGATTTTGTTGAGGGCTGTTCTAGGGCAAAAGCATTTTGAAATAACTTAAATTCAAATAATTATACATCATGTTGATCAAAATTTATCTCTAGATCTCTTTTAGCAGGAACACCACCACTTACCTCTGGTGAGATTTTTGAGAATCCACGTCTAACATGGATGTGATACCTGTCCAGATGTTTCTTCTGCAAAACAGCTGATAAACGGATCAATTTATGGTAAGCCATTTTTCTTGTTTCATGTAGTAATTGCTCAGTATCCCCACAAGCCCAATTGTTCATTTTATGTAAATATGATAAAAAAATGTAAGACTGAGTTTCACGCTTATTTAAAAGTAAAATGCATAAACACTAACCCATTCACTCCCAAGATCTCATCAGTAATTCTCCTTGTGTGTGCCATAAAAATTCTCATCGAGCTAATTCTGAGAATTTGGTATTGGATCACCTAATAATCTCCTAATTGATATTTTTCTTTATTCTCATCACTTTTCCGCTTGATATTGTATTGATATTGTTGGGAGAATTTCTATCTTGGTCACTTACGGGAGTTAAAGAATTTCTAAATTATAAACATAGACACTGAATGTACCTGGTTTAACTTGTTCTGTATGACAAGTTCCAAACAAATCAACATACAATGGATCCTGAGAAAATCAGATGAACAAAACTTAATATAAACACTTTTCAAGATTACAGTTTGGACAAACAGAAAAATATCACCAGCCTAATACTAACACTGACCTGGTTTTGCACTAGACAAGTTAGTCTCCTGTAGTAATTAATTGGATTTGTTGGAGAAAAGCGTATAATTATGACTTGAGAACCCTTGCCAGGTAATAAACCACATGTTGTTTCCAGCTTGAAGACACTTTGATTGCAGTCGATCATGAACTAAAATATACGTTACAACGATTATCATAAGTACAAATGAGTAACTTTTAAACTTAAGTTTATCTGTTGATATCAAGTTATCTCTAATATTTCTTTTCCAAAAAACTGCCATTAAGAAGAATGGCACCTCTCTGAAAGGGGCACCTACAATTTATTTGTAAATCCCTTCAGTGGACACTTTCGGGCAACAAAAACAGGAAAACATCTTACAAAAAACCTGAGCTGATTTATTTCTTCATTCTAAAAAAAGAAGCATCTGTTGAATGTAAAACATGACAGTTAGCTTGAAAATTTTAGTGACCTGTATCTAGTAGCAATAATTACAAAATACTGTATGGATTTCAAAGGCTTTAGGGACTCAGTATGTATTTTTTGCTCATAATTAAGTATGAAATAATTGGACTTGATACTTTTTCTCTAATCTAAATGTGACGCCATTCCTTTAATCATCGAAGTTGTCAATCTCCCAGATATCATACACCACACTAACACCATTCAGTACCCAAAGGAGCTGACTTTGCACAAGTAGAAAATAAAAATATATCAGAAGGTCAAATAACCCTGTTTTTACAGAGAGCATCTGAGCAGTTACAAGTCTAATATTTACCTTTTGCAAATAATTGTTAAATATTGAGAGTTGTATTAATCTAAAAGTGTTTGACATCAATAATCCTTTAGAAGACAAAAATTTGCTTATTACATTAATTACCTGAAAAGCTGCAGGAACATCTGAATTGTTAACAACCTTGAAACTTTTAGCTGAAAACTTGCCAGATTCTACAACTCCCATATCAAGATAGTCACAGTCAAGAACAACTTCAGGCCCTAACAAACAGAATTAAATACAAAATACTGATTTGCACTGGAAATTAATTGATTAGACGGCAAGGGTGGTTCATAATATAATGCTCATAGTTATTATGAGATTACAGCTGACCTAGAATGAGGGTCAGGGGAAAACTTGGGTAAATTTTTGCTGGATATGTGCCACTGGTCCCTCAGAATTCCAGACCCATAAAAGTTTATTCTGTGGTAAACTAAAGATCCCATCTTAGTCACTTTTGGGCAAACATAATTTTTGCGATCCCAAGTTGAAGTCACTTTCAGTTCATGCATCTAAACACTGCACCCTAAAAAGGCCTTTTAAGTATATCATCCTAAAATAAATTGTAGTACCCCCCCCCCCTTCATGTAGCGGACAATGTTAAAATTGACATGTCCCAGTATAAATTATTTCAATTAATCATTTTTTATTTCCAAGTTCAACTTCATGAACTGTCAGAGCCTGTAAAAGCACTAAACATATCACTACCTTTGCCTATTCCTGTGCATTTAATAACAGAACAATTGGTAGCTCCAAGAGCTATAACTTCCAGATAATCCACTGAGTGAAAACCAGGATTCTGTGGAGTAAATGACACCTGAAAAAGAATAACGAGACAGAAAAAATACATTTTACAGATCACATACATGTGAGCCGTTTGCAAGAGAAGTAATATACTCAAGTGAGGATACAAGAAGAATAGAGAGAAAAATCTTCAGTTAAAAATTACTGTTAGCAAAGAACAAAGCAATTGAGTCCTTACTGGGTAATATAAATAAGCAGATTCACCTGCAACAAAAAATTACCTTAAGTTTGATGGTACTTTCTGCTGGGACAACACCATGATAATGTGAACATGAGAACACCATGTCCATATTGAAGGTAGAAGACGGTTGTAACACTTGGTATGGTGCATTAACCTATAAATTAAATTGAAAAGCTCCAATATAAAAAAATCAATGATAATATCTCTTGTATTTAAGGAACTGGTCAAGAAGAATAACTCTTACTGGAGAGAAGTTATGTAGCTCAATCCACTTGACAGCTGTTGTTTGAACAGGGACTTCACCAAAATTTAAATCTAATTCATCCTTGGTTGTGAACTCAGTAGGAGTGTTCTTGGTCTGCCTGGATATGCTGGCTACAAGGTGGGGAAATTTACCTGATGCGGGAGATGAAAAATAAGTTCAAAGGATGATAATGCAACCACTGATCAAGAAAACAATATGGCTTGGGGACATGCTGTGGCCTGATAGTTAGAATGCTGGACTACAGGTTGAGAGGGGTTCGAGACCTGGCTGGGTCAATGCTAGTTAGTGCACTGGACTGCAGGTTGAGAGGTCTGGGTTCAAGACCTGGCTGGTTCACCATGTTATGCAATTGAGCAAAACACTCTACTCCCACCACGCTTATCTCCATTCAGGAGTATAAATGGATGCTGACAATCATCAGGGAGGTCTGATGAAATGCTGGGGAGTAACCTTGTGATGGACTAGCATCACATCCAGGGAGGAGTAGTAATACTCCTAACTGCTTCATGTAAAGGAAGGTAGGATAGGCTTCTGCTGGGTGTGCCACTTGGCTCAAGTACAGACTTACCTAACATAATATGCTAGAAATGTATGTTGATCAGTTTACCTATTCCTTCCAATCTGACATGCTTTGTAAAAGGAACTTTTTGCTCAGCACCATAAGAACACACTGCAGTGCCTTCATAAACCAATGCTGCCTACAAAATAATGATCAGTAAAGGAATCAATACAAGATTCTGAGAGAGTTAAGGCATTGGAATCATTCAAAACTCCACATTGTAATCACCCAATACCCAATAATCAATGCACACCATAGACATCTTGAAACATATACCTTTGGGCTAAATGTCGCTTTGATATTGCATGATGTTTGTGGTGACAGAGTACCACTTTCAGGAACAATTGAAAATGGCTCCAACACTTTCCAATGGAAATTTGTTACCAGTTCACTGAAAAACAGGCAAAGAGAAAGTACAGTTGCTTGTCATCAATAATATTCCATAAAACAGAGAAGTAGCTAAAAATTTTGTTTACATAGAAATATATATATACACAACAGGTTAGTACTAAAAGCCTTGAGGATCTAATTCTTATACACTGTTATAAGCCTGAAAAAGGATTTTGATCAGCAAATGTTTTGCTTGTATCCAGTAGCTACATGTATATTTATCAAAAATACATATACCTGGTATTTGTGATTTGAAATACAACTTGCACACAGTCCTTTACAGCACACATGTTGAACTTAAGTGATTCTGGTACTGCTATATCTGCTTTTGGTAAGACTGCTTTCATAGGAACTGAAAAAATTCCCTCCTAAACAAACAACAGAGTAAAACACTGTAACATCAAAAAGCAAATTATAATAATCAAACAAATGCAGGACATCTTCGTAAGCAAATTTATTTATAGTTTTTCATTAGTTTGTCTTTGTATTAAATATTTATCATGCCAGTAACATCCAAGCTGGGACTCAATTCACAGTAACTTACATTTGTTTCAAATTCTATGCAATCTTCATAATGTCCCTACAAAATAATAATGACAGATCTTGTAAAAACAAAAATGAAGCAACTGTTTCAACTAAGCTCTACAGATATTAAATCAACTCGGATAGTTTAAGAATAACCACATTATATTATACCTTTTCAAGAGGTCTGAATGTAACAGGCAAAGTAAAGCTGGTTCCAGAGCTTAGCACAATTGGCTTAGGGTAAAGTGTTGTAAAAAATCTACTAGATGGAGACCTGGAAATAGAAATAATACAATGTGATAAGAGAGTAATGAAGGAACTGTTGGCTCAACACAGAGACGTGCATATGCATAAACTTTTTCCACTTTTTTAATGCAAAGGGAAAAATGCTTAACTTACCCCCACGGCTAGACAAATAACAACTTTCTTTCCTTATTCAAAAAATTGTTCATGGTATTTATGTACTGATTAGTTGGAAGCTTCAACATCCTCTCCTCTGGCAACCCGTGGGAGTGGGGAATTTGAACCTTGTCTTGGTGGGGTGGGGTATTTCAACTATAATATTATTGTCCAGTCCTTCCAGCCAAATACATGTCTTGGAAATCAGAGTTTTAAGGTAAAGAGTCTGTTGTTGCCAGCAAATTGCTTAGAAAAAAAATTAACATCATAAAATGATACTTACAAGCTAATAATCCCACAGAAGCACAAAAAACTAATACATGCCTTTCCTAAATTCTAAAACAAATGTTGATCATACAAAGAATACTACAACAAATTTTGCTTGGGTAGGTCATTTGAAATCAACTCTGGCTTGGGAGTAGAGGGGGTGGAAAATGCTAAAAATCTAATTGAATCATTGCAGCATTTTAATTGAATAAGCTCTGAGGAGCAAAGTACTCACTTGTAGTGCAGCTTTTTAGTTTTAATCTGCACATTCTTAAGCACAATTTGCTGTGTGTACTCTCCACCAGGCTCCCATCCTTGCCATGTGATGCTGTTGGCAACCTCTATTCCAAAATGATTGACACTTTGTTCTGTTTGTACTGGCATGGTGAAAAATATAAGACCCTGTAACTGAAAAAGAAGTTAAGTTTGGTTAGGTATTGTAGTATGACAGCAGGTGGGGAAAAATGCAACACTGCAAAGGGTCAAAGAATGATAAAAAGCAATCATACTAAATAATACTATAGCACAACACAACTACCAGGTGTTGGAGCAAGTTCTCACCATCATAGACATATGAATGTAATTTCTAGGAAATGCAACAAACAAACCTGGTGGCCCCACCATTATATAAACAAACTCATCTCATCATGACTTATATTTTCAATCAATTTGCACTTCAATCCAATCAAAGAAGCCTTTCTGGCCTGGATTGCGCATATTTGCAGTCCTACAGTAAGCTCCAGTTTCGGTAGCGAATAGTATCTAGACATCGAGATCTGTGCATGCACCGAGGTGCACAATATACAATTTCCACTTTGCATTGCTACTGCGCTGTATTCCAAATGCAGGAGGCAATTTTCCCATCTCATCAGCTGAAGTTGTATTTGTACAGTTCTCACCAATCCTTGAAGGAATATTGTTCATCATTTAGTTAAACAGCATCATTGAATGAACTCACCGACTAAATTAGAAAACCATTACTCTCTGCATACAATAATCGATATTCTAGGCTGTTCTCGATGACAGTACACGAAAGATCAAATTCGCTCCAGATTTACAAAGATGGCGCCTACAAAGTTGTTGTTGAGAATCACCGTAGTTACGAAATTACCATATTTGGCATAACTCGCTCCAGGTCTCTTGCTACATTTGACCTCGGCCGCGAACATAAAAACATGGACTCATCATCAAAGGAGAGTATAGAGGATATCCCGTAAGTTTTTTCATTTTAACGCTGATTTCTTGTAATATAGAAGAGGATTAAGGCAAATAATCTCAAATTGATGTCAATAGGACGGGATATCCAAATATACAACGAATGTGGTTAACGTTTACGAAATGCTCAAACTTTTGTAGTTCAGCATATTAAATCAGCTGTGATCTTTGCTTCTATTCTGTATTTTTTACGATAGTTTGAATCACAGAGGTAAAATTGGTGATCTCGTGTTGTTTTTCATCAGAGTGGCATTATTACTGACTGATCCTATGTTTTAATGCGATTTTAAAGCTTCTATATTGCGTTGTGCACAGATGTTGATATTGTCAGCTGTACATCTATTCTCCAGTCATGCATATATTTAACGCGGTTTCCAGGAGTTATAAAAACAAGTTCAGACAAGCAGCTGATGAGTACCTTATATCAGTCACCTGATAACTTGATATCTTAATCTATTAATCCTGATGATTTTTAAGTCAAGATCTTAGAGTTGATACCCCTAACTAATATTTAAACATTTGGTTTTTTTGCTTTAGAAAGTACTGGGAGTATATTCGAAACTAGATCAGAGGGACATTATTCTTTTATGGTATCTTCTCAATCATGAGCAGTCTTACTACACCTGTCTGAGCGACAGGAAAAAATTTCAAGTGAAAGAATTAACTCTCTTTTTTTGGTCTCAAGCCTTAATTTTTTGGGTTTGGTTTTAACTTTTATTAAATTCCTTATTTTGTTGAATTTGTGCTTTTGCACCTATGATGCAATATAAGTAACGTTGTTGCCTGGGTAAGTGACAGCTTTTTAAAATTGAATACTGTCAATTTTTTTACATACTTTCTCTTTCCCCTCATCCTGATTTTCTGATCTTTCACATATGAAGTTTATGTTGTTCATATAGCTACTTCCTGGTTTGGGGTCTTTGATCATTATTCATAGTGCTCTTGCTCAATCCGAACAGATTCTCTTAAAAAACTGAGATCTCCTTTAATGAGGTTTCTGATCTTTATAGTATGACCTTAAAGGTAAATTCTGATCTGTCAGATGGTACCACGCTAACCTGACAAGGAATGGTGCCGAGGTGTTGCTGCTTGCTTATGGCTGTGAAGGAAGCTATTTACTGAGACCAAGTAAAAACAACCCAGGGAACTACACTGTATCAGTCAAGTATGCTCTTAATTTGTAATGTCAATAGGTTTACCTAATGTGGCTGTTGTTCTTTTATTTTGTTTTCACAGGTTGTACAATTTTAGGCCCAGTCTTAATTAAGACACAATTTGATCTTGACAAATTATGGTGAATAATTGATGATTGTCTCTTTCTTTTAGGAGTGTTGATTCAGTAAGGCACTTTCCACTGGTTTATGATAAAAGAAAGTTTGTCTTTGGAGTTGGAGAATTTTTTAATGTTGAGCAGCTACTGGAACATTTCCAGAATTTTCCAATCATTGCAGGAGATACAGGTTTGGTAATTTGTACACATCTCCATTTGAAATCAATCAGAAATTAAAATCTACTTTTGTCTGTTATTTAATTCTTTGGCATTCATGTGAAGCCTCTTTCAACTTCTTAATCTCTTATGTATAATTATTGAAAAAAGGTTGGGTTTTTGGGGCATTAAATTTCTTCCTGACTGTCTAATTTTTATCAAGTTGATATTTAGACTGAACAAACAAGCATACCTACTAACATTGCTTAATATTCAAAAGCTTTAAGGTGATACTACTGTTGGATTATGAAATCATAATAACAAAATAATGTAAACTGAATTGACCAGTATCTTGCTAATTTGATGATTGTCTCGTACAAACAGGTCAAGCTGTTACACTTGCTTATCCATATCCTTCTACGGTTAAGGAGCCATCAGTATATGAGGACATCACTAGACATGTAGTGCGCGGGAGCTCTTTAAAGTGTCACACCTTTTCCAACCCAATTTCACCTGAAAAGGTATCATCAGACATGGATTGGTCGGTGAGTAAAAAACAGTATGAAATTAGCAGTAATTCAATGTTTAGAAATGATTTAACCCCTTAACCCCTTAGGATAGCTAGCAGGTAATATCAGATTTGAATATTAAGCCCTGAGAATAAAGGAAATGATAACCAATTATATTAGCTCTCAATGGTTAGACAAATTCTTCTTGTCAGCACCATAGGAAATATATAGAGGATAGAATGGAGAATATGCACACTGATGTTAGGATAGAATGGAGAATATGCACACTGATGTTAGGATAGAATGGAGAATATGCACACTGATGTTAGGGTAGAAAGGAGAATATGCACACTGATGTTAGGATAGAATGGAGAATATGCACACTGATGTTAGGGTAGAAAGGGTTATGGTCCAAGGTTTGCAGCAGAGTTCATGTAGAAAGTTAAGTATTAGAGTTTTCATTATTTTTTAATGGGATTGCTGTATCCAGTTATGTAGGGAAAAAAATTGTCAGTAAATTTTTTCATTGTGATTTGTAGGTTGCATCAAAGGAAGGATTTCTTACCAAAAGAGGAGCTGTTCATAAGGTAAACATTCTCATCATAGATTCATTTATTTGTTTTGAAATGTTTGATAGAAAAAAAAATCACTCTTCATTTGTTTCTTATGGTCTATGAAAGTACCAAAGACTCAATAAATAAAATGTAAAAGTAAACATTCAAATTTATCTATCAATTCAGAAAAGTAGTCAAATCACACTATTTGATTATGAAACCATGTTATTTTCTTGTAGAACTGGAAGAGACGGTGGTTTGTCACAAATAGATATATGCTTCAGTACTATAACCAACGAGGGGTAAGGATTGTGTGTAGTAGCTATTATGCATGTTGTGGTATTGGTGCACATTGGTTAAAGTTTATACTATTTTTGCAACTACTACTACTAGATATATTATGTTTAAACTCTCAAGGTGGTTATAGTAATTTAATACAGCTTTAATTTTTAATGTACAGTGTATGATTGCTCTTGCTAAAATTGGCACTCATTCTTGATCAACACACTTGAAAGGAATATCTAAATATAAACTTCAACTGCCTCTTTGCAGGATAAGAAACCTTTAAGAGTACTTGACCTCCGCCTAGCAGAAGAAGTCTTTAAAAATGACACATGTGGAAAGCCTAATGCCTTTAGGTAATTTGTTAAGAAGAGGAAATTGTAATGTTGATTACATGTATAGCACAGAAACCTGTTCATCAGGTATTTTTTAGTTAACAAACCAGGATAGTTGATGTGGATTTGAGTATTAGTGGAGAGTCATACTGTTGGGGGTTAACCCTTTAACTTCCAAGATCTGATTGCTAATTCTTCCCTCCAGCTACCACACATTTCCTTGTAGATTAGTTAGGAGAATTTGATTTGTTGATCAAGCTAGTTAACAACTTTTACCCCATTAGTTTGAGTATTCTCATCACCTGTTTGCTGGATTTAAAACAAAGATTCCTTTCATAAATGAGCCTTGTTTACCCTGACCTGTTGTGCTTTGTTTTTTTATTTCATCTACCACTGATAAAAATTTGTGAATTTTTATTTTTTTTAGCTTAGTTTTCCCAGACAGAACGTTTTTTCTTTATGCTGACTCTGTGCGGGAAATGCAAGAATGGATTGAATTGCTCAAATGGAAATTGGTAATTTTCTTTTGTGTGAAATGTGTTTGTTCTTCAGTTTGGTTGTATTAATTACCTGATAAATCTGACAATTCTTATTACTAGTTTGCTGGGTAATGCGTGAATTTTAAAGGGAGGTCACATTTTATCCTCTTTGTGGAGTTAAACAGTTACTGGATACAGTCATTCCTAATTGTAAGATTGAGACTGCATCTGTAAAGTTACATGCAGCAGCAACCCTTATCAAATGTGATTACTTTCTTACCATTTTTTTATACAGAAAAGAACATTATTTTTAGCCAAGACCACATTTTGTAGAGTTGTATTGTTGTAGTTCATTTTGTTCCATTTGAGTGATAAATTGATGGTACAGAATTTGATAATACAATAATTTCAGCTTCTGTAGGGTTTCCTCATTGCACCCCTCAAAATTGCTAATATTACTTAACTGCTTTAAATTTGAATAAAAATGATAGTCACTGTGATCTCTGTCATCTTTGATATAATTATGAATTCTATGGCCACTGTAAACTTCCATCTTTTTATGTTATGTGGAAAAATAAATGTATGAATAATTTCAAATCATTAATTTTTCCTAACAGAATAAAGTGAAGCTAAAAACTCGCTGTGGTAAGTATTTTGTAGCAAGTGCCATGATAATGAAGATGTATCTTCTCTATGCCCACCTTGGTAGGCCTTGTACTGAGTGTAAGCCTGCCGGGGGCAGTGTGGCTGTGTGTTGCAGTCGCTAGTCTTGTAATCTGGTGGTCTCAGGTTCAAACCCCCCACCTTGCTACTTACTGGATTTATTTTCAGTTGCCCTGTTTATGGCTAACTGGTCTGCATCCTGCCAACTGGGGTTCCTAAACACTATTTTGATGTTTATTTACTATGTTTATTTCCAATTTGTTTGAATCAATTTTTTTCTAACTTTGTAATTGCACTGAGACTTGTGAAATGAGTTATAAGAATGGCTTTGTTATTACTAGTATTGTTGTTATTATCATTATTATTAGTTTCCCTAAAGTATACTCATCACACAATGTTTCTCTTTCTGTATGGTGTATTACACATTTTATGTTCATATTGTTCTCCACATACAAAGTTGTTATAATATTTATTTTTTTGTTGTTTTCAGACACTTTATAAAAGTGAAAGGAGGTAATTAGCTAGCAGACATCAAAACACTTAGGAAGTTTAAAATATTCAGTACATACTATAGCTAAGTTATTATGTAAATATTGTTCTCAGAGTTTTTTATATACTTTTGTAAACATTTAATACATTTACTTAAAAGTGATTTTGAAAAAAGTTAATATTTCCTATTTACACAGACATCTATTGATTAACTATCTGTTGCACTTAAGTGCAGTTTTTACAATAAGAAAAAGAATGTTAAAATTTTAAAATAAATTCTAGAATACACTCTAAAATGTGGTTTGATGATGACAATAACATGGTGACATGATGATGGTTTGACTTTTCAAGGTAGATTATTGATCTTGTGGGGGCACTGATGTGCTGGGTACAAAAATCAGAGCCCTCTTTTAACCAGATTTTTATCATTCTTAGGATTAAAGGGTTAATGCCATAAACTTCCAGTCTGTCTACTTACACCCAATGGTCACCATACCTTCATTATTTGCAGGGTGGGAAATTTTTTTATAGATTACTCGTATTTGCTTACTTAGCTGTATGCTACAATCTGCAGGTATTGCCACATGTATTATAAAAATTATTGTTACTGTGTATATATACATATTTTAGAAAGATAATATATTAAACAGTTGTTTTGAAATCTGACTTGTAATAAGTCCCTCACTCTTATCCTTAAAGGTATGAATCTGTCTCATCACTATTTGTATATGTTGTGGTTCAATTTTATCCTTTGTTTAAATTTTATGTTCTTTTGATTTTGGGTATTGTAATGTATAATAATGAGTTTGAAACAAAGGAAAATAAAATTTGAACCAAGGAGAAAATTGAACCACAACAATATTTATTTGGTCATTTGAAGAATTTGCTCCTCATAAGCTGTTTCTAAGCAATTCACTCAAGAGAAGCCTAGTGTGATTGGCCATTTCCTGTTTAGGACATTGACTGTCCCCCTGTCCCTATTGATGTTACCCTGCGATACTTCTCGACTACGACGACAACAATAAACAACTGTTATAGCATACAAACAACCTCTCATTATGTTGTTGCTGTTGGACGAGGATCTCGAGCCCCATTTGGGTAGTTCTCTTGGGATGCTTTCTCGGTCTAGTAGCAATGAGCAGGTTATAAATTTATCCAACTAACGTAATGCTAAATCCCTCGCAATGGGAAAAGAAAAAGTCGACAAATTAAGTCCATTACATATTGGTCTCGAGCATCAATATAGGTAACTTATTTTCAGAAGTAGTACCAATCTCCAGTGTGTTCCAATTTGCATTATGTACTTCGGCTGACTTCCATATCCAGAATATGCCCCCATGTGTCGGCACTCAGTGGTCCAAGGTGGTTAATATCACTAGGAAGTTCGTCGAGTGCTTTTGTTTGACTGTATCTTCCCTCAAGCCATCGCTTTTTTACCAGATTTGTCCCGTAATTTCGGATGAAAATACTTCGCCACCACAAACCAGATTCAATGTCTTGCTTTATATCCTCTTGATTGAGAGAATAACATTTCCCCTTCCAAAGAAGATCGGAATTGTAAATAAAGTCATACCAGTCTTTACAAGTCTGTGATGCTTGACAGAGACTGTGTGTATCCAAGAAAGAAAATATTGCTAAAATCATTTCAGGTGGAAGTGAATTAAAGTCGCACATCTTACAAATCTGACGCTTTTGATTTCTATGGAATCAGGTGTCATGAAAGGCGCAAATCAAGGTGTATTTTAGAGATACCATGTTGTACATCGAAACGACTTCGATATTGTTTTGTTTCGCTTTGTTTACACGCGTACTCTTCCCTCAGCTGATCACTACAATAATAACAGCAGTTTCTTGGTCAGCGGTTTTTAAAAATAAAATTTTGGAATTTTATTAAATATGGAATGGACTACACAGCTCTGTGAACGGTAGAACTCATAGCGATCTAAATTTTTTTTCTTCAGTCTTTTTTATTATCACAATTACCAGCTAATCTTCTTCCCTGTAAAATAAGCTCCGGTTTGGATTCCGATGGGGACTATCTCTTTAATAAAGTCTTTCGTGCTAATACCCACTAGGGCTAACACTAGTGGTCATCTTTTGATCTCTCAATGGAATTTACTTCAAGAGAAGAGCGCTGTCATTGGTCTTACGTGTTTGTAGGTATTTAAAAAGTATTTATCGAATTATTTTTGATATGATAGACCACCGGTAAGCGGTCACCGAACGGAGAAGCCTCGGTTTGGGTGTGAGGTCATTTACAGTCACGCAATGAGTTCAGCGGTAATTTTGGAAAATTGACACCAATATTAGATCAGTTGACGGTGATGAATATTCTGATATTCAACAAGAAAATCACTGTTTAAGCTAGAAAAAAAAAATGAAATTAGACTCGTTAAAACCGTTGCTTAGTGGCCATTATATTTTGAATCCTATAGCATGCTTGTTGTACGTGATATTACGATGTTTGGAACCGTTTTGCGGATGGCTTTTCCCTGGTGAGGAATGTCAAATCAGCTGGGTAAGTTGAAGACTCTAAGGATATCACTAACACTTTTTCATACTCACGCATGTTTTCGTTCTCAAGCCTGTTTGATTAAATCTGCCTCGGTTCTTAGCAATTCAATCTATGTGTTTACTATAAACTCATTCCTGACACAAAATAAACGTATGATGGTGGAAATAAAATTTTCGTATTCACGCCTTAGCCTGTGTATCGTGTCTAATAATCAACACCTTTTTTTCAGTGGTAGTATTTCAGCGTTAGTAACGTCCCTTAATTCCTGAAATAGAATTCATAATTTTTTTATCGTCAAATTAACGGGAAAGAGAGTGTAGGAAATTCATTCAGGGTGTTAAGATCCTTACCAACAGTTTCAATACGTTTTTCAAGATCGTGTAGGGGTACAAAGAGGGGGGGGGGGGGGGGTCAGATCTCTCTTCTTGTTTGTGAGGTTTCAGGGAAATCTTGAGGTTTTCAAGAAATGAAAGAAAAATTTATGGGTTACATATACTTCTAGAAGCAAATCGCACCTCACTCTGGTTCATAAATTTACAAATCATGCTCACCAATCAATTTGGTCTTAATCACTCATCACATATAAACTCTTTGCCATCCTCATTAGTTTCTGTTTACAAGGGAAGTATCAATGTGACCATGTATCAAGCATTTAATGAAGAATTTAAAGAAATCATACAGTATTCATATTAATTTTAATAATGTTCTAATGCTTATTGTTACAAGTGTTGATTTGATCAGCAAACTATAAAATTGAAGTTAACAAGATGTTCCTTCTATAGCGGGACTTTGAGCTGTTGTCTTTTCTTGTAATTGTCCTCGCAGTTAAAAACAGAAAATGGAAGCCAGGTATTTAAACTCTCAGTATTGATAAACTTAAATCAAGGGTAAAAATCCTTGCCTAAAAGCTCATTGGCAAACACATTGCCCAATTGCAAAATTGTTCCCCTATAGGCTCATCCCTACTACAAGTTTATCATGTGGATACAAAAAGCTTGCCTTATAGCCTTTCTACTCTTTGAATTTTACCTATGAGAAAAAAGTTTTTTCTATCAGGAAATCATGATATGGACATGAAAACTTTAAGCTGCAACCCAGATTTATGCAACTTGTTAAGAAACTTTTTTTCTGTTTTCTTTCCTCCTTTTTCTGGATCTGACCCTAAATTTAGATATCTCTTTTTTTGACAAGCATTCAGTAGTGGTGCAGTGTCTGTTTATAGGAGTTTTCAGTTTTGTTTTGTTTATTTTTTTTTTCAGCCTCTTGGCAAGAGATAGCATCAATGGTGTTCTTGTTTAGCAAAATTGCAAACTTTGTTCTTTTTGCAAGGTCAGATCTTAGGCTTGGTCTCATTTACCTGATAATTTGCATTGGTGAGTGACTTGAGGTGCACTTTTGTTTCTTTTTTAAAAATTAAGAGTGTATATTGTCATATTTAAGTGGACTCAGCATTGAATAACATTAAGATGTGGTACATTTGACCCCATATGCATTTTTATAAAAAACATCTCAGGTAAATTCTCTTGTGAGCACAACAGGTTGTACAATTAAGGTGTTCAAGTTATTAACAAATGAAATGAATCAAGACTAGTTGTTAAGTTGTAATACTAACATTCTAGCCAAACTGATTTAATGGTTGTTACCAATGGTTATAGTTAAATGAAAAGCCCTAACAAACTAATAAAGATTAAAAGACTTCAAGAGTTTTGACTAAAAATAATTGATGCCTATCATTAGTTTTCACATTCTTTATTGTTTTTTTCTTCATCCTCAGTTTTGTTTTTGTTGTTTCCTGAGCCATCATACAGTGGACCTGATGAAGTATTCTTCTTCAGAGGACCAGCACTTGATGTAAGCTTTCTTGAAATATAAGCTTCACCTAACCTTATAACATGGCAAATTAAGTGAATAACATCTTAAAAGATTATTATGAATGATCATAATGATTAATTTAGTTGTTCTTGTTAACTTCATGAGGATCAGATATTTTTGTTTATTTCAGGATGCCTTACGTGATAACCCTTCTGTCACATGGTTGGTAGAATTTTATGCCCCCTGGTGCCCTCCCTGTGTCAGATTTGCTCCAACATTTGCTGAACTATCACTCAGGTAAATGTTCAATGTATTCCTGATACCAGGCAGGAGTAGTAATCTAATAAAGGTTTTTATGGGAATGTAAGAAAATTTTCATGATTTAAGATTGAGATGTGTCTTAAACAAAGACTGAGAATTTTGATATATGTAGGTTCAGTTTGGGTAAAGATAGTTTTACAAATCAGAATTTTGGCCTTAATTGCCATCAGGTAGAAGGCACTGTTAACTTGATTATAAAAAGGGTTTGATTAATGTTTTTAATTGTAATTTTCTTTTTTTTTTTAACTCCATTAGCAGTTCATGTAAAAAGAATAATCAACCAGATAATAATCTTGGATATTGATATTTATGACAATCATTCTTACCTTCAGTAAAAGCAACCTTTTTTTTCTTTGTCAATTAAGATACAATCACAGTCATCTAAGGTTTGGAAAATTAGATGTTGGAAAATATCCAATTGTAGCAGAAAAGTGAGTAGAATGATGAGAGATTGATGAAAAAGTTGCTTATATCATAGTAACAACAGTTTGAGGATTGATTAAAACACTACCAGTAAATGAATTTCTTCTTACTGTTTCTTTATTATCTGAATCAGCCACAAAGATTCCATATTTTGGGTAGGGGTAAATTAATTTATCACTGACCAACTTTTTTGAACTGCACTATCATAACATTATTAGTCATGAAATCATAAGCAAACTTGAAAACCCTGCAAGTTTTTCTTCTGATGACAAAGTGGAGAAAATGTATTGGTACCTCAACTAGGAATATTCCATTTCTAGTTCTTTTTATATTGGAAAGGATGTCAGTAGTAGTTACTTTCGGGGCCTAGTATTTAGCATCTAACGATAAGACACACCAGTTTAAATGAAGTTTTTAATTTTTTCCTTTCAAGACACAGGGTAGATGGATCTGCCATTTCTAAACAGCTTCCAAGTTTAATTCTCTTTGAAGGTGGAAAGGAGACAAAAAGAAGGCCATTGGTGGACAGGAGAGGTGTTATAACTCCTTACACCTTCACTGAGGTAGGTTATGATCACTGAACAGAATACTATAGAGCTTCATATTGCTTGTCAGAGTCTATTAACCCTTTCTCTCCCAAGATCTCATTGAAAGTTCTCTTTTCTGTCAGCTATACAATTATTATGTTGTTCCTTGGGAGAATTTGGTGTTGGATCAACTTAAAATCCCTGAATTGATAGTTTTCTTTATTCTTGTCTGCTTGATATTGTAAGGAAAAATTCTGTCTTGGTCACTCATTGGAGTTAGAGGGTTAACCCTTTCTCTCCCAATATCTCTTTGGTAAATCTCCATACTGTCTTCCATACAATTCTAATAATGTTGGTTGAGAGAATTTGGTATTAGATAAACTAATGATCACCTAATTTATGTCCATAATGTTCGCTTTGTAAAATGTATTCTGTATACAAGGCTAAAAAATTAAAATGTTTAAACCAAACATTTTCGGCTGTTTGCCATCATCAGGATTGATTTATATTTTTTTATTAATTCTAATTCCTTGTCTGCTTGATTTTGCATTGATATTGTAGGGAGAAATTCTCTCTTGGTCACTCATGGATGTTAACTCTATTGTAAGGGTGACTAGCATTTAATTTCTCTTTACAGTATTACCCCTGAATCAAACATTAAGGTAATGAGAATAAAGGAAATTATCACCAACCAAACAAGCTTTTGATTTTCAAGCAAATCCTCCTTGTTAGTGCCCAAGGAAATGTATAGAGAACAGTAAGGAGAATATGCATACTGATGTTATGGTGCTAAGCATTAAATAGTTGACCTTTGATAAGAGGACGATTCACAGAGCAGACCAAAAATATTGATTTTATGCATTGCTTAACAGGTCAACATTGAACGAGATTTCAAATTAACAGAACTTAAGAAATCTGCTGAGGACAGGCAAAAACTGGAAGAGAAGAACTCAAAGAAGAACAAAAATAAGGAAGATTAACTAACAAGAGAGGAATTGAATAATTTACAATTTTATTAACAAGCAGCATCTTAATGGAGGAGACACTGGGTCTTGCTTCTGGTTATACCGCTGGCGTATGATCAAAGAAAAAGGAAATGATTTTGCTCGTTAGAACCGTACTAAGAGTGCAGAGAAAAGAAAAAGAATGGCAGACTCTTCTTATTTCCCTCACACCTCTGCTGCTAATTCTTAAAAATGTTTGTGTCAATCTTTTTATTAGGTAGTGCTCTCAATGGAGTAATTTATAGCTTAATTACGCTGAGTAGGACCGAGATTTTTCCGTATTTGTAATAGAAATCTGTCATCGCTACTCTTGAATGCTGTTGTTCTTGGAGGTGCATTTCTAATTACGTACTGCAGAGTTAAAAAAATCGTTGCTTCTCGAACATTGTGTAAACCCCAAACGAGCTTCATTTGGCTCATTTCTATCGGGAGGGGAATTAGACAGTAGGAGGGAAGGGAGGGAGGAATGACACAGTCTGAGGGAGGAGTGAAATAACTCAGTATACGGGAGGGGTGGGTCAACACAGTGTAAAGGATAAAGGGATGAAACTCTATAATGATCAGTTCGTAAGGAATGAGAGTCTTACGTTCGGCCTAAACTCATGCGTCGCTGTAACACATTTCGACAGCAAAGAAACCATAAAATGACATAACGGAGAAATAGCTTTTGGTCCAAGGACTGAGATGCCGTAGGTTGGTTATATTAAAGTCGTCGTCCACCGTTGGCGACCCTCTACGTCTCTCCTTTAGGAACACGCTAAAAAGAACCATTTGAATGTCATTTCGCGGTCAGATAAACCTTTTAAACGACAACACAAGAACAAAGAGTCGTAAATTTTTACTCTGTTAAGGAAATGAAGGTTTCGTTTTTCGTTTAGGGTGTCTTTTTGAGAAAATCTGAACAATTTTTCGCACTAATTTGTTGTGTCTTTCAAGTAAGCCGCTTTGCAACAGTGTTTACACAGAGTGAAACCGACAAAATGCTAAATCCTCTGTAGATTGCGCTAGATTCTTTTTGATGATATGTTGACACAGCTTTACATTACATGAACCAAAATTTGTAATTCTTTCATTAACATCATGTGTGGTTTTTTCACATAAATCGTTTTTGAAAGAGATTTTTTCCTGGTTAGTAGTGCAAGCTCCCTTCTCAAAGCCATACACAAACTTAAGAAACATAATATTTGCCTGTAGTCAATATCTTTGAACAGATTTGACTAAGGCTTAGGGTTGTTTCATGTGGAAATATCTCAAGACAGCCCATGAGGTTTACAGACCAAAATCGAGACAGCTATTAAAATTATCATTCCAGTTGTGGAGGAGTAAGATTGACATTTCAGGGATGAAGTCGAAATGAATTAACCAACTGTCGGTGTGGCACCTACATGACAATAGCGCGAGAGAAATCATTTGAAGCCCTGAATAAACAAAACTTGCAGGTCGAGGTTGTCTTTCCATGACTAACACCAAGCGATCGAGTCTTCAAGGGTTCACCCCTTCTCTGCATTATGGCTATCGAAACTTCTTCAGTGGAAGCTTCCTTCCTTTAAAGTCCCTGGAGACCTCACAATGCGCAAGTGTATTGTGATCGTTCCCTGATAACTGCAATTAATTGATTGTGAAAGGTATGTAATGTGTTGTGTAGAAAACAGCTAATTACTCCAACAGTTTGTTTTTGCGCCGGCGAAATTCCGCCCACCACAATGAACAAGTTACGCATTTCCGACAAATGCTGACATGGCGGTGATTGGGAATCGAAAGAACGTTAGCGCGCGACAAAATGTATCGACGACCAAACATTATTTGGGTGATTTAAACTTAGAGTTAGTTTTGCCTCTCGGCTTTCCACCATTTTCTTTTAATCAGCATGATTCTTTTAAAGCGTCTCCGATAATGGCAATTAAATCGATATAATTTCACCTTTCGTGTGAAATATTTTTAAAGCGTGTTTTTTAATAAACGCTTTGAACCTAGAACAGATTTGTTACCCAAAGCAAATTGGCCAAAGATTCTTTCTATTACACATTTTAATAAATCCTTATTTAATAAGAACGGAACAATGAACTCGGTTGACTTTAATTCGAGCGCAGTCTGTAAAAGGTCCCATAAATTGTTTGGAGTGCTGAAGACGTTGCGTCATTTTAAGGCCTAGTTGATTTTGGTGGGTTGTGCGATTTAATCACTTTTTGAATACAGGTTTTATTAGCTGGTTTTAATGACACTCTCGTAAACTGTTGACACCTGCTTAATTCCAATTCCAGCCTTTTATTCGGTATTTAGGAAAAGACACCTCGTCCATTGAGTTTTAAGATAAAAAACGTGTGCTTCTTCGGGAGAAACGGGAACGATTTAGAACGAGTTAGGTTGGAAAACCTGCGGCCACTCAACCAAGCGATGAAGATGAGATTTCTTTGGCTCTGCTTTATTTGTTTAAGTTTCTCCAACCTAAGCGAGTCAGTTTGGTGGTAAGTGAGCAATTGATCCTTTAACTCGTTTTTGTCGAGTCTTCGCAGCCTGCTTTTCCAAATGCCTTCTACGAAATGTCTCTTAACTCGACTGATTTTTTTTCTTGGGCTTTCTCCAGGACCTTAGGAACACATACCACACTGTCAACGGATCCAGCGAAGAAAGCAGCTCTCCTGTGCTTCACAACTCCTCAGCTTAACACAAAACAACGAGATATTTGCCGGAGACACCCAACTCTAATGGCAAGTGTGGCCAAGGGAGCCAGAGAAGCGGTTGAAGAATGTCAGATTCAGTTTCAGCACAGGCGATGGAATTGTTCGTCTGTTCCTGACTCTGGAACACTGTTCGACCCGATCTTAAAGCGAGGTAAGCGAGGTCTGCTTTGAGCCGTGAGCATTACATATGTCTCACTTAAAGGTGACAGCTTCAAGATCTGTTTACTTAAACCCAAAGGGTTCGTTTTCTTAGGATGTAGATTATTTGTCAGGGACAGAATTGTAAGTCTACTTTGAAGCATATTTGTTTTTCTTCGAAAGTTGCAGCATTTATCGACGGTTAAGTTGGGTTCGTGTTTGTCGGCTCCCATAGGAAACATTCTAATAACTTTATACCGTATTCATGGGCGCTATGCTTGTGATCTTAACTTTCTTTTGTTCTGAGAAAATGAGACATTGACCACTCTATTGATTGTTTACAAAAGGAAGATTCCTTGTTTCTTAGCAGTCTTTAAGGCAGTTCACGACACACATTTTGTGGTTGTGATTCTCTCTGACTCTTTTCAAAAACCTAAGGAAGTGATCTTATTGTTAGAGACATAAGGGATAAAAAGATGTGTTTTGTTAACCCCCTTTGAAGTTCTAAAAACCGAAATCTACTAAGAAAAACAACTTCTAGAAGTAATGCAAAAAAAGCCAAAAGTTCAGTGTCGTGACAAAATTGGTTCTAATTTTATTAAAGACAGACTCAAGTGTACTTGGACACTGAGCTCTGAATCTTACACAGAAAAATTGTTCAATCTGAACTGTCTTCGGTTTCACTTTGCCAGCGTAAGGTAAAATCATTAACACGTAATTCTGTATTCAACTTTACTGACGATGATATTCCGTTTACTAAAGTTCAATGTGCAGTGCAGGAAATGTGCAGTGCAGGAATCATATCTCATTATTTAAACCATGATAATATTCCGCCATAACATTTTACCTGGCGTTGTTTTAACTTTTTCAATTCTTACTTGGAGACTTTTCCTTTTTCAACTATGAGTGCAAAATTCGTTCGACTTCAAGTAAGGTCGTTGGAGGGAAGCAATAGTAAATACCTAATGCACAGATCCCTAGAAAGGGGAAGAATGACTACGATTCTCGTGAGACAATCTCAATGTCATAAGCCAGAATGACACACAGCTATAATTCAGTTTCGTGATACTCAGTCGTGTCTGTACAGAAACTACAGACACCATGCTCAATGGATGCGGTTAGTGTCTTAAGCCTTGTTTCCTGAATGGAAATGACCGAACTACGATGTATTTCCTTCATATATAAATTTGCAGTATAATCACTATTTAGGCAGATGTTTTGACGTCAAAAGTTGGAAAAACATTTTTAAAGAGACCCTAGAAAAGACAACTATTACAGCGGATTGAAAAGAACTTTAAGGCAGCAATGTATTTTCTTCAGTTGAATAACTTTTTCATAATTTGTCTAAGGAAATCGGTTGAACAGCGACAAAACAGCCATGATATAATTTGATCGCTTTACAATTGC
This sequence comes from Pocillopora damicornis, assembly GCF_964200805.1. Lineage (NCBI taxonomy): Eukaryota > Metazoa > Cnidaria > Anthozoa > Scleractinia > Pocilloporidae > Pocillopora > Pocillopora damicornis. Next base: position 59,639 of record NC_142683.1, read on the forward strand.
ACCCGTTGTGCTGTCGGCAAATTTCAGTTTAGGTCTCTGAAATTCTCTTTTTTTAAACCCTCTGAGTTTTTCATTTAACTACAGCTTTAGAAGGGCTGATTAGGTTCTGCTAGAGCGCTACCCTTCTTTTTCTTGCTGATATCTAGCACGGAGGATTGTTTCTCCCCATTGAAGGTGACAATGACGAACATCCTATTGCGGAAATGCACTCTCTTTGCGTTCGTTTGATGAACACCACAAAATTAATTTATAGATTTATTCAAATTTTAACTCCTTCCAGAAACTGTTTATTCCGGATCTGTCAGTGTTCCGAGCATACTCTGGTGATACTTACAGTTTAAACCCCCAGATTTAGACTAAACATAACACACTGGAAGGTGTCATGGTAATGTGGCTTTCATCAGAGTGGGGGCCTGTGGGGGGGGGGGGGGAAAGGAGATTTTTCAGGGGGAACAGAGGGAGGATCAGTCGTGGCAAACAGAGTTTAAGGCATATAAAAGGAGTACTGTAGAAAATTGACTGCCAATGAGGGGGGAAGGGGGGTCGTAAGAATATTACAGAGCCCTATGGGGGGATCAGTTTAATTTTACCGTCAGACAACCAAACTCCTCTGACCTCCCCCCCCTCCCACCCCAATCAATAATGGTTCCTTATTTAACTTCTCGTGCACATCTCATGTGCACAGCTGAATCATCAATGTCCGTGGCTGTGGTTAAACCACAGGTAGCCCAAGCTCACGTCTCGAGAAAAAGCCAACGATAAATTCATGAACGCTTCACACGTTGTGTGACTCGGTGTTTAGTTACGAGAGGAACCGTTGAGAAATAGTATTGGGAACAAAATGTGGTCGATTTACAACGATAAATATTTCGAAATATGAATATTTTGCACGTAAAATCAGTAATACTTACATCCTGTGAGTCCGATGTAGTTTCCGGCGATTTCTGCTGTTTTAAGCTTGCTTTACTATCACTGTTGTCAAAAGACATAAATTTTTATGTATTTTGACATAAATAACAGCGATGGTAAAGCAAGCCTAAAACGGAAGAAGTCGCCAGAAACTTCAACGGACAGACAGGTGGTTAGTGAGTGTTATTGATTTTAGGTGTAAAATATTCATATTTCGAAATATTTATCGTTGTAAATCGACCACATTTTGTTCCCAATACTATTTCTTATAGCGTGTTCAAATTTTCAACGGTTCCTTTCGTAAGTTAACACCGAGTCTCACAACGTGTGACGCGTTCATGAATAATCGTTGGCTTTCTCTCGAGACGTGAGCTTGGGTTGCCTGTGGTTAAACAAACTCAGGTGGGGACAAGAAAGTGATTCACGCAGTGTAACTCTTAGAGCGGAAATAAAAAATTTCTTGACCGTTACTTGATTCTGTCATCTGCACACTGAGGGGAACGGAAGAGAAAACCTCAGAGGAACATTAAACAGCTGAGGCAGGATAAAATCTTAATCATGACATACGGTATTGTCTTGAATTTTTTCACTTTCTCCTGTTTGGAAAATAACATTGAAAACGTTTCGTTTATTATTACTTGACAAAAATTCATCTAAGAGTTCGTCGATATCAAAATGTCTTATAAAAACCAACAGATTAAATTCAACAATTCTTCCTTGGACCAATACCAGCAGTTAGTCTTAATTTGTTTTCTGTATTTGTCTCCCAAAATCGTGAAAAAGTAATAGTTTGTGGAAAAAATTTCTGTGAATATCTGAGATTCAAAATAGGATCAACTCCCTTACATATATGCAGCTGCTACGACTGTTGGAATCATTCTTTCAGATAAGGGTATAAAAATGCCATTGCACTCGACTGAGACAGTTTAAAGACCTTTAAAAAGAGCAGCACATGGCACCGAGTGCTTCACAATGTATTTGCTAACGCCCACGACATACTCCCCTTCCCTCCCCCCCCCGAAAAATGAAACACTAATCACATATATACATCTAAGATTTTGCCATGAATTGTGGGACCTGAAATATTTCTTTAATAAATTGTTAAAAATCCTTCTCGTGATTATCGTTGTTACATTTGAATAATACTCACTATATTTAAGATATTGCATGGCATAGTGCCAACGTAATAAACAATTCAATTTTAATAAGCAATTCGTTGTTTGTACAACTGTTTTTAAAACTTTGGAATTGTGATTTGTTAGCCTTTCTTTATGAGTTATTTCAATGAGACTTTGTGCAGTCTAGTTGAATATTTTACGAGAACCTACGCGGTATGAATTTCTATCATTATGACTATTGGTATTGTCATTTTTATTCAACCCTGAGCGCAGAACTTTTTTTCACCGTTAGTATTTGTCCAAAATAAATGCAGTTATACATAAAGTGATTATCTTTTTCATAGCCATGTAAATATCTCCTTATTTTCTTCTTAGCCAGTCGCGAATCAGCCTTTCTGTACGCCATCACAGCAGCAGGAGTCGCCCATGCTGTCACGGCTTCATGTAGTGCTGGGAATACCCAGAGTTGCGATTGTGACCGATCACCGAGTGGTCCCACCCAGAAGGGCTGGACATGGGCAGGCTGCAGCAGTAACATCAAGTTTGGAAGTTGGTTTTCAGAACAGTTTACTGACGCGCGGTCGAAAGGCAATAGTCCAAGGGCTGTCATGAACAGACATAACAGCAAGGCCGGACGAAAGGTTACATTTCTTGTCTTTTAACCCTTTCATTCCCAGAAATTATTAACATGTAACTTCTCCCTATAATATCCATACATTATCCAGCGAACAGGTAATAAGAATACTCAGACTTATCAAGTTGAAGTTGTTATCTCGATCTAACACCAAATTCTTGTAGCTCATGACAAGGAAATGTTTAGTAACTAGAAATGGGAATTAACATTCAGATCTTGGGAGATAAACTGGGAAGAAAGGAGGACTATAGAAAATTCATCGCCAATGAGAAGGGATCGCAAGAATACTGAAAGGTGTTGGGGAGGGGTCTGGTGTATTGTAATGTGACACAATTAAAACTCTCCGATCCCCACCCCTCCCCTCACGGCAATAAATAATGACCTCCTAAAGGTTTGTCTCTCAATTATAAAGTTAAAACTGTTCAGTATTGAGATTAAAATGGCTGATTGGTGCGCTTTACTTTATAAATTGTATTTATTTCCTAAGGCCCTTTCAAAACTAGTCTGGAAGAAATGCAAGTGCCATGGTTTATCCGGTTCGTGCTCAATGAAAACATGCTGGATGCAACAACCCTCATTTCGGGAAGTTGGGGATCATCTTAGACAGAAATTTGACAGAGCAGCAGAGATGACAATCAAACTGAACAGAAGAGGAAAAGAACGTTTGAAGCCTAAGAACACTCGCTTGAAGAAACTCTCGGACTCCGATTTGATATATTACCAATCGTCGCCAAATTACTGTGACGCAGACGTCAACGAGGGAACTCCAGGAACTTCGGGAAGAGCGTGCAATATTTCGTCAAATGGAATCGATGGGTGCGAGCTTTTGTGCTGTGGGCGTGGTCATAATATTCAACAGGACAAGGTTGTTAGAAATTGTAATTGTATATTTCTATGGTGCTGTCAGGTAAAATGTCAAAAGTGTCGAGAGATTGTTAACATCTACACCTGTAAATAAGTTACACCGGACTTACTGCTTAGTACAAAACTAACGTAGATTCTTCTAGCTTTATTTCATTTTTATATACATAGATATTTTGGGGAACAACTTAGTGGAATGTGGTGTATGTTCGTGGGTATAAAAAAAAAAAGAAAGAGTTTGTTCGTCTCTTTCCAAAGGGGCGATAATCGTTGATTTTTCCTTTTCCTGCCAAATAACGGTATGCATCGCATATAATAATAATAGTCATAATTATGTTCTTCATGTAGAGAAAATAATCGAAGTGTTCTTGTAAATTGATCGTGACACGACATGCGTGCCGCACCTAATGAAGTGCAAGATGGAATACAAATGTCTTTGTTTGGAGAGTTTTCCGCGATTCACAACGCATCCATGAGGTAAAAGGGACAACACAAATTGTATCACTGCTCATAGAAAGTAAAATCAAATCAAACTGAGGGGTTAAGCAATATCCTTGTGGGTTCGATGTGGTTCTTGAAGGTGCGTGAACAATAGACAACGGATAATCTCTCCTTTTCTGGAAGTCCGTCGCGCGAGTCAAATAACAAAGGAAAAGCACTCAAAAAGTGCATATGGTTATTGGTAATTATGAATGAGTACGTTAGGTAACCTTTTAGGTGTGTTTTTGTATGTTTCATGGGTCAGCAGTCTCCCTCGCAAATGAATATTCGACGATAAATGTAAGTGAGGGTATTCTTCCAAGGTTAGTATGGATTTTGTAAGGGAAAGTATCTGACATTTGTAGACTTCACACTAAACTATTTTTATGCAATGGTGTTGCTAGAAAATAAAATGTAAATCATAATGGGATTAAACTCGAGGAAGGAAACTCGAAATCTTTTTTCTTCAAAAAATTGGTAATTCATGGGACAATATTAATTATTTTTGTCAAAACTTTTATTGTAACCGTAAAAGTAGTCTCCTTCACTGATTTTTTTTTAATCGTGCGACGAACGTCACCAAAAAGGAGGGAATACTTGTAGTTTAGCCAGGGAACAGTTTACATCAGTGAAGTCTGCCGGTGGTTTTATTTAAAGAAAACATAGAGGTTCGCAAACGTTCATATGGGTTGGTAAGATATAATTACAGGCCTACAGCGGTCAGCGGTTGGTCGGAAAATGAATTGCATATAGCAATGAGATTACAGTGGCACTTGCATGTAGATATTGTAATATAGCGTTTTAAGGATATCTGTCTGAAATAAAGATAAGTTTGGGCAAAAATGAAAATTTTGTTTCCCAGGCCTCTGCCGGAAGTACATACTTCCTACTAACCTCGTTTCTCGGTTCATACTGTAAGTTATGGGTTTGTACAACCTCGTCTTTCCTTTTGGTCGATGGCCCAGGCGCGCAGGGTATGAAAGCGAGCAGAAAACGCGATGTTCCATGAAACTCCTATAACCACGGAGCCCAGTTAGTGCCATGTAATTTCTCATCAACTTTATCTTTCACCCTCAGCTTTCAGTCGTGCCAGGAAAAGTCTGCCACGACTTTTTCCGGCACGACTTTCTGCGGCACCACTTTTTTCCGTTAAGCAGAATGAAATGATTATGTGCGCACACATCTCGGTATCCCAAGATGACGGACGAAGTCGGTATGATCCTATTTACTTACTGCTTTTTTAAGCCACAGTTCTTTATCCCAGTTAGTACATTCAATTTTTTTTTTCGTTTTTTTCGTTTTTATTGATTTTTTTTTAATTTGCGAAGGAACGGGCTGGTTCCCGACACCTTTCACCAGTTTTTCATTAGTGGTTTTTATTACTTTTATATCTTAACGTAGAGGCACGTAGCGAGTGTTTTCATCTGACGCTTGAATGAAACTGCCACAAGAAAGAGAAGTACCAAGAGAAAAGAAAAACTGGGAAAAAGTCGAGAAGAAAAATCGAACGCGAGAGAAAAAAAAAACCAAGCGCAGAAAAAAAAAACCAAGCGCACAAAAAAAAAAATAGAGCGCGCGAAAAAAAAAATCGAACGCGAATTTCGCGAGGCACAAATTGGGCTCCGTAACGATACAACGTTTCTTTGTGGTATCCATCCCTCAGCGCAATCAGCCTTAGACCAAACTGTTTGCCCAACGAGCTTATTATTCATTAGTGTGATTAAATGAGCAGTCCAAGATACCGCATTCCGAACCAGATTCCATCTTTCCGTACTTTTATGCACCCAGTCTACACGCAGCCAGCTCTTGGAGATGTCAGCTTAAAGATGGTGGAGAGAACGATACCAGTGGTGGACTTTGCTGTGATGGGTTTAAATCGTGAAAAGCCTCCAACACTCGACGAAGAATCCGTGAGGGTACTGGCAGATAAAATTCACAAAGCGTTTAGTACAATTGGCTTTGTATATTTAACAAATCATGGAATATCTGAGAAGGAGGTAGGTAATCACAAAATGGTTTGCATATGCCTTGTAAAAATAATTGTAACAAGACGCCTAAAGGCGTTTCCGTGAGATGCGTTGGCTACTGAACGTAGCATTGAAAGGAATTCTGCAGTTACTGTAAAATACCACGACTAGTTAGATAGATCAGCCGAAGAAATCACTGCAGGAAATTTAAGTGTTGAAGAGATTGTGACATGACTATTTTTGTAATTGGCTGAAAATAGCGAAGAGTGGCAGCTCAAAAACCTTTGGATTTTTCTGAGACAAACTGCAACTCTACCCACTGGTTTCCTTGTCCCATCGCCTGTTTCATCCCTCCCAAGAGCAACAGCCCGGTTAAAACAATTTCCATCTCCGCTGTTGTTTATCAAAAAAGTCAGTAAGTTCGTAAACAGGCTGTATACACTTTAATACCAGTAAAAGACTGTACTGAGTTATTTCCTAGAGATTTGTAGTTAATTTTGTGATATTTTAAGACCACTGCGCGATGTCAATTCCAAAATCACCTTACGTAAGGTGAGGGGTTAATCAGGGTTCAGTAATCACACAAAAACGTACGCTTCCCTCGGAAAAAACGCAACCTTAATTAATGAATATGGAATAAGGAAAAACAACACACACAAAAAGGAAATCGAATAAAGCACCACAACATGTCAAATAAATTCGACTATTTCCTTTATCTAATCAAAGAATACTTATGGCCATTTCGTGCTTAAAGTACTTAATCTACAGATGAAACATGGTTGTGAACTTCTAATTATTGGTCTTGCAGCAGTGCAAGGTTGCTCTACATTATGGCGCTCGTACAAATAGAATACAAAAACAGCGCAAAATAGTATCCTGCATTTTTTGAATTTCCATTTGCAAAATTTCTTCAAATTGAGCCACTGGAATCCAAATCTTACTTTGCCTACACAGTAGCTCAATATATATTTGCTTTGTAATGTAATGACCTTTGTTTACTCGGTTTTCTCCAGCTTTTATACAATAAGTTTTCTGCCTTGGAACGAAAATACCTCAGAACCACTCTCAATGTGACTGCTCTTTTTATGACTGAGTGAAATAAGGTATACGGAAACAAATTCCACAGGTTCTGTTTTGTCAGTAAAGCAAAGGATTATTGTTGTCTGCTTCTGATCAATCCAACTGCCAATGTTTACATAACATAAAAATCAATAAAGATTTTACGTGTTCCTATTGGCTAGCTTTTCAATTTGTTCATGAAATGAAACAGAAACCCAGCTGGATTTTTACCCTAGTATGCTACAGGCATCCCACAGAATGAGTAGAGAAAAACAACTTATCAGATATTTTAAAAGTGAGGTATCCCAGGTTTCAGACTTCATTTCTTTTTAATAGTCTAACAACTTAAAGAACAAATTACATAACATTGTACAAAGTTGTCATGTGAATTATTTTTTGAATCATTCATGTTCTGTTTTGATCGGAGATATGTGTGCTAGATTGCAGAAGTTTGCCAGGCAGGAGATGGATTTTTCAATCTCTCAACTCAGGTGAAAAAGCCTTTCATTCGACCTACTGATGGTAGAAACTTTGGCTGGGTTTCACTTGAGAGGGAAAGGTAATGAAAATGGTATTGATGATTTAAATATATTGAATGTAAAAGTTTTATTGTTGAATTACCCAGGGAGGGGGTGATTTCCTATTAACTGCAGCTGGATGAGGTCACATTTTTCACAACTGGGTGGACTTTAGTAAGGTTGCCTTTTTTACTAGAAAGGAGTCACATGTTTTCAGAATATTGGGGGTAAGAAAATAATAGTATACAGGCAGTTTAACAAATTTGTGAACTCATTTTAGAATGAGTTACTTTATAGACTTTATAAGATAATGCATAAACAGGAAACCAACTAAGTTTGGATTGAAAGTTACATTTGCCCTAAAGTGACTAAGACGGGGTCTTTAATTAGCCACAGACTAAACTATAATGGGGTAGGGGTCCTGAGAGGCCAGTGGTACATACCCAACAAAAATTGACCCAATTAACCCCCCCCCCCCTCCCTCTCCTAGGCTGATTTACAGTTTGAAATAAGTGATTAGAGTGTAGGATTGTGTAGGTTTTCTTCTTTTAGACAGGAGGGGTCTCTCATTGGATTGATTAATGCATGTATTTTATGTTAAGTAAACTTTCATATGTTGTTATTGAATATTATTCCAGGTGGGGGCAATTAAAACAGAAGCTGTTTTGATTTAAAACAAGTTATCCTTGCAACTGTCAATTATCTAGTTTAGTGGTTAATTCCCTGTTTTTGATGTAAACCAATAATCATTTTTTCCTAACAGCTTGAATCCTTCTCGACCTGGTGACTTAAAGGAAGCATTTAATGTTTGTGAGCTTCATGATGAAACACAGGTCAGTGATACTACTGAAAGAAATATGTATCAATAATTTAAGTTACCACCTGACGTTTTAGACTGACAGCTTTTCTGACAAAACCTTGTGATGAATGACTTTTTAATGTTGGAAATTCTTGCTCTGAATAAAAGAATGCATTTACTCTCATGTGGTGCTACATCAGTGGGAGAGCACAAAAGGATACTTTTATTAGTATTATCTACCATTCACGTGCTTATATTTTTTACATTCATTAAAGGCTTTAGTATAATAGCCGAAAGCTCATATTTTAAGACCTTTTTAACCAGAGAACGTTTTTTTACCTTTTTCACTATGTCATATCCTGGTTACAGTTCAATTTTTAATTACCTACCAAGTTGATAATGTAAATTGGCCACTGGAAAGAGTTTAAAAGCTGAAATTTTGAGCATTAGCCCTTTGTCCCATCACTCTAAGGAAGAGCTACACTTGAATTGTCAGCTTATAAAGCCTTTATGGTGGCCAATTTGCATTGTCAACTCAGTTGATAATACCAAATTACCATGTTAATTGAATATTTGATATTTTTAGAAGTGGCCTGATGAAGAGGTACCAGAATTTAAGCCTGTGGTGACTTCATTTTTCAACAAATGCAAAGATCTAGCATTTAGAATTCTGGATGTTGTTGGTGTTGGACTCAATTTACAAGTATGTATTTAAAATATATAAACATATATTATATATATGCTGACATTTTTAAGTTGACATTTCGAGTATTAGCACTTCATCAGAGTGATTGGATGAAGGACTAACACTTGAAATTTCAGATTTTAAACTCTTTCTGGTGGCCAATTTGTATATGTATATATATGTTTATGTAGATATATATATAATGGCATCCTCGTCTCGGAGAGGCGATGGTCAGCGCATCAGTGTTGGTGGGCTCTTGAGTGGCTCAAAAGCCCGATTCTTGAGTGGCAATCTTTGTTGCAGCTGGAACAGATGTAATTGGTGGCCTCTTGATCTGATCTTTGACGTTTCTTTCTCGTCCCCCTCTTGATAGTCGCCTCGGCCCTGGCCTTCATCTCAGCCCTGTGAGCCCCGTCCTTCACACCCCGACGCCAGGCTTTCCGGTCTGTCGCAAGGATCTCCCAGGTGTTGGGGATGATTTTAGTGAGTTGCAGGTCACATATATATATATATATATATATATATATATATATATATATATACATACATAAGTTAAAGAATTAAAGAGGATGCATCGATTCTCTGTATATAGTTTTCTTTGTTCAGATAAAGTGCCACCTTAATTAGCTTCGGTGGAAATCGAAAGTGAATATAGTTATTTATATTTGTAATCAGGCAGTCCCTTACAGAGAGAGGTCTGGGTCAAGTCATGTAGTTTCACCATAATCAATGAATAACATGGAGTTTCCTTTTTTCCCTACACAATTTAAAAAGTACAACTTTTCACTGTAAATATGGTACTGGCTGCTGCACAGGATTAGGAAGATGCTGGAGAAACAGACCCAATGTTATTAATTGTAACTGTAGTCTCTCAGTACATTTACAACTCACAGCATTATAACCAGGCATTACAATGATATATCTAGAGTAACAATAATTGTAGTGAACTTAATTATGCCAGCTGCCCATCACAAAAAACCTTATTGTTGGGGAAAACCTGAATCCTCTTCCACATACAGTCAGGCAAGACCCGAAGGAGAGAGGTTGCTGAACTATAAAATGTTTGAAGCTACAGACTCCAATGGAATGAATTTTTTAAAAAAGAACTCAATAGATGAACATGAGGCAGAATGATTTCCCACAATGAAATCTTGCAGAATGTACCCTCGTTTATGTTGCTCTAGCAACTGTTGGTTTCAGTGTAACATGAAAAGGTTAATTTGCAGCTATTCTGTGAACCACAGCAAAAAGCAAAATGTTTCTTGTCTTATCAGCTGTGCATGATCATTATGTTTGATAAGATGTAAAAACCACTAGAGAAATACTTGTTCAAATATTTTCTGGCAGATATCAGCGTTTGTCAACTCTCTTGATTTGTGTTATTTGTTCATAGTGCATCTTTAAGATCAGATCCTTTATTTAGGTGGGTCATTTTTTTTATTCTTGCTTCATTCTTTCCTTCAAAGGATCCACACTGGTTGTCGCAAGTACATGGTGCCATAGGTACCTTGGATAATGCAACTGCCTTACGGCTATTACACTACCCACCCCTCCCTGACAAGTATAACATCAAGCCTGGACAAGTGCGCTGTGGGGAGCATAGTGATTATGGCTCAATTACATTGCTTTTTCAAGATGAGATCGGTGGATTAGAGGTATGAGTTAGCAGGGGGAATTCTGTTAAGGATTTAAAAATGGGAAGATTCACAATTAGATAATGACTTGTGTTGAGATTAAGAAATTGCATTTGCCCAAATTGACTAAGATGGGGTCCATAGTCGAGTATATAGAATGGGGTAGGGTTTCTTAGAGTGCAACATCACATACCCAGCAAATATCCACCTGAGAAAAAATGACAGAAGAAACTCTTTCAACTTCTATGTTTCCATAATTTGTCACATTAGGTGCTCCCAGTAGATGGAGAATACACTCCGGCTGTACCTATTCCTAAAACAGTGCTGGTTAATATTGGAGATCTCATGCAAAGATGGACAGCTGACAAATTGATCTCCACTGTAAGTGGAAACACACCTCCTAATTTTAAAAAATTATAAGTACCAAGAACCACAAGAAAAGGCAAGGTGAAGTTTAGCAGAAAATTTAAAGCTATCTTGTTATGTGCACAGAATAGCAGTTAAAACTATTTTAGATGCACCTTGCTGTATAGCAAGAATAATTTGTGACAAGGTATTATGATTCATTCTCCCAAGTGCAACTCTCTCGAGGACCCCTTATGTTTTGTTTTGCTCAATTCTTATTACCAGCTTTTCTTCCCCAAACTATTTGAGTCGGTGGTAGTCAGAGAAGAATTACACCATTGCAAGCTGTGATTACTGTCACTAGAAATACTAATAGTGCAACATTTGTCAATAAATTGTCTCCTTGATGGTTTTCAGAAACATAGAGTACTTATACCAGAAGAAGAAGTGAAGCAGAGAATTGTACGCCGTTCTTTAGCTTTCTTTGTTCACCCTGATAATGAAGTCATGATCGAGTGTCTTGATGGATCAAATAAACATCCTCCAATCACATCAATGGGATATCTACAACAGAGATTTGCTGCAACTTATTAACTTAGTCACAAAAAATAACTCAAGGGAATTTGTAGGTTCATTAGAAGCAGCTCAGGGTTGAAACCATGATTATAATAATTAGAGGTATCATGACACATACCCTGATGAAAAATATGGATCCAGAAAAATTCTGCTATACAAGTAAACTGTGTTTCTTTCTTTTTTTTTTAATCGATGATTTTGATTGCAACATTACTTTTTATTATTGAGTTACCTTTCAGTATCAAGTTCAATTTTAGAAAGGGTTGTTCCTAGTTAAATTTATCAACACTGTTACTTATGTGAGGATCAAACCCTTTGACTTACAAACTATCAAAGCTGTTGTCACTAAGACAAAGTACTCATGACAACTTAGTTGTACATTCCTTTCGAGAGTCATCCTTATTTATGAATGGAAGGAAAAAACGGAAACAAAGGAGATACAAACCAACCCTCGTTACACCAAGAACAAACATGAGTAAATTTTGGAGATGCCTAATGGAAGGAATTTAGATCATTTTTAGGAAAAAAGGTTCCCAGTCCTTTCTATACCAGAAATACACAAGTTCAAAACATTTTAAGAAACTCCCAAAAATAGCCAATGTTATAATGTCTCTGTTTTTGTTATTGGAACAATGTCCAAAAAAACTCCCCACACTTTGAATTCTTAAATTAAAGATAAACCTCATCACAGTGGTAAACAAACCCATGACCATGCATATTAGTTTATGTTAAGAAATGTGTTTTTTGTGCCATTTGGTTATCCATCTTTGAATACACAATCTCAAAATAATATGTTTTCAAAAATAAACGTTTACATGTAAAGATGACATAATGCCTCATTCACACCAACAAAAATCAGTCCTAGAAAACCGCGAGAGGGAATTATATATTGATAGTAATTATCTTATCACCAACTTTCAACTGTTAACTTTGATGTTGACAAACACCAGTTTTTCAAAATGATGTTTAGAGGCTGGGTTTATTTTAAGAAAAAAAATTCAAACTTTTTTACAAAACAACTTTGAATCTTATTTCAGTCTTGGTGTGAATGGGGTAGGCATCTGATAAAAGTAATTGTCTGAGACAGAAAAACCACATAAACATGCACCTTACAATTCTTAATTCCTCATAATAACACTTTTCTCCCTCTGTTAAATCATTCTGTCTTTAGCATGATAAATATTACTGTTCCCAAGGAGTTAAATACACAGAAACCAAGCACAAACTATTCTTCATTTCTTTTCAACCAGTTACTCACCTAGTTACCTAATTACGTACAATGGATAAAATCCCTGTATTAATTATATTTATCCATTATAAGTGTTTTTCCAAGGTTTGATTGACATCTCTTTTCTTCTTGAAGCAACTATTTGAGTAATGTTATCACTTAATTGTTGATATTGTAAATTTTTTATTTTAATCACTGATTTATTGTTAACTATCATAGCACAATAAATGTGATGAAACTCTCGTTACTGATATTTATATAATGTTAAATTAAGCCAAGAAGAATTGAGATGCTCAATTATAAACTAATAGCTGTAAAGATTTCCCTTCATCAATGTCCCTATGCCTAGACAAGAACTTTATTCAAAAACAAAACAAAAATAGTATTCACCAAATCTTAGAATAATGAATATTTCATGTTTCTCTTGATATTTAGTTTCATTTACACTAATGACTCTTGATGGTGAATTAAATGTTTTAAGCATTCATTGAAATTCAGATGTCAATTTGTTCTTCAAAGATGATTAGTATAATAATATTCTGCCATAATATAAAAGGATGAACCTTTGTAAGTGCCCCACCCCCCCCCCCAAAAAGTGTATCTGAAGAAAAGTATGTGATACACCAGCTTCTAATTTAATTGCAACCAAGATGAATTGTTATAACTCAAGTTACTATCTTGATCAAATTCTTGATCAAATTACAGTTTGTAGCACTTAAGCTGACTTTCAACAATACTATCCTGTCTGGTATTTGCATCTTTTAAAAAAATTTAGCAGTTGTTAGTAACAATTATGGTATAACCTATAACATAACCGATTTCCAAATTTTAGTCATGTGTTTGACACAAGCTTGTAACTAAAAGAATGTATAAATAAGAGGACTTTGCGCATCCACTGGCGATCATCACATCACTGCTCACCAGATGTGACTATCTAACATGAAAAAGGACTTGACACATTTGACAGCACTTTTAACAGCACTGTTGGTTAGAACTGCGATTGAAATTTAATATAATGAAACAGGCATCCCAAAATTTCTAACAGGATTCTTCTGAGGGAATAATTGTGTCACTTACAAGTAGAGGAAATGACCAAAGTTCTGTTTTTTTTTTTAAAACCGAAAAAAAAAAAAATTAAAAATAAAAGTGTGTTGAAGTCCCTTTACATGAAAGAAAGAAAGAAAAAAAAAAAACAATACATGTTACAATGATTAAATCATAGCTAACCCAGTTGTAAAACTATGATATCAGCTGGGGTTGTATTTGTAAGAAAATTTCATAAAATGGCAGCAAACCTACTTGTCCATCATCACTTGTCTCTTTAGAAGAGGACACCAAGGCTAGAGCACTTTTAACTGAGTGGCAAAAGTAATCTGGAATTGCTTTGTCTTCCCTTTACTTTGCTCTCAGATTGATCCAGAAAACGCACACAACTCTTAATCAATCAGACATAGAAATAAAAATGTAGAACTAAGAACAATTGTGACTTGAGCATTCACATTTTCCTATGCTTTAAGCAGTTTTCTTGTTTTTCACTTTGAGTTTTCATTGGAAAATGTAAATTTTGTTGAGATTGGTCCTTGAAATTACTTAGGTTTCGCTTTTTTGACACAGTTGAAAACAGCTCTAAAATAAATTCACTAATCTCTTTTCTTTTAAAGCCATTATTGCCGGCCAATTTTTTACTTTACCTTATTGTTGCTTCCATGACAATGTTATTGTTTCTTTTTTTGAAACTAGAGAATTCTAAGTCTAGGAAAAGTACAAATGAAAACTATTGCCACAAGATGTGCTGTTAAAGAACAAATAAAACATCTGTGGACATTTCATGTTCTTCTGTCAAAGGACTTTGTAAATGCACATGATTAATATATAAATTAAAAGCAACTTAGGTTCCAAGATGGCTGATCTTAACCCTTTGACTCCCTTAACTCCCATATATGACCAAGACAGGTTTTCTCCTTACATTATCAATGCAATATCAAGCAGACGAGTGATGGAAATAAAGAAAAATGTCAATTAGAGCATTACTAGTTCATCTAACACCAAATTCTCCAAACTAGCATTAGAAGGATTGTATTGCAGACAGTAAGGAGAGTTACTCAGATGAGATTATGGAGGTGAAAAGGTAAAATGTGTAGCAAGAGTAATCATAGCACTGAAAATGCATATGATAAGAATTGTATGCCAGATGCTAAGGAGAATCACCAGTGAGATCTTGGGAGTGAAAGGGTTTAAGATATTTAACAAGTATTGTGCTATTCCACTTGTTTAAGACAAGAGGAAACCCTTTGGACTAAAATTTCATATTTTTAGCAAAGAAAAAAAATGTTGGTCATGTTATAGATGTTCCAACATGTTAGAAACCACAACTTATTTCATTAAGTAACACTTAATCATTTCCACATCCAAAGAATCATAATTATGATAAAAAAGTAAAACATTCCTAATTTTTTTTGTTATTTGATTTTTGTTAGCAGCCTTATGTTTTCAAAGGTATTTCTTTTGTATCAATTGCATTTGACTGAAGTTAACAAAAAAATTAACTATTGGGTAAAATTTGCTTCCCTTTGCCAAAGTATGTATTTGTGTGACTGTTTTTCACTCTTTTGTCAAAAACTGTCACAAAGTCAAGGGTATTTACAAGATGCAAACAAGTTATTTGTAAATTTTGTCACAAGCACTACACTCTTAGTAAATGTTGGCTGTAAAATGAAGGTCATGCAATACATGATTATTTTTTTATGGCAGAAAAACTATCATTAGTAATGATAATAATAGTCCCTTAGTCAGATGAAGAGAGTAGACCATGTGTAAGCCTGGTCAGTCACCTCTGAGGCTCTCCGCCTTTGTAGAAATTTCTTTTCTAAGAGCTCTCTGGTGCATTCCTTTTCTTTGGATAGATTGCTGTCATAGCATTTGGCAAAGATTTCTGAAGTCCAACCACTTGCTTTTCCTGGAAGGTACATATGAAAGGCAATAGCATAACCTAGGGTCACTTGGTACTTAGAGAAATTAAAATATTAAGGGAAAAATGAAAAAAATATATTCAAACATAAATAAATGCATAACCATGTATAAATATCCAATGTAATGAAACATTCGCAACCCCCAATGTATTCAAGGCTTGTATCTCAACTAATCCCCCTGTGTGACTCTTTTCAGGCACCCTGCCAGACTATTCCCTTTCAAAATGAAGTTCTCACCTTCTGTTTACTGTACACAGAGAATTTGACTTACCTTTGAGGTTGTAATACATAACACATCTTCAATATGAACAAAAACCCCATAGTTTGGTGGACAGGAGAAATAATGAACTCCATCCAAGGATCCACTATGATTTCCAACTAAGATCAAGAAAAGGGTCAGACAATGAAATTTGAGCAGCAGTACTGGGAAAAAAGAACCACAAAAAACTGCCACATGAACTTTTATAAATTATTCCTGTTGTTTATAGCTTTGAATCTTACCTGGTGAATCTAAGTGGAGTCCAATGCAAGATTCTTCCCCATTAACAGGACCAATGTATTTCACTGTACCTAGAAATAAAAGTACATGCAATTAGCTGCCTAACAAATGATGGCAAAATGTAACTTGGCAATAGTATCAACCATCCATTTTCTATCATTGTTTATGATCTAGGAGACTAAATACATACCAGTAAGATGACTTCGTACAACAACATGATCACCAATACTTGGCAAAATCTCTGATCTTAGAATAAAGGAAACCAAAATTGAGACTCTATAACTTACATCACAATGATCCTAAACAACAAAATGAAGTAATTTTAGGGGACAGTCATTAATTGTTGCTTGACCGAGGCTGGGGGACTTTGGGGGTGGATGGGAGTAGTTTTTGGGAGGAATGGAGGGGATCACTCACCCCCAACAGAGTATAAAGGGAGACTGACAAGTAATGTTTCTTTTTGAAAATACAACTTAACATTTCAAACAAACAACTTATTTACCACAATCAACAACAGCACCACCAAAACCAACAGCAAACAATACTTATAATTAATGGCAATCACTCATACTTATGAGATTTCTTGTCTGTGTGTCCATCTAATGTTACTCTGCTTTCTTCGGCAAGGGCTCTGACACACCCTTGACATTTACATTGGGAATACATTTCATTTGGTCTGATGGGTTGATGCTGTGCACCAAACAACAAATAGATTAGAAATAATTCAGATCATCAGTAATTACCAAGAGCCGGCAATGCTGAATCATCAGTAATTACCAAGAGTCAGCAATGCTGAATCATCAGTAATAACCAGGAGCTGGCAATGCTGAATCATCAGTAATTATCAAAAGCCAGCAATGCTGAGTAATATTATTTTAATCTTGTAATACCTTGTACTTGAAGCTTCAATATCTTAAATATACAATACAGTAACAAACTCCTTTTCACACTTGAAACACGAGTTTCAAATTACACTCACAAAACTTGCATAACACCACAATCTGTCAGGGAACAAATTAGAATCTGCCTTTCCTGAATGAGCCATCACAATTTTACCAATTAACTAAATTTTACTTTATTAATTTGTTATTTTTTGTATATGGCAGCAAAATTGGTTAGGTGATGTAGTGAACTATGTGCAGTAAACTTGAATGTAGGAAATTAACTCAGCATGTAGGAAACCAGCATAAATCAGGTAAAATCTCACTACAAAAAAGGATCAAAAGAGACAAGAACACTTACACATGACCCTTTTGGTGGAGAAGAAAGTGATTTGAATCCTATCCTTCTTTGTTGATTAACTAACCTATGGAATGAGGAACAAGTAACATCAAGTTGATATCAAATCAAACTGACTGATGTGGGAACCAACACTGAGTCAAAAGAGAAGAAAATGAAATAAACTTCTCTCCATAGATCTCAAATGAAGAGGGAAAATCTCCACCATACAGTGCCACTCACATCTTTTTATTACAGTCCACTAATTGACTTGGACTTTTTGCCTGTGGAATATGTGGCAATTCCACTTGGTGGTCTGCCGAATCCTGCAAATAAATGATAAAAGTAAACACCAGTAATTCATTGACAGCAGTCAGAATGCCACCTGGAGAAACAATTCTTAAGAAGAGAATGTAAAAGGGAACACAGTGCTAATTATACTCACTGTTGGTCTTTTGGCCGCAGACATTGGCACACTGTAAATCAGTAAAAACAAATTTCTGTTAGGAAAAAACATTACTCTTCTGGCTAAGAACTGGTTTAATTGAGATCACATTTTCAAAGTTGTATTTGTCCTTTTGTTTTTAAAAACTGTAATAAACTTGAAGGCCAGAACAAAGAAACCAATGTGACTTACGTATTTGTGCTCCTTTTTTGATGGTCTTGTTGACCCCCAGCTTTTGATACACTTTTCTGGCTTCTAACAATCATCTGTACAGAACATACATGTGTAAAACAGATTACCATGAAATAGTAACACATTGGTATTACAGGTAACTTCATTTTCTTGGTCCATATAGTAAGTTAAGAAACCTATTTTTTTCTGCCTGGGTTTATGGCTTGCATGTTTGGCACTGGAGCCATAAATTCAAGCTGAAAAAATCTTTGTCTGTAACTTAAAGTTCAGACTCGAACCTGGTTAGTAAGAGGTATTTTTATCCAATTAAAATCATTCTAGAAATGAAAAGCTAGCGAATAACATGCTTATTAAAAGGAAAACCTACCCAATGGTTTGACCCCTTTACATTAAGTTTCTCTTATAATCTGAGTTTGTGATGTACTTGTAAGTTGGGTTCCTTGTTCATTTGTTTTTCACGTCCTTAAATCATGTGACCTCAGTGACTCAGAATGTTCTGTGTAATGGTGGTTATTTGGTTGTGTTGTTATCAGTACAAACATTGTTATTTGCATGCTATTGCACCACATGTTCAATTGAAGTAATGAGGTCTACAGCAATAAACCACAGGCAGACAACCCTGTGGGTTTGAGGCTGTGTGATTAAAGAAGAAATTCAGTGAAGTTCTGGAGGCTTTTGGCCCAGAACAGTCCCGAACTTGCACCCCTGTGTTTTTCCTTTGCCTTTGGAGGGGCATCAGTGCACAGTGGCAAATTAACCGTCCCGAAACCCCTGAAATCACTCAAGACAACACAGAAAAACAAAGGTTATTGGACTTTATTTATCTGACTGCCATTAAGTGGATTTTGGGGATGAAATGTTACAATTTGTGGTATTAAAGAAACATTTCTCAGGATCACTTGCATCTTACCAAGATCAACCATTGCAAATTACAAACAATGTAAGAGTTTGACTAGCATATCAAATAACTGATGTCACCCTGCCTCAAACCCACAGGGTTGTCTGCCTGTGAATAAACTTGGAGAAATTTACATCAGAGGAATTTTGTTCATTTGGTCCTTATAGTACCCATCCCTCAACTCAATAGGCCATCAAATTTACATCTATCATTAATAATTTAATTATTTATCTTTACTCTTTTTAACTTACTGGAAGTATAGTTTGTTTCTTCCTCAGTTCCTAAAAGGAAACATATTTGTTGTATTGTTACAATACTGTTACATAATTCGAATTAACAAATTCATTAATTTGGGAAATTTAGACAGGCTGGCCCTATTCATCTTCAAAGTTGGTTTAAAAGCTACACTCCCTACTCTTTGCACAAAGTGCCTGGGTTCTTTAACATTCTCTGTTAACCAGCACTGAGAAGAAGCAGGAGACAGGGCCAAGGTTTACTATCCTTATCTGAGAAGACTACAATGTCTAACCATTTCCAGAAGTCATAGCAAAGGCAGCACATTCAAGATCCTGAGTGTTGGTATAGCCTGGGGCTTGAAGCCCTTGACCTTCCCCATCGCAGTCTAGCATTTCACAACATGAGCTAACCAAGCAGGACCAACATAAATCAACAATCACAAGATTATACCACAAAACTATTCACAAATTGACTGTTTACTATCCCAAAGGTTATTATTGTTAGCTAATAATACTATGACACTCTAAGAGAGAAATTGGTGCACAAGTTGTATTTACCTCCATTTCTGTTCTCATAGAATGCAACTGCTTCTTGAGTCTAATGTTTTCTTTTTCTTAAAAAATGAAATAAAAGAAAACAATGATAACCATTTAATTATAAATTCAACAAGCCATAGCCTTATTGAGCGCTTAGCCGTTATCATATGGAGCATGGAGCAAGCAGATGACAGATGGCAGGGAATCAGTGAAGGATGAAATCAGAATCAACTTTCAAGAACAGATTTCATAATGGTAAGCTTTATGTTATCTATTCAAGGTATCTGCAGACATTGTGCATCAATGAAACAGGGCAGAGCCCTCAAGTTGATTTGCTGCCAAAGATTGAGATTTTGAGCACATAACCATTGATTGTGATGCCACAGAGGGGAAAGGGGAGGAGGAGGAGGAGGGGTGAAGAGGCACACCCCATTGGAAAATTGTGAATGATAGAAAAGCTAAGATATGCATTCCCTTATTCTGAGCATTTTGTGGAGATAGTCCATGTTACCGGTGCTCTCTTGCCATGGACTTCTCTGTTCAGATTAATTTCATACCTGTATCTGAAGAAACTTCTGTCTGACAAGCAGTAGTGTTTGAATTCTTTATCATAACCTCCTTTAGTAATGGACTAGTACTGCGGTCTGTCAAGATTGGCTGAACTTGGATTGTCTAGAAAAGAAATTATACGGTGAAATACAGCCACCTAGACTGACCAATCATAGCATGCAAACCAAGCGAGATAGATGACCTCATCAATTATTGACTGATGTATGATGTGAAGTCTGACTGACTTGTCATCTTGAGCAAGCAATGATCACCACTTTTATACTTGTCCTGATAAGTTGCTTTTAAGTTAAGATAATCCCCCTTCCCTTCTAGCAAGTAGTTTACCAGCTACCTGGAGAATTCATACAGTATGTATTGTTTGCATCTGTGATGATACTCACAACAGACACACAGCAACTTGGAATCTGTTTGCTAAACAAAATGTTTTGATCACAATAGTTTATATCAGCACAGTTTTTAAAAGGTAATCAAATGCTCAACATATAATAGAACTATCTATGTTTGTTGCATTGAATCTACTTGTTTTTCTTCTGAATTCTCCAGTTTATTTTTGAACATGTCTAGCTTTATAACTTGGATTTAGTTCACATGAAATTTTTTTTCCTTTTGTGACCTTACAGCACATTATATCTCACCTTAGTTTGTGTTGGGTGTTGATTCTGTGACTTGTTTGATGCAGTAGAACTTATTGATGAAGATCCAATGCACCCACTTCCCTTAGAACCATCTTTATCTCTCATTTTCAGTACTATAACTTGATGTTCAAGTCTGCAAACAATTTTTTTATGATAGGCTGAACTGTACACACATTTTGATTGTTTCTTACCTATGATCTATTGGAGGACAGACTCATAGATGACATCAACATTAACAAAATTTTGTTTTTTTGTCACATAAATCAAATAGACTTCATGTTGCTGTGAGTCTGTAAAATAACAGATCATAGAATATATCAGTGAGAACATCAGTGACACACTTGGCTGGGCCTCATGTGCCACTATTTTGTTCTTGCACACAAATGCCTGGTTTAATCAAGAGTCCTGTACAAAAGCTGTATCTTTCCAAGCAATCAAAAGGACTTTAAGTATTTGTGCCTTGCTACAGACATGAAGCTAAGATGATGGTAATTATATCAATCCAGTAGTAAGCCATACAGTAAGTTTTGGGGAAGGGTTTTCCCCATTTTCTCACAACAAAATTGTCAAAACTACAGAAATAATTAAACATTTGACATGAAAACATTTTTTTTTTGGTTTCATGCTATCTAATGACATATTGTATTTGTTTTGTGGTCTAATATATCACACCTGTGTCTCAAGAGTGAAACACATGGTAATTTTTTCTTCTTGGGGTGGCTGCTTATCTGCTGTGATTATTTGCTTCAATACACCTTATTTACTGGAACTTCTAGTGGCACTTTGATGACTCCTGAGCATGTTGAAGCATCAAACATGTAACTCAGGTATGTATTGTTTCTGAGTAAAGACAGAGAAACTGTCTCAGTCAAGCTCTTTGGGGATTTTTGGAAAGGTAAGGAAAAAGATAAAGTGTGCATGGTCATTAATTCAAATGCTAATGTTTTTTCTAATCCCATAAAATATACAAGGGTGAGCGTCGACCGGAATGTTTCCTTTTGACCAGACGGAGCCTACAGCTCTAACACAACTGGATGATTCCTTCACCTGTAAACCTTCGTGACAGTGTTCTGTGCACTAAACTCATCAATATCTGTCTAAAGTACGCTATTTTCATTCATTTTGGTTGTGCTATATCTTTATCACTCTGAAACTGTATTTGCAGGTTTGTTTTTACGCTTCTACCTGTTGTATGATTTTTGTGAATCATGTCTTGGGTTTTAGGGGATCAATGGTTCAAAGTTCATTATTGGTTTCAATTTTTGGATCACTTTGGCAGCTTTGTAATTGTGCTTAGCACATAAATTGCTGTAATATCAATAGTTGTGTTTGGGACATGAAATTTAAATAACTAGCCCTGACATTCTTTTTTTTGCAAGACAATTTTTTTTTGTGCAAGACATCTTTTTTTTTCCCTGCAGGAAGTGATTAGGCAGGGGGAGTGTCTCATGAGAAAAGTGTCATAGTCTACAGTTTAAGTCCAATTATCACCATCGTCTGCTGTTTTTTTTAATAACTACAAGTATGATTACATTATTTTGTGGTAAGAGAAGCTTGCCTGAACAGTGGATACTTGTATGTACAATTATAATATCCCGTCTTGTGAATAGAATATTTATTACTTGTTATAGTCATTTCAAAGATGTTTTCAGAACACTGAAATATGAACCAAGAACTATTAGGGGCATAACCCTCGACTATTTCTGGCATGTTTTAAGAAAAATAGAACCACCTTATAATGAAACCTATTGACAGAGGTTCATTTAGCATTGCTGGAACACATTTATAACAGAACATTCACATGAAACAAAAGATACCAACTCGCTCAATCTGAAAACAAAAAACTTGCCTGAGATCTAGTCTGACTTCATTTGTTGTAGTTACCTAACTGTTCTGCAGTTAACAAGATAACCTTAAAACATGCCTTTTTTTTATTCAACGCTGGAGCAATCAATGCTAATTAATCAGGTCCCATGGAATGAAGAATTAATCTGTAACTGTTGCATAATTACAGCCTACAGTTTGGAGTTCTTTTTTATTAGAACATGAAGAAGAAAACATTCCCAATCTTTTTTAGAGGTTGAAAGTTGTAACTTTACCCAACTGAACTTTTCAAGACTGAGACACTTCTGATAAGAGAACCTAAAAAATGAGGTGAATTTAAATAAGGACAAAGTTCACTGGGTAAATAGTTACAGGGTTGTAAATAAAAAATAACAATGGCCCAAACGACCTGGAAAAAAAACAGGATATTTTTTCCTACAATTAAATAGGATTTCAACAATAAATCTGCTTTAAAAGAGAATAGAATAACCACTCCGTGCAGAGACCTATCTATTCGGAATTTCATTTCAATGTCCTTTCAGAAGTAGAGTGTAACCTAGTATCTCCAAAGTATTTCTACTGGTATGTGTGCTTTCAATGGTCTGTCATTTTGGTGTGCATTTGTCTCTAAAGCTGATTTCCAATAGAATGTAGCTTTCTACAACATTGATAAAAATGCTGTATCAAAGAAAATCATCTTGTAAAAAAAAAAAATAGGAAAATTTAATCTCTGACAGCACAGCCTGATATGATTGGAATAAATATTTTTTTTCACTGCCTTTCAGGTAAAAAATTCCAAATATTAACATGAAGCAGAAACAATAATCTTAGTATTATGATGAAGTAATTTTGACTGGAATTAAATCTATTTTTATTCTCAACATTTTTTAAGGTAAAAAAGACTTTTAGAAGGACCAGACATAAAAAAGTGTTACTTTGGGCAATGATAGTCTATCCCTGCGGGATAGTAATATCTCCCCTGAGCTCATCAGCAGATAAAGTAGTTTACTTTTATAAACAATCAAGGTAGTAGTTTGAAATTTTCAATGAGAATAAATTGAACTCCAAATTTGAAAATAAGAGAGAAACATTCAGAAAAGATGAGATTATAGCGCCATGATCAAGTGTGGGTTTGATCTAGACTTCTAAGTACAATTTGGAAAAAACAATCCATTTATTGAACTTGCACAAGCATATCACATTTCGTTACCTGAAGTAAACAAGTTCATTTTTGACAAAGGGCAATCTTGAACTCATGAAGAGCATGCAGAGAAAAAAAATAAGGTTTGGACATTTTTTATCAACGTGGTGGTTAAAATCACGGTTCCCTATCGCTGTAATTCACGTTCGCCTCCCAGTCTCGACGATTCTTTATCAAAAAGGCGAATTTGTGACCAGCCGTGGCATTTGTGATTTGAGTTAGCGAGGAAAAAATACGTCCGCATTTTTATATTGCGTATAGTTTATGGATCATCTCAACACGCACACGAAAAAAGCTTTTCAGAAATCAAAAGCCTTTGATCCCACAATGGAGTCTGTTTCTCGGCAGATTGAGGTCACGTACGGAGCAAATGCTTGCAATCAGTCAAATACAAGAAAGTCTAAACAACATTCAGCGATTCCCATTGTTTGCCGTGGAAAGTAATTTCCGGAATATTCTACAAAGGATCATTCGCAACATTTCACACGAAATTGTTTATGATGCTGGACACTGAGTAATTGGAAAAACAATTTTCACCTCCGGCTAATTTTCTTTTCAGGGTCAATTTTGATTATGGATATCCAATATTGATGGATGCATACCGCTTTCAACGTAAGCATTTCCATGACCTTTTGTCCTCCAACCTTCGACATCAAAGGATTCCACTCACACAAAAGAAACTTGAAACTATTAAAAATATCCCTTTCCTGAGACGCACAAAATCGTTTGCATGCATCAAAAGTCATGAACGGAGAACCTTCCCTTGCACTTTCAATAAGTTCTCAGTAAACGTCCACGAGGGAATTTTATCTTACAACACAAAAGTAGAACAAAACACCTTTTAATTAACCAGTTGACGAGGTAAAACGCTGGAATCACAACACCCGATTGAAGTGCTTTAACAATGGCCAGTAGAAACTTATTGTTCTTACATAAGAAAGCGGAACGACTTTTATCGCTGAAACATTAAAATAGGCCTTTCTTGCCCATACTGCAGCTTTCATTCGCAGGGAATCGTCGAAGCAGATATTGCTACCCGATCACATTGAGTAAACATCGGGTTAATTGCATATTTATGTGGAACTAATAACCTCTTGAAGATTTTTTCTTTACAAATACAATCCATTTCCCTCTAGTTCCTCAGGAAATACAGTACAACTCCCTTCGTAATCGTTAAATAAGACCTACAACGGGAATTTCAGCTGTGTCAAAATAGAAAACTCTAAGCTTCAGCAATTAAAAAGCTAGCAAGTTGGAAAGTGGTGTACACATTTAGAGCTCGCTACAGGGCTTTCTACAAAACGTGCAGAAACTCATCGATGCTCAAGGGTTTTTGTAAGATTAATGGCAAAACCAAGAAGCTCTTAAAAAGTTTTAATAATTATTATGCCAACTAAAACATAATATAAGTGATCGTACCTGCTGATGTCGTCCAAAAGTTTAGCGACTTCTGTGCAAAGGGAAATTGCTCCCTTCATCCTGTGCTTTTTCGCCGTTGCGTTCAATACAATTTCCACAGCCTGCCTTACAGTTTCTCTGTTCCCTTTGAAGTGCTGAGCGGCGTTTCCTTTAAAATAAAAAATAATTTCGTAGATGAAGTTTATCTAAAGTTTTGCGACTCTCAGTCAATATATCTCTGATTTCCGCCCCCAAGTTTGTATAATTTCGCTCACCTACTAAACTTTGCTCGTCAACTGAGAAAGACATGGCCTCCATTGGAGAATCATTATTCGTCAACTTCGGATTTGAGAGAAGACAATCTGTGCGATGGATCCTCCTGGAATTTCTTCGTGAATAACCACTGCCTCCGCTTTCACTGCTCGTGGAATCAGTCATGTCACCAGCATATGCCATGTACTAGTCGCTTGCAAAATTCAGTACGTGACTTTTCAAAGGCTTGTCATTCGAGTCGTGCATATTCATAACAGGTTTAACACAAAATCCTCACGATATAGCTACAAGAAGTTTTGTCAAAAATCATGTATCACCTATGGAAAAGAAATCAAAGGAACTTATTATTACTCTGGTTATCGTCCCCTGAAGCAAATTGCACGCTGCCCACTTCCGAGTCAGGATTTCTTTTTAACTGGGCGCATTGGGGGCTTTATTTGGAGAACAATACTGTATGAGCCCGCGGTACAAACCGTAATCTACACTCGTCTACTCGTCCTGCAGAAACTCGAAATGGCGGGTAAGTCGTGAAAAAATCCAGATATTTGAAGCTTAAAGCTAAATTTGCCATCAATTTGATTAAAGAACTTGTTGTTAATGAAATTAAGGAGTTTATTCTGGAAAGAAATCGCCAATTTTGGAAATAAATTCAAGCTCAGTTTAATGGTATGGTTGGCAACTGTGAACCAAATACTGTCTTCATAGTCTTTGAGAGAATATTGAAATCAATATTTTTATTCAATTTGGCGGCCAATGATTGTTGTATGAATTGAGTGTAGTATATTTTTAATGACTGTCTTCAAAGAAACCAAATCAATACGATGAATATGAATCTTGTACGCGGTTGTAATCACTAAAATAATTTGCTCATAATCTGAACCCGTGTACACTAAAGAGTCATTCACGCTTGAATCAAACATCGGTCGCACCAAATAGAATTAAATGTGGTCGAAGATTTTTTTTTAATACCATTACTGAGGTGACAGAGACATAACCAGTTCTGGACGGTTTAAATTCGTCGTGAATAGTACTATGGTAGTCCTAACTGTATCCATTTACAATAGTGAAAGTTTATATACCTATGTGGTTTAAGTGTAAGATGAGCAGCATTTTAATATGGAAACGTGTTTGACATGGTAGAAGAATTAAGCTCTATGCAATGTTGGGTTGAAGGTACCTCTGTAGAAAATTATTGAAGTAAACGTTCCTGAACTAAAGTGATCAATGTTATGTTTCTCCCCCCATTAATATATACTGTGCTATATTGTAAAACTTACTATTAGTTGTGATGGATTCATGGAAAATTTCATTGTTGGTTTAGGTAATTGGAAATGACTATGTATTAAAATCTTGGTAGATAACTTTGCCACAGGTTGACTAGAAAACAGCTGATTCTTAAATTACCTATCAAGTTTCTGAGTAGCTGAAATCATGCAGAATGATTGATCTATTTTACAAATCACATCTGATGTACTTATAATGCTTATAGCAACTAATATAAAAATCAAAGCAGGGCATTGCTTCAGGTGGGTGGTTGATGAGGTTCTGGGAGTATTTCAGGGGTCACAAAACCACAGAAAACTAACGCGTCGGCAATTTGTTGACAAACAATGATAACTACTACTCACCCTAAATTCCACCAAGATACAACCAAAATTTGCTATAATATATTGATCTTGTTTGTGCTTTTGGTTATGCTTAAATCAAAGAATTGCAAAATGTTTAGATCATGCTAAAAGCAAGGAACCTCTCTGAAGAAAAAGCACACCAATCTTGCCTTTGATACGTATATGGTGATGTAAAAATGATGCTAAGAGGTCCGATTTCAAGAACAATAGGAGATAAAAAACATTGATAAATGTTGCAACCAAGATCAAAAGAGCATGAAATTGTGCAATCAAAGTAGTTGATAATTGGCATATTCAAAAATAGGTCATCTGGCTTGTATCCATAACAGTGATGGTAGGAATAGAATAAGACTTGAAATTGCAGCTCTAAAATCTGCATCAATTGCAAATGGATACTTTTTGTTATGTATAACGTCTTATTGCACTAATGTCCCAAAGGAAAAGAGGATTTTTGTCTTCCAAGTATATAGGAACATGTAGGAAGCATGTGGTTAGCAATACTGACTTGAGCCATGTAATCTTGTTAAGAAGTTTATGCATTTGTGTATACAGCTATTTGTTATTTTATTTCACTATTGAACCTGAAGTAACAAATCTCTAAGACGCCAAGACTGAAATGTATTCTTAATGACTTAGGAATGAAATGTTTTGACAGTTCCTTGGCACAGGTTTATATCACAGTGGTGCATAAAATGCATGCCGAGTTGAACATTTCAAGACTTAAACAACTTACAGTCATCTAGGTGTGTTATACATGAATAGTAATGGTAATTTAATTCTCGAATTTGATGTATTTATAACATTTGATTTAAGTTTATGTGTTACTTTTTATTCCATTTGTTTCTTGGAGTCACAGAATATCAGTAAGGTCATCGCTTTTCTTCGCATGTCTTAACTGGATTGAGTTGCACGATAAACTGTTGGCAAATTGTCGGTGACTATCTGTTACCTCTCCTACCTGCTTATGATTTATGTTTTAAAATATTTTCCTATATTTGGACTTTTCTGGTTGCCCTTTAACTTCTCACTTAGACCTCTGTAACTAATCCACCAGAAATAGGAGAACATTGATTTAAACAGATTTGTTAATTACGTCTAATGCATTAAATGGGAGTGACCAGGATCAAATGACACATTTTGTAAAAGATGGTAAACACTCTTTAATTGAATGCTTGTTGAGTGATATGATGCAAATTGGAACATTTTTACTTCTGATCTTGCTATGAAGCTACATTTCAGGAGAAGGGCACTCTTAGGAGGGTTCTTCTTTCCAGTGGAGGAAATTTATTTCATAAAAAATTATGATCAGGAAAATGTGTTACTAACCAAACTTGTTTCATTTGTTAGATTCAGCTAATTTATCAAAATCAGCCTTGAAGAACAAGAAAAGGGCAGAGAAACGATCAAAAGCCCGAATGGAACAGATTAAAGAAAATGGTGGCATTCTAGAAGCAATACAAATGAAGGATCCGGTTGATCTTTTGAGAGAACAACTGCAGGAAGCAAAGAACAACAAGGTATAAAATGTGAAGACATTATGATGTACCCAGGGTTGTCAGGCTATGTGTAGGCAAGGGCTCTGGCATCCGTCGAAATTACAAATAGCTGGGGCAATTTTTAGAGTCGATGATGATATGTGCCAGTTGCTAGCTTATTTTGACAACCCTGTGCAACCATTCTCTTTGGGATATTCTTGGAAATATTTTTGGTACAGACAAAACAAAAATTTGGATCTCAAAATTATCAGTGGCAAAGAAAAGAATTCTTTCTTTGGTTATCACAGCACCAAATGACAAGAGAGCTGATTCCCCATGACTTCTGAAATGTGTTATCTAAGCTGGGTAAAGTTCATGAGTAGGGTTAATTTGGAAGGGCTAGAAGCTAGCAACTGAGTATGTTAATAAAGGTAATAACATGATTTCAAGTGCAATTTGGGTGTTAATAAGCATAGGTAAATTTTCTAAGACCACAAAATTACACGAGTCCTCAGGGCACGTGCAATTTGTAGTCTTTGAAGTATTTAGAAATGCTTATTACACCAAATTGCACGAGAAATCATGTTGTTACTAATACTTGTTAATAATGTACATCAAAAAGCATGACAAAGTCAAGACAGATATAAATTTTGACAGCATGTACCATTTATAATCTGCACTCATGTTACAACTTTGCACTCATGTTATGCAAGAAAGCACTAGTTTTCAGCCAATCAGAAGTCCATAATTTTTTCATGTCTATTTTAAGCAAATTGACACTGTTTAGCTGGACAAAACAAAAATGAAAGTTTAGAGCTATGGTAATAATACATTACGTTCTTCAACACAATACAACTACCAAGGAATTTCCAATCCTTACTTAGCGTAGCGACTCCATTTCAAACATTTTGTCGTGGATTAGCTAGTGACCCTAAAAGCCTGTCAGGCATTACTGTGTAAACATGAAAGGAATCCAACACAATTCTTTCATGATCCACTTACATAAAATGACCTTCGTGACTAAAAACAAAATCAATAGTGCATAAATGTGTGTCATCTTTTGACTTTTGTTGGAGGTCAAAGGAGAGTTTGTATAGTTCATGCAATTAATTTGATCTCTTGACTTAACCACTACAAGTAAAAAATATCCTAAAGTGGGAGGTTAAGTCTTCTTCCTCTAAAATTCTTAGAGTGGCCATTTGCCTGCTTGGCTAATATTGTACTTGTCAAATACTGTTCTTGTTGAACTAGCACCTTTTAAAATAAGTGAAAATTGTTTAACCAGAAGCTTACGAAAAATTTACCAAGAAATAAGCCTCTTCCGATTTACTCATGTTTAGTCCAAAATGAAAGGACTTTAATTAGATTCTTAAATAACCTTGGACTGATTGGATGAAGTAGATCTTGCTCTCTTTTAATTAGTTAAAGATAGACTCTGTTGACCATTGTTATCTCACGGAAATTTTTATGGAAACATAGAATGCTTGAACTAATTTGTACCTTCTTACATTCGAAATGTGTTTTTCTTCTATAGCCAGCATCTTTTTTTTAAAGGAAAAATTGATTTCAAGCTTGGATTTGATGTCTTCAGGAAAAAGTGAAACCTTCACAGTTATTGAATATGTGATTCCTCAAAACATTTGATGATACTAATGTAGACGTAGAAATTGCGATGATTACTAACTACCACAATTTTTTAAGGTTTTCATTTGGGGTCTAGAAAGTCAAGAATTATAACACATCATACTTCGGATTGGAAGAGAATGGTTCTATAAACAACTTTCCTTGAATAGAGCAATCTTTAGGTGTGTCCAAAGACCACTTAGTTTGCTTGAAATCTAAGTTAGAAAAACTTGGGTTCTAGAAATCTGTAAAAAGGCAAATACTTGTCTTATGTAATCAGGCTGTTGATTCTGGTCTTATGTAATCAGGCTGTTGATTCCTTACACAGAAAACATCGGAAATCAAGGGAAAAATTGGTCCCTACATGAAACAATCAAACCACCGCCCTGAGTGTATTTCGCCAATTTGTTTGTCAACTGAAATGTATCATGTTTTACTTACATAGGATCATAAACTTGCAGCCAGGTTACGTCAACAGTTGTGGATAGCCCAGGACAGTGCAGCTGGTGTCAGGTGAGATCCGAATGGATACTTAAATCAAGAGTGTTGACTTCATACTGTGAGCATACCTGAAAAACTGCACGCTTACAGATACGCTTTCTACGGGATCACCCGTAGTTGAACCCGATCCTGTCAGATAAATACTCACGTTACACTTACAATGATTGACGGGTTCGTATTTTATTTTTACCTGATTTTGAAAGGAGAAGGCGATATATGAACACATCTATTTGCCTTGGTGTTTAGCCTTAAACAACCCTTCACCCATACCCTGATAACTGCGATCATAAAATGACAGCTTATGTGGGTAAGGGTTATTCAGGGCTAATAGTGTGTGTTTGTAGTTTGGTTTGTGAAATTTTTATGAAACAATTCTTGTGGAATTCTTCAGACAGCTAATACTCATAGATGAAAGATCTTCAGTTTTTTTGCTTCTATTAATAAAGGAGGACGACCGGGCGTGCTCGCGTGAACAGTTCGCTTTTTTAAATTCCAGACTGATTTGAACTTGGCCTAAAAATGTGATGTAATTATATCCCATCCTCCAGTAAGTTCTTAGTCATTATTAGGTATCACCTCGCATGATGCAGACAGACTTCTCTTCAGAGATTCAATCAAATAATAGCATTTTCCGAAGTATGAAATCTGTAATTGCATTAAGTGGCTGTAGGTTTCGTTTATGTCGAGTACTTTTCGTTTTCTTCCCCTCTACGTGAAGGCATGCGTTGTCTAGAACTTTATTTATAGGCAACCGAGGCTAGTTTTTACATCTCAGCTGGAGGTATCAATCTATCTTTAGTCACGAACAAGTCTAGCCATTCACTACACGAAAAAACGGGAAAAGGCAGAAGTAGTGGCACAGGAATATCGATATTTCCTTCCAATTTTTTTATCTACTTTAGTAAGTTATGCCTGCCCCTTCACTGTTCAACAAGTATAAAGCGATTGAAAACAGTTCATTCTGCCATGGCTTGACAGTGAAAGAACAAATAAACAAAGTAAGCGGCATTCAGATGATTCGTGTCTGATATAACGTTGAACTATTATTGTTTCAAGTATTGAGTATATCCGGCTTCCAACATGCAACCATTCGCGTTTCTACCCGAGCTAACTTCATGTCTACTTTGTTGTTTTCTATGTTGCCTTGTCGTTATCGTTTTGCTTCTCCATTTGCGCATTACGTGTTCTGGTTAAGTGTTTTTTATTTCAGCAGATGTTATCATTATTTGATCTTTTACTAGGCAGATGATTCTCGCAATTCAATCGGTCAAAGTTCAAAGTTAATGCTTGTCTCTGCAGCGTGTGAACAAAAGCGAGCAGTGTTGGATTTTGGTAGATAATCTATGTGCCTTTTGTGTTTCACTCACTCTTCATCAATCTAAAGGTTTTGAATTTTAAAAAACTTCATGGTTTCTACTTTTTCGTTCGACCTTAAGTCATCGTTTATATGATCAGCGTGCCTAAAAAGGTTATCTCAGCTTCTGATATCATGCCCTACCTAGAGTAATAAGTTTATCTTTCGAAAAATCGCTCTAAACGAGATATAAAAAACACCCTGCTGTTTAAAATTCTGCTCACGGTTTTCTGAGATTCCCTTCAGCATGCAACTTTCCTCAAAGATTTCAGTGGCTTTATTTTTCAACCGCCGCGTGATGTAAAGTTTTCTTTTGCCTGATGATTGGTTTGATTGACATAAACACGTGGTTCGAATCTTTGGGAATCACGAATGTGCCTTGTTCAGCAAAATGGACTGACACGTCCGTTGTGGAATAGTTTTAAAATGCTGATCAAATCTTGTCTTTTTTCAGACAGAATGCGTCGGACATGAGAACTAAACACACGAGCATTAGAGGGATTTTTAAGTTTTACGAAAGCTTAACCTCTCAAAGCCATTTAAGGAATGTCCCTGTCTTTTTTGACATGTGGTTCATTAGTTGTCCAAGTTCTGTGTACGTGACCGGCCCGACCACAGACTTGGAGAGAAAATACTATTTTTTTCGGCGCGGGTAAGGGGTTGTTTGGGCCGGGTGTCTGCCTTCATCTAAATGGCATGCATTGGCTTATAATTTTCATGATTTTTCTCCTTGTTTTAAACAACACGATGAATTTCAATCCCTTTTTGATTGTTTGATTGTTTGATTTGCTTTAAATGATATAAAAGAAGATGGCATTTGTTCTGATGCACAATACAAAATTACGTGTTGTACAAGTAAATAGTCGGGACCTTAAGCAAACCACGAAGGCGACGGCAACGAGGTCGTGACAAAACAAGAGGTCTAAAGAACATAACAATAGCACAGCACGTGCGTTTTCAAACTTTGTACATTTCTTAGCCTTCTTCAGCAAAACAACAACTTGAATTCACAACAATTTGCGTAGCCCGACTGCAAGTTGTTATGGAAGTTTCCATTTGCTATCGTAACTTATGCTGAAACTGAGCTGTGGCGAACGAAGAGAGGATAAACACATTCAACCATTCGCGAAATTCAAACTTTAGTTACAAATTTATTTTTGAACCAACGTCTTCCTCAGCGTTACCGTCCAGACTGCCTTAGTGTAACACAACATCGTGTTTATCCCTCTTGTTATTTAGGTATTTTAGATATTACAATTTATCAGATCACACAGATTTTGTTGTCTTGGTTCGTCGGCACCAGATTCACCACCGATCTATCGTAAGTTTGATAAAACTTTACACTCGTGAAATTTTCAATGCTCTTTACTTCGAATAAACTCTTTTAAAGAGATTTTTTTGTGGAGAGAGCTCCTTTGTATTTTAGCGCCTGGGAAGGTTATTCACATAATTTTTTTTCTTTATAAAATGGTCGATAAGTCTGAAAATAACGTTTAGTAATAAGCAACAGCCAACAACGATGGGTAAATATTTCTGTTAGTAATATGGGCACAACTCACTCCCTAAACAAATATTGCACAAATCAGAAATAGAAAGGCCAAAATTTCGCATCAGCAGCCCGTCTTTTCACTGTACCATAAATATTTCTTAGAGTTATTAGTTATTCTCGAATCAATGTGGTAGCATTTTCATGACGGTTTCTGAAGCAAGCTAATGAGGAAAATTTAGAAAATAACCTTAAACCTGGGGCAAGGAACATGACATCTGAGAAATATGAGTGATGTGGGGCGAGCTAAAATTGAAACATGATGAGAGGTCCAAAAAAAATGTGGAACTTACCTGTGTGTAGCTCATGTAGTTCTGAGCACGTTTTCGTTCAAGAGTTGTTTTGTACGAGACTCTTGTCACAAGAAAGTACGCTGATCCGGATTTTTGTCGTCACAAATGACGAAGTCATCAAATTCCGTTCATACGTAAGTCTTCACTCATGGGTGATACCCCTCACAAGGGGTCGGGTGGAGAAGGGAGGTGCCTCTTTGAAATTGAACAGGACATTTATTGATCAACTAGGCAACAAGACGCGAGGTAGTTGTTTCGCACTGGTGAGATATTTGTGCCGATAACATTTGTTTTGAAACTTTTTGTTAGAGACCGAAACCAGGTCTAAAACACCACAATAAATCGTTCAGTTTTCTGTACTAATGATTGTTAGAGTTACAGAGTTATGTTTCACATCAGTGATTCTTTTAGACTGAGCACGTGCGCAGTCTCAAGATGATTTGTGATTTCGTTCACGTGACGTATATTGCATCGCGTGTCGAAGGGTTGGAAATTTGCAACCCTGCTGCACGCAATGAAATCATCAGGAAATTAACCAAACCACGATATCGACAGGGGTGCAATACAGTAAACAAGTGGCTGATGAAACACATTTCCGAGCTATGTTTTCAAGGAAATTAAAAAAAAGGCGGCCTGTGTCTTGTAGATTCACCTATGTACAGATTGATACGATTTACAGCGGTTTCGCCCCATTGCAAGTTATCTCTTACCATCTTTGGGAGATTCCCCCATAACGTAAAACAAGTTCGCCCTCTCTTAAACAGTTGGCCCCGAAATCTTTCGACTCGTTTTCTTACCAGAGAACGTATTCATTTCCTGTTGAAATCGTGACATGTTTCGACCAACATGACATGACATGACATGTTTTGACCGACATTTCACTTCACAGCGAAACCAGAGCAAAGTTCGATCAACATGCAAATTCCTAACCGTGTTAACTGACGCATGATAAGAAACGAGTTGAATGATTTGGGAGCAAACCCGTTTGACGTTGGGGGATAACTAGCCAGGGTGGTTCGGAGAGAACTTGTTATGGGGCGAAACATATAGTTATCATTGACACTAGTTCGATAAATATGTGGCGAAAGGTTGTGATTGCCTTTAAGTCCAACCTTCTTTTTCGCTTTTTGTGTTTCTATGTTTCAGCATGAAGGAGTTTGAGATGCTAGGAGCTGATACTTCAACGTGCTTTGAAACAAAATTTGTCCAAGAAACAAAATCGGTCTCTGAATCACCGCCTTCAGTCTTAGAAGCCAGCGGTCTTACCCCCACAGAGAAAAGACTACGAACTCTGAAGAAAAAACTGCAGCAAATCGAATCAATAAAAGAAAAAAGAGAAAAGGGAGAGGTTTTGGAGACAACACAGGTTAGTTGTTCGTCGCCAGTTCACCAAATGTTTCCATACAAAGTGGATTATGGTGAAACTAATTTCAGATGATATACCAGTGATTATTAATTGCCTGAAGGGGGGGGGGGAAGAGTGGAATGAGGGAAGGGAGGGAGGGGGAAAGAGGAAGATTTTGGGGGATCACATGACATTCAGGGTGAACGGAGAGGGGATCAGTAGTCGCCAACAGAGTGTAAAAGGAGAAATATAGAAAATTGACTGCCAATGACGGGGAGACCATAAAAATATTACAGAGCCTTACGGTGGATCAGGCGAGCGACAAATAACCAGCATTTCCTTTGTGAGTTTGTTGGAGTCAGTTGTATTTTAAGAACTCCTTGCGGCCGCCCTCTTTTATGGCGTACTTTTCACGTCTGTTTTAAACACGATTTCCATTACTGTTTCATTTTTTGTTTACAGCTCGACAAGATCGCAAAAGAACAAGAAATTCTTGATGAACTCAGAAATTGAGTCGCTTTTGACCGGTAGCTAGTGAAACTCGCATAGTTATTCATAGACTTTGAATAAAATATTTTATTGATTATAAATTGAATAATTCTATCAAATCGTACTCTTGACTAGTGGCTAATATTGCGGTTGAAATGAAAAGCTGGGAAGCTCTGTTTTTGCTACGTTTTTTCGACTTGCGTGTTATGCATGAACTGAGAATTTTTTTACTGATCATCACTTGAGGCCTTTTTACCCAACTACTCATCGAGAGATTTTTTTCGTGGGGGGGAGGGGGGGAGAAGGGGTCTACTTGAGATCAGTTTTTTTCAATGGGGAAGTGGGTATGGGGGCAGTTGTGGCGTTGCACGAGGTAATTGTACTAAACCGTTACTTAACCTCACTCGTGCATCAAGTAAGACTTAAAACTAAGGGAAAGTGGCGATAAAATCGACACAATGAAGCAGAAAAACAAATAGATCTCAGATGTCCTCTGTAAAGTTTTTTAAATGTCTCCTCATTTTTTCGGTTTAATCAAATAAAATGTGGTGATCGATTGTTTTTTCCGTCTGGTTGTTAATTGCTACTCGAGTTTAATACTGTTTACGTGTAACCAACACTACAAATAGAACGTAAGTAGATTAGTAGAAGAGGTAGTACTTTGAAAAGCGGTATCAGTCTCAATGTTTGTCTATTGCCTCTTTGTTGTCGCGTATGATTGTGGAAGATGCACAGAAGCTTTGATTGTCTGCTTGCCTGTAAAGTATCTTACAGTGAAGGAAACGGCAATTATTTTGCAACCAATCAATTGTACGACAGTCAGTTTGGCTTTCATAAGTGAATGTACCATTGTACAGAATTGTTGAAGTACATTGTCAAGATTTTTTTATCGTAAAGCTCTTTTAATTTATTATTATTTACTTTTCATCGCAGACTCATGAGGTCCTGCCTCTTGCTAGAGTTAAGAGGTCAACGTTTTGCTTGAGAGAAACATTCATAAATACATATTACGGTATAGTTTCAAATATAACACGCACGAATATTTTGCTATTTTAAGATAGGGACGATGGACAAAATGTCCGCGCATGCTTGATGTTAAACCATTTTGGCTTCTAGTTTTCGATACACATTTTGCATGAGGTGCATGAAAAAGATGAAAGAAACACAATACAAACTATTTAATTGACCGTCATGATGAAACAAATATGTTTCAGGAAGAGTTCGGCGCTTAATGAGTTAGTCAGTCGGCGCCTTAAGGACCTTTGAGTTTGGGCATTCTGTTTCTTTGCTTACCTTCCGTGTTTTTTCCCTGTGTGGTAGTGTATCATCGGCTTATACTTTGCGTGTTCTCCTGTCCTAATATGGTAAAATGGCGCATTAGTGGAATAATAATATGAAAATAATGTATTACTCATAAAGACGCAGTTGCCTTGTTCTTTTATCTCGTTATCTATCAGCCTCGCATTGTGTCCACAACAATCAGGTGTAGTGAAGAGTCGAGAAGCGCCTTTTGCTGGGAAAATTCCCTGCGCGTACAGTTAATAGTCGGCTCCTTCACTCGCGAAATGAAATATACTTATTAGTCAATATTTCATCGCAAATTCGTATTGCCAATCGATTAATACGCTCACGAATGAATTTCGAACGAGTTCTATCTCTCCGTTTGACTTGTTTTTGTATCTCAGCAAATGTTCTAACGTAGCTGAAGACGAGATTAGCATGACTGACAGAGGAACTGAAAGAAAGCTTTGGTTTGATAGCGTGCAATATACACAACGGATATATGATATGTACATAGTTATGAATCGATACTTGAACATACTAATATACATAGGGACTAAGAGTAAAAATTCTGTTTGTAAGAAATCTGCTTGTTCACCCGGAAAAGTGGCCAAAACTGATTTGGTACGGCCACCTGCACTAGTCTGCCAGGTGAAATCAGTCAGTCACTGTGGGAGTGTTTTGATGACCTGGGTTTAGACAAAAACTGCAATGATACAGCACTCAAATGCGTTTCGCTGACAAGACTCAGACATTCGATAAGACTTGAGCTCCGTCTACTATCCTCTGGCTCTTGAGCGGCGAGTCCTTCGAGCTCGCAAAAAAATTCACGTTATCAACCTGTGCAAAAAAAAAAAAAAAAAAAAAGGGTGGAGCGGAGTGGGCACCTACCACTGAACTTCGCTTAGGAGAAGACTGACGAAAGAAGGGTTCACCTCTCTGTGGAAATGCTGGTTTGAAGTCATGTGATCTAAGGTTTCTTTTTGTGAATGATTTTGATGTGGTATTTTCAAGAGTATGTGTAAACTATTGGATAACCTGTGACTAACAAAATCCGCAAAGGATAGGTGAGTATTTCTTAACATCACCTTTATTTGAGAGGGTCAAAGGAAAGGAAAAAAAAACAAAAAGATCAATCGGATAATGTTACATGCTCGCCGATCGCAAACGTCGCCAGGCAATTTTAGGTCTTGACATGGGAATACCGTGTTAAATGTAAGGAAAAGGTTGGGCTCTGGCACCTGCGTGTCAAGAGGTTCACCAATTACAAGAGTCAGCCACTTAAGGCAAATGTGTCACTACACTTGATCTTCTGAGAAATTGGGAGAGAGGAACAGTTCTCTGCTCTCAAAGAAGGTGTATGATGCAAGCAAGTCAGAGAAAAGCACCGTAAAATCGAGACTACGGAACAGGATGCGCTCTTTGAATCATTTCTGCTAGATATGAAAAGAAGCAAACAAACAAAGGATATTTTGCTGAGTCTAAATGGAAAAGACTGAATGGGGAATACACATTACGATTGAGCAATGACAGATACACCGCAATTATTGATCATTTTCATCGGGGTTGATCCCAACCGGCATGAACAATACAGGCAATCATATTACCTAATCTAACCAAGACTAATCCGGAAGGGCGTTTTTCAATGAACTCGTAAGATGATTAATTTTCACCAGAAAAAAGGGATTCAGTCCGAAATATTTAAAAAGTAGGTGGAGTAACAAGCTTAACGGTTAAACTGTACGGGCCAAAATACGTAAGTGAAACCTGTCTCGCGTGACTCTTTGTCAGTTTTTAAAATAGCACGCGAACATTCCATCTCCTTGAACAGGCTGCGGATGATTTGTCCCCTAGAGGATATGTCATGAAGGAGTAAGTGTTCTCTCTCAACATCTCAGACCATATCAGCATCTGGCTGGCCTCCATCGGGACAACACTGCATGCACGTGTAGGCCTTTTGTCAACACATGGAAGGTTGAAGCACATTATAAACAGCTATTGAGCAACTCGCTTATCTTTCCAGTGTTGACGTTGTTTGAAAAGCTGTTCAAACTTTCTAATGTTGCCTAAGGTAGTAAGGCAGTTCAAGCGGAATATCGTCAACCCTTTAATCCTTGAGGGTGACTAGCATCTAATTTCTCCCAACAGTATAACCCTTGCATCACACAGTAAAGTCATGAGAATATAGGAAATGATCCCCAACCAAATATTCTCTTAATTGATGAACAAATTCTCATTGTCAGCACCTTAGGAAATGAATAGAAAACAGTATGGAGAGTGTGTATTCTGATGTTGGGGTGTAAAGGGTTAATTATCCGATTACTTCGACGTCTCTTGAGTAACAAGTTGTAAATCTTTGTATTGTTTGTTTGCGGTAAGTAACACCAGCATTCGATGAGCCAGCGGGGGTATTATAAGTGAAGTGTTTTTCTGTTGACAGAACGCGAAATGTGGAGTTTGAGTTCTGCTCAGTCTCCTCGGTGCGCGAATATCACGTGAGTTCGTGCGGCAAAAGAAGAAAGAAAAAGCTTTTTTTTCAAACCATCTCACCTTGAGATTCCATGCAACACAAGTTAACCACATGAGTTCAGAAGAAGACTGGAGACGAGTGACGTTAAGTTTTTGTAACTAACGCTAACACCTTAATTAAAAGTACTTGTTTGCAGACTACCCGTGAAGGGACATGGACACAAATACGTGATAAGCCTTCTTAAAAAATAATAATAAATAAAAAAAAATCAAAGTGCTCTGTGAGCAAACTCGTGAATTGACACATGATTTTTTGGATTATGTTTAATGTTATATTATCTGGTTTAGGGAATTTTGTTGTTGATTGTCATATCTAGAGTACGAGCAGTAGTTCAGTGTTCGCTAGTGTGGCAAAGAAACAAAGTAACGTCGGGATAAGAAGGCATTACAATTAAAATGATCATGCTATTGCATTTGACATGGGTGGATGATGTCATGTGTTTTAAACGTATATTATTTCTGTTACTGGTTCAAAAGAAAAGCTTGGAAGTAATGTGGGTGAAAAGTGAGATTTACTGTCTATCATTGTGAATATTAGAAAATCAAGACAATACTTTCTTAATGAAAACATTAACGATTCCCTCTTTATCAAATAAGACAAACGGGAACGAGTTTTGAGTGATATAACTAAGCCAAGACTGCCACCGTCATTTTGGATCTCCGCCTGAGTAGATTTTAGTCACGTGCTAGGCAACGTATAATCAATAACAAGATAGAATTTCATTTCAGGCCTATCAATTTTGTAGTGTATAACTTTCGCATTTTAGTACGTAATATGTATTTTGAATCTTCAAATTGTCTTGAAACTTAAAAGAAAATTGTTCATTAAAAATTCACTGAAAATCGGTAGCTAAAGTTGTTTGTTTGGGTGTTATTTGATTTTCGTGTTAACTTGTAATTTCGTTAGTCGCCGGCATCTGCTATTGTTCCTCACAGGAAAAACACACGATACGAAACGTAATGATCGATTCTGTCCTCAATCTCACGCCGTAACAGAAAAAGCTTTTGAACATCTGTAAACTCCGAGCGCTTCGCAGTAAGTGATATTTTCAATAAATCTTCGGATTGTTTTCAAGTTCAAGGATTGTAAATTACAATTTTATGAAAAACGAAGGTTTTCTGTTATTTCAGTGTGAATCCTTGCATGCCTGCCAGTCGCTGGCGCCGCTTGTTGAAACTAAAACGAAAAAAAAAAAATTATTTTAAGATTATCATTGGCTTCTTTGTCACCCCACCACTATTCTTAGCACACCATTTCGTTTGTTTATTGCTCGCCAAAAACTATCGAATGCACTCAAAAGCCTAAAATCGAAAAAAAGCTTACAGGAATCGACCAATCGAGCGAGCGAGTGCCATTCCCCACATCGTATCTACAACTCGCTCTTGCGCATGCGCGCAATTCACGAGTTAAAAAAGAGGAAATTAAAAAATTGTACAAATTGATTTTTTATTTTCGTGAATATGTTTGCGACACTGGTCTTTCAAATGTCAGACGTTTTGGTGTTCTAAATCGAACTTCCAAGCTAATCAGTGTACATAAACAAGAATTATAATCCAGAAATATTTTCGTTCGCGCGCGAGTGATATAAATGCGTCACGCGATTGAATATGCTCCAGCAAACACAGGAAAATACACCTCAAGTGAGCATTAGAGCATTGAATCAATTGCGATGAAGGTGATCCCTGTTTAAGTCAATTATGGTTGAGGGAGAGTTTCGTGCGCTGTGAAAAAATACTCAAAGGGAAACAAACACAATAGCCTCCATTTGGCTTCAAAATATTCTAGAACATTTGTCCTTGGACACACTCTATTCCTCGCAACTCGCAATTTTCTTCGAGCTTTGCTCTCGCGAAATTTTTCGCTGAGAGGTCCACGGACGAATTCCGAGAACGTTTCCGCACCAAATGAAGGTTATTGTTTATATATGCATCAATGTAACGGGCCAATCGAATGCCGCCGAGACACATAAATGGAGGTCACGGGTTACAAAATTCCTGTCCACTGAATTGTAACTTACACCTACCCTTCAAATGATTCTAAAGGCAGATATAAATACAGACCAGTGGTAAGGTTCTTCTATGGATACATACTGAACGAACGGCATGTGTTATGTCTGGTTAAATAAGTGTTCAGTAACTTTAAAAAAACAAAACCATCGAACAAAATACGCCAAGCTAAGAAGTAGCTATATGTCCCTTGGGTTTGCCTCTGAGCAGACAGGTTTCGTCAGCTCTCGTGTTTTCTTTTGTTATACCACGGGTCTAAAAAACAATGAAAACATAGAAATAAAAACGGTATCAATAGAGATAACGATTAATCTTCTCGCCAAGCTCAGCACTCTCTTCGCGTTTTCGCACCACAAATTAGTTGATTCATCACTAACCTGTCTCTTCACATTGTCGACCAGTGAATCCAAAGATACATGCGCAGACACCTGGGCGAACGCACTGGCCCTCGTTCAAACATGGCTGATTACAAATAGCTGCCAATTTGAGGGATAAAAACGTCAGACCTGTAGCTAGCTCAAACTAACTAAAGTGAGACTAGTTATCAGTTATTGTGTACCTTTTTCACACTGGACGCCAGCGTATCCAGAAGGACAGGTACAATGGTTCGGACGAGCACACCTGTGGAAAAGAATCTGTTAAATATATTTACGAGTTTTGGTACTCACTCCGTGGCTTGTGTTCACGTGCTAGGCATTTTAGAGGAACAGACATTAATTTTGTAAGGTATGCCGCTGCCTTCATGGCAATAAGTAATCAGTTATAAAGTCGTCGATATGTTTTTCAGCCCCTGGAAGTAACACAGCGGTCAAATGTCTGCGCATGTACGAACGTTGTAATGACTAAATGGTGTGATTTCAGGCCGTCAGAGCGAAGTAGTCTCACAAAACAATCGCACAAGCCACTAAGTGAGTAAGTGTCTTACTTGCGCATAACTTTTTCGGTGGAGCTCAATACTGAATGGTGAAACAGGAGTATACCTATACTTGAATAAGCTATGTGCTCGAAAAGTCTAGAGTTTTCCTCTTCCCTATTTTTGTTTGCTTTAACAGATTTTTCACAACGTTTAAATTTTTTTTGGCTTATTTTGCGAGACAGCAGTAGTTTCACATTTTTCCTGAGAAATTTTGCGCGAGAGATTGGCGTGTGGGCGTCCAAAATTGAATCTCTTGCGCGTGCCCTACGTTTGACCGGTGTGTTCCTGGAAGTGCGCATTGCGGATTTTTTTGGATAGGAATACATACTTTCCTCCATTCAGACAAGGGAGATGGCATACTGGCATCTGGCAGCGATTTCCTTTCCAGGCAGCAGGACACATGCAGACATTTGGTCGAACACAGTCTCCGCCATTAATACACGGAGGTCTACACAGAGGGTATTGGCATTGTTCGCCCATATATTCCGCTGGACATTTACAGACATCACGGGCAACACACAAGCCCCCATTTTGACAACTAGGAGTACAAGGGGCTGTGCAAGTAAAACGATAAATACAGGAAATGAAATAAGTTAATAATTAACGAATGGAACGCCTCATTTTTTTCCTTCGATAAAAAACAATTTTCATATAAACTACGGTGTTATACAAGGATTTCCAGCCCTGAGAAAAGCCGTAAGAAGAGAGGTGAGAAAATACGATATTTTTCGTGTCTTTGATATCACTAATCAGCTGCTGACACGTCACTCACCCTTCGTGCCACTCGATCAGGTTGATGAATGAACGGTAAAGTCTTCACCATTCTCAATCCAAGGTTGTTTGTCGAAATTTTCTCGGATCATGGCTGCTAAAACACCGAAAACCCCGTATTGCTTACAGACAGTTATGTTTAAACTTTTCTAAAAGGGGAAGAAAAAAGAATGCGAAAAGAAAAATCGAAAGTTACGAATTCAGTGGCTTTGGTAATGGCATCTCTCGTCGCTAAAAACGAAAATCGACTCCTGGAAGATTAGCCACTGGCCGAATTTGACCGTGTACCTGAAAGATTTCTTCTGTCCGTAAGTACAAAGTTAATAACAGGGAATTTTGTATATTGAAAATTACGCCCATTGTTGTTTCAGTAATGATTTTGTAAAATTAATGAAAACTTATATAGGGATTCCCTTTGAGAAACTACGAACTTGTAGTTGTGTTTCTTTTACAGAGAAAAACAATTTTACCAATTTCACATCTTTGTCCCGAGTATCCCGGCATGCACTGGCAAACATAGGGTCCACGACACCGTCCACCGTTCAAACACGTAACCAGGCAGCTTTTTTTCTCGCATCGCGGGCCTGTAAATCCATGTGGACAGCGGCACTTTCCCGGGCCGATACAATTTCCGTCATTCCTGCAAGGGGGCCGACACACAGGCGACAAGCAGGCGGGTCCCTCAAAACCCTCTGCGCAAACGCATAAGTTTGGCATAATGCAGGTACCGCCATTATAACAACCAGCTCGACAAAATGGTGTTTGGCAGCCAACGCCTTGGTAACCTCTCGGACACCTGGAAAAATGAAATCATCGACGTTGGGTGATAAGGAGTACACCGCTGATTCACGTGAACCGAATTAACGATCACCTCGGTTAAAGCCCAATTGTGTTTGACAATGCATTATGACAAAATATTTTTGGAAGTGCAAGTTCCGATAGGGAACGAATTTCCATATTTCATAGTTTTGGAACAAGTCACCAAATTCATTAAAGTCAAAGTCGTTTCCGCAACTTGTGGCACAGTTTTACCAGCTCATAGC
The DNA here is from genome assembly GCF_964200805.1 of Pocillopora damicornis. Taxonomy (NCBI): domain Eukaryota; kingdom Metazoa; phylum Cnidaria; class Anthozoa; order Scleractinia; family Pocilloporidae; genus Pocillopora; species Pocillopora damicornis. The sequence continues at coordinate 104,148 of NC_142683.1, forward strand.
TAAATTACCTTACCTGCAACCAAAATGTCCAATGCACTCCATTCCATAAGGGCAGGGAACAGGGCACAAAGAAGTGCACGTGATTCCATTTCCCTTGTAGCCTGTAGGACAAGGACCACAACGAAACCCCTTAGGGGAGCCCTTCTCCTGGATGCACTGAGCCAGGCGATGGCATGGATTAGATGAGCAGGCATTTATCTCTAACAGAAAAAAATAATATGCTTATGTATCCCAGAGTTCCTTTCAAACTGTGCTGGGTATCGCACGTTTGTCCATTTGTAAAACATCTCTGTAAGACGGTTTTCAAATGAATGACAAGTGTTATCGTTCTCGCAAGAGCACAATTTTCACATTACTTTTTTTTAAGTAAAGATTTCCTCTGCAAACCCTAAGTGTCTTACCGCGTTTGGTATTTTAAATCAGAATCTAAACATTTGAGTAACAAACATACCAGTACAAAGAACACCATTTCCTGTAAACCCACGCGGGCAATTTCCACATTCGTAACTCTGACCTCTTTGGACACACGGTACGTCTCTAAAGCAGTTTAACTTTTTGCAAGGGTGAGTCATCTTCTCACAACGTAAACCATCGCCATTGAAACCAGCAGGGCACGAGCCACAACTGTAGTTCCCGGGATAATTTGTGCACTGGACACCAGCAAAACAGGGAGCCTCTAAGCACTCGTTGATGTCTGTCTCGCAGTATTTCCCACGAAATCCCAGCAGGCATTGACATGAATATTGAACACCATGCGCTATACACTTCCCATGCTTACAGTGGTTATCGGAACAAGGGTTCATCTTCACTTGGCAAAGTTCACCAGTGTATCCCTTGTTACAGGTACATTTGACAGATTGGTTCGCAAGTGAACATCGGCCGTGTTTACAAGGACTTAATTGACACGGATCAATCTTATTCTCACAATAACGACCTGTGTAGTTCTCTGGGCACGCACAAGTGAACGAATTGCCTGTAGGAAAACAATTACCACGTTTACAGGGTCGAGATTGGCAGGTTTCAATTTTATCGCAGAGACGTCCACGGTAACCAGGATAACAACTACACCGAAAAGACATCCCCAAGTTAATGCATGCACCATGTTTACATGGCTGTGACTGACACATGTTGATTTTCTTATCGCACTTTTTACCTGTGTAGCCCAGTTCGCACCGACACGAAAACCACGAAGAGTATCTATGCAAACACGTGCCGTGTTTACAAGGGTTTGGCTTACATGGGTTCACCTTTTGGTGACAGAACTTTCCAGAATAGCTTCGTTTACAATAACATTGAAACGTTTTCCCTCTGTCGACACAAATTCCGTGCTTACACGGATTCAAACTACAGTTAGTAATCTTAGTTTGACAAACGTTTCCGGTGTATCCTTCGAAACAAGAACATTTGAATGATGTCCCGTTTTGATGACAACTTCCATTTTTACATGGATTTGGCCGACACATCTCTACTGCTTGATCACATAACTTTCCTTTGTAACCCTGGTGACACAAACACTCAAAAGACGCATTGCTGGAAATACACGAACCATTTACACATGGCCCAGTAAGGCAGTGATTGATCTTCGTATCACAAAGAACGCCTTGATATCCATCAAAGCATGTACAACGAAAACCACTTTCATTTGCTGTTTTGCATAATCCGTGCCTGCAAGGATTGGTAGTGCACGGATCGATAACTGATTGACAGTATTGCCCAGTAAAACCTTCACGACACAAGCAATAAAATGACGGAACACTCCTTTTCAGCGCTTGGACACCAACACATTTGCCATTATCGCAAGGATTCTTATCACATGGGTCGAAGACGATCTTTTCATCACAGAGGGTTCCGCCAAAGCCATAATGACAGTCGCATTTAAAAGAACCTTTCACGATGATACAATTTCCGTTAAGACAAGGATTAGGCTGGCATACATCAACAGTGGCATTGCAAGTGTCGCCACTGAAACCCGGTGGACACTTGCATAAATATGTGCCCTGATCATCGACACACTGTCCATGGTTGCAAGGATTGCTTAGGCAGTGGTCTGCGGTCTCGTTGCAGAATCTTCCTTTGTAACCTTGGTGACACAGACAATGATACCCATCTGATTTTCTTGAGCAATTCCCGTTAACGCAGAGATTTGGAACACATGGATCACTAATGTGGCAACGTTTTCCACACGAATTGTTCAAACATGAAGTGGAATTATGATCGTCATGGACAGATGGTGGATCAAAACAGGAACCTATCTTAATATCACAGAGAGAGCCAGTGTATCCCGAGTTGCACACACATTTGGTTTGCCCTTCTTTATCAACACAAGAACCGTTTTTACAGGACATCAAAGCACAGCCTCCTAGCTGTGGTACCTCGCATAATTTTCCTGTGAATCCCTCCTCGCACATGCAAACATGGTTACCACTTCGAGTAACGCATTTTCCGTGACTGCACAAGCAACTCTGAATACTTGTTGCACAATATGGTCCGGTGAAACCTTCGTCACAGAAGCAACTAAAGTGTGTGCCATTAGTGATGCAACTTCCGTTGTTGCAGGGATTTGAATAACAAGGGTTGACTGGCACGGAGCATTGAACACCAGCGTATCCCGGAGGACATTGACATCGAAACGTCCTTCCAAGTTGAACGCAGATTCCAGTTCCACAAGGGTTAAAAATGCAAGGATCTTCAGGAATATCACAATTTTCACCAGTAAATCCCTCATCGCAGAAACAGAAATATCTCCCCATGGTTGTATCTAAGCAAACACCATGCGCACAAGAAGAGGCATTGCACTTGCCATGTTGACATGCTATGTCGGTCCATACCTGCTGGCTATTTATCGGCGAACACCACTTGCAAGGATCATGAGGACTAGATTCACCTTTTTTGTAACAACGTCCATCAATATGGCATGTTTCACTCTAAATATAAAATCAAGAAACAATTTACGTTACTCTCACAGCTTCTTTCCTGTGTTTATTTCCATCACTAGTTGTATCTGAGTTAGACATTTTTATTGCTGGTTTTGACTTGCCTTTTGTATTAAGGTTCGTAACATGCCACAGCATTCAAAATCTATAGTTTCTCTCGTTATTAACTGCGGCTATTAAGTGGTACTCAACTTAAATCTAAACAAAAGTTCTCTAAACAGAGACAAAGACTTGATTTTTCGAATATGAAGTTTTCCGAAGTCGCCGTAGATGTCTGAAGAAACTCACTTTTAAGAGAAAAAATGTTGTTTATACTTACCAACCTTAATTTCACAGCCCATGTTCCGAGTGGTACATTTAAGACAACCTCCATCAAAGATAAAGAGGGGAACGGGTTGGCTCCATAACCTACCATCATTACTCACACGTACTTGGTAACTTGTAAATGCCTTGTCTGTGTCATGTGACCTTGGCATTTCGCAGGTGACACCACGGAAGCTCTCATATGTGGCCTTGGACAGGAAGGTCTGAGTTTCAAATGTGGCATCCTTGATAACACGAGAGGAAATGAGAAAAGAAAGAGGGGCTACATCACTTAAGTACAGGTGCAATATATGAATACAGCTTCCCACCGGTTAGCTAGTTAATGCTGGTACATTTATAAGCGGTCCTAAATCATTACTAACTTCAGGTTATGCTGGAATGATTGTGGCTTATTAGAAGCATATATTTACCTTGACTTCTAGGAAGGAGCACATTAGTTCTCTTGAGTTGTGAAAACCTTCACCAACCAGCCTGACTTGCTTGCAGTGAAACGCCTTTATATCACATGTTCCACCATTGTGTACACCGATGAGTTGAGGTGGACTTCGGGAAGGAACAGAGCAATCATCGCTTGTGTAACCTAATAGAGGAAACGTCGGGGTGAACATAACACCAACAATATATAACAGTGTTGATCTCTTGCGATCATTTTAACTCTTAATTAACGTAGAAACTTTCCGTAATGCCAGATAACATATCGGGCATCAACGGAGGTTCTCCCTTTAGGTGTCCAGTGAAGTACCACGCGCGAGAGGCTGTTCCTTCCACAGGACATGTCTGATCCATGTCCACCGCCTCCTGAGGAATGGTTCCCATATGTTCCTGTTGTCACTGAGCAAGAAATTAGTCGTTGGAGATGCCGTTACTTAATTAACGTGGAAACATCTAAGGATTCTTAAAACACTGGAATACCTCGCCGACATTTACAAGCTCCATTGATACACCTTCCTCGATCACTACACAGTCGCGGGCACATAACGTTTTTTATCCTTTTGGGGGGTGTCAGCCCTTCAGCTAAGAAAGAACTCTCCCACAGAGAGGTGTCTTTAAGAAGTGTTTCTTCACACGTGTCTTGTAACATTGAAGCTACTCCCCAGGCCATTCCTGTCACACCTGTGAACTAAAACCATACTAGCGTAAGAAGATAAGAAGCGTCAAACAAGCTTTTATTTACAACTCACACTTTAATGGACACAAGTAGAAGCATTAGTTGAAAAATAAAGAGATTGAGAAGGGTCAGGAAAACATGAAGGAAAGCACATGCAGATAGGAGTGTATACAAACACATCAACATACAAAGCAGACACAGTCACTAGCAAAGAAAAAAAAAAGACAATGGCAGTACCCTAGTGTCTCTTATGCAAATCCTCTGTAGTTGATCGACAATTCGCTGACCAACTAAATGAATACAAGCTTTTCCCAGCGGGGTGTCAGTCAGCAGCCTCTTGCAGTAGCTAACCACAGCCAAGACAGCTAAAAAGGTGTCAGGTTTTCCTTCATCTGACAAGTTCAACTGGTTTGTCAGATGGTATCGAAGATAGTGATCGCCCTTTGACTGGTTGCTTCTACGCTCAAGAACGCGGCCAGTTTGTAGCGCGAGAACTCGTTTGGTGATGTCTCTTTCACGGAAAAGTACTGGCCATATCACATGCTGGTGTCTTCTACATTTAGCCTCACAGGAAGCACATTTTTTTTTCTTTTCAATATTGCTGTTTAAGGTGCACAAACAGAAGAGCTTTTCTGTCGGGTGGAGTCGGTAATGTACTGGTTTATAATTAAATAAACTATGGTCGTCAAGTATCCTGTCAAAACGAAATATCGATGTTGTAATGATGGGTTGGTTTTTCTAAACTATTAAGCCTTTACCATCCATGAGTGATTCTCCTCGCTATACAATATCAGTACAATATCAAGCAGACAAGTAATGAGAATAAAGAAAAATATCAGTTAGGGAATCAATAATTGATCCAATACCAGACTCTCTGAGCTAACTTCATAAGAATTATGTAACAGACAGTAAGGAAAATTACGGATGAGATCTTATGAGTGAAAGGGTTAAGTGTTAAACTGAACTTTTAACAGAAACGCATGTGAGTGATTAAGATTTCAATTAGCCGTGGAGGGGGGAAGAGTAGGGACAGGGCGGTTTTTACCTCCACTGTTGTGTGTCATTCAACTCAGGTAGTAAACCTTCGTTTTCTGTTTGAAGAGAACTGCCGACCTCACCGAGGCTACATAAACCTGTCACTTGATTCAGATCTCGTCCTGATGATTGTATTTGTAAATTCAATCCCCAATTAAACACGTCCACCCGAACATAAACTCCTGAAGGAAAATACGCCTACAAAGGAAGAAACAGATCAAAGTTACTGGTCACAGAAAATGGTGTCTCAGAAACTTCCATTTTCTTCAAGTGACGAAAACCTAATTAGGTGAAGTCTGTGCTCGAGCCAAGTGGCCCACCCAGCCGGTACCTATCCCGGTTTCCTTAGAATGAAACGACCAGGTTATCACTCCTACCCCCTGGATTGGATGTAAATCCATTGCAAGCTCACTCCCACCTTCCAGCATTACATCAGGCTTTCCTGACAGTTTGCCGGTACCCATTTATACTCCAGGGGGGAGGCACTGTGGGAGTGAACTGTCAAGTCTCGATCCCAGACCTCTTGACAAGGCATCCAGCCACTAATTACCACCGCGTCTCCTATGAGGAAAATCCAATTATAAGAAGAAAACATTCGTCGCTTCACGACTTTTTTTTGGTCCCAATTGTTGGTGTTCATGCACCCACCGTGTACCGTTTTCCAGTTATAGCCTCTGTTATCCGTACTCCTTTTGCAAGAGGTAGCCTGGACCTAATAGATATTTGGACACTGGTCTCCTTAAATCTTCCATGGCACATATCGATCTCGATTACGTCATCCCCATCTCTTGCAGCGACTCCACATGCGCAAAATCCCTGGTTTCTAGACCTGCTACAAGCCCAAAATCGCGTGTGAACCTGTAATGGATTGAACAAACAAAGACATGACACTTGTGCACAGGACCTTCTAAGAAGAGTGAGAGGGGAATGGTATAAAGCTGCACCTAAATATTCCACTACAACGACTACTGCAAACCTCAAACGGCCTAGTTGAACTTTTATACAGCAGAAATGTCGTCGCTCCGGCTGAAATCCGGTAATACCTGTCAGTGAGTTAGCAAATAGGAAACACTCATAAGTCGAAAAAGCCTTTGTATGACAGTAAGGCACAAAACTATTCACACGTTTTAATGCTGTTTATTTTGCCTACGATGTATTCAATATTTACTGAATCTACTTCTTAACTTGATTGTCTGCCTATTTAATGAAGTAAACAAAGAAGCCTAGATCAGTAACGAAACGGAAAAACGATACAAATCGCTCTGTACTTCAGAAGCGACCTACTCTAGCGAAAACTACCTTCACTGATGAGCTGTTACCTGCCGGTGAGTGTCCTCATATGAGATTCCGTGAATAGGTAACATCGTGGGGTTTTCACATCCTTCGAAAGAACCTGTTAAAAAAGAAATGCCAGGACAAAACCTGAATGACATACGACCTTGATTACGAAAGAAATGCTTTTCATTAAACAAATATTTATATATATACGTACACACATACATAGATATATATATATATATATATATATATATACATTTTTTCCCTTTCTCAATATATACACACACACACATACACACATATATATATATATATATATACAAATATAGCATTTGCATCTGAAATGTAATGCTTACAAAAACATCAGCTGGATCGTAAGATTTCCAAAGCAGCGACTGGCTCCGTGCAGGCTCCGTTATAATACGTGTCCTGCGGTCTCCGTCATTAACGTAGTCTGAAACAGCAACAAACCGAACAACCTTGCGCCCACAGTCACGGCGAGAGCAGGGTTGCGGTTTCAGTATCACTTCACAGGTGGATAGGGCTATATCTGAAGTTAATAACGTCTGTAGATGGTCTACTGAGTAGAGACAACAAAGCAGACAGACTAGTTAGCTACACCTAGGCATCGATGTTTCTTTCACGCGGGAACTGACACAACGTGAAACGCGTGCACTTTAAAAGGACTCTTGTCCGTAGTAGTGATTGAGGTTTCGATAGCCCTAGCGGAAGTCATCATCAGAGTCAAGTGAAGATTTGCTGACAGTCGAGTGCTTTAACTCCGGTTCGTGTGAACTGATTGGTCAGTTTAGCCGTGATATTAATGGCAGTAAGACCCACGTGGCGTAAGGTAGTCGTGATTGAAGGGGGTACGTTTCTGAAGAAACTGTGTTGCTGCGTCGGTGGGAGAGTATAACAGGGTAATTTGGTGTTATCAACTGATTTGGTAACGTAAATTGGCCACCGTTAAGAGTTTCAAAGCTGACGTTTCGAGCGTTAGCCCCTCGTCATTCGCACTGACCAAGGAGCTAACGTTCGAAACGTCAGCTTTGAAACTCTAAACGGCGGCCAATTTACGTTATTAGCTCTGTTGATAAAAACCAAATTGCCCTGTCGTGATTAGTCGGTTTCGACCCATCGATAATGTTTAGTCGTCTTGTTCGGTTAGTTTGTGGTATAAATGTCGTGAATAAGTCGTTTGTAGGTTGCCATTTTTTGTAAACTATCATAGTTGTATGCTTCATACCTACTGGTACTAAGTGCATTGATATCCGTATCGTGCAGTTGGGGTGGTCCGGCTGACAGATAAGGGGCACTGTTAGTCTCAAAACGAATTCCCTGATTTTATGGTCCTCTGAGGTAACAAGAGACGAAGGTTCAACCTGTCAGAAATGATGATATCATTTGGTTACTGCTGGGCACGAGGTAGAGAGGAAGCTGAAATGGTGGCAGTGACATGCTGTATGCTCGAGCTAAATGACCCATCCAGCCGGAGCTTATCCAGGTTTTCTTTCCATGAAGCGACTAGGGGTATCCATATCCAAACCCCCCCCCCCCACCTCCCCTAACCACAAGCTTACCCTCCATCAGTGCTTGGAGAATATCATGACAATAACAAGCAAATCGAAAAGTAGATATTTTGGTATTCGCGCCGCTAATTTTGAGCAGGTAAACTAAAGCAAAGAAGAGTTGACATTTGTTTTACATTTTTAAAAGGTCTATTTTTTTACGCCCAACCGAGCGCCTTGAAAAGATGTCACTTCCTCTTTGATTATGACTTTTGCTATAACTGGCGTAAAGGGACTACATAACTTTACAAAGGGCTCAAAGACCTAGTTTCACTCTTCACGTCTAAGTCAATGACGAGGGGAAGAGTGAGACTTACCTTAATTCCAACGAAGAAATCATCGCTGGAGAAAGTAGGACTTGTTCGTTCTGGACTCTCTAAGAAAAACGCCATCACTTCACAAATGATCTGAGGAAAAACAAACAATACTCATGACCTTCAACAACAATAACCACAAATTCATCTTATTATCAACATCGAGCAGCACTCACTCTGTCGCCGAGGTAAAACTCAGCTGACTTGGTGCTAATCACCACCGCGGTCTCTTCTGTCCTGTTGGATAGCAGTACCAATTTCCCAGGCTTTCCACCCAAGAAGCTTATGAGTTTATACCATGTGACTTTGTACCCAACTCGATAGGGTCCTGGAGCCAAGATGTCGTACGTACACAGAAGATGGATTGATTCACCTGCCAGGATGTTATCCGGGGGGACTACTGGTGTGATCTGTGGGGGACCATCCAAAATGGGATATTGTTCGCGAACTGTGAAGAGAAATTTAAGGTGATAGTATTTGGTGAAGATTAGTTTATTGACTGTGTTGTAAAAAAATTACTACTTAGCTTCTTAAAGTTCCTTCTTCTTAGCTTCTTAAAGTTAAAGCGGCCACCGTCGAGATATCACATAGCTTACTCCTGTTGTATACCAAATTGATGTGGTCTCTCGTCTAACCTGCTGTTGATATATTACTTACCTCTACATTTTGGTGCATATCCTATCTTACCGGGTCCACAAGGAACTTTGTCGGCTGAAAAAAAAATTCTACAATTACTTTCTTATGTATATTTTTGGCTTTTCGTTCTTCAAGTCAACCAGCCAACGGAAAAGGAACCAAAGAGGAGTTCTACTAGTTGGACATCGTGCTGTGTCGCTGAGTGAGTGCACAGCGGAGCTGGAATAATTTTGGCTTTTTTAGGGAATATATGAGGTAGTGGGTGCACCCCGTTTGGTCCGAAGGCGTGTTTAAACGAGAGTATGTAAACACAATGGTGAAGTTTTAGTTTCACAGATGTTTTTAGGAATGTCTAATAAAAGCAGGGATGTCTTTCATGTGTTTACATAGCCTCATGGAAACACTCGCGAGGTTGGCAGATTACGAGACAGTCATAACAACCCAAGACACTTCACTGAGTTTAGTTTGAAAAAGAAACCTACAATTATACTTGTACCAAGGTGGAGTTGCTTGCCTGACAAATTTTAATCACCTTCTTTAGCGCAGTAAGCCGAACAATCGTCCGTCCTCTTTAAATGATAAACTAAGAAGCCACCACAGTGAATCACGTGAACAGGTAACCGCCACAAGCAACAAAACCTGTCCACTCCCTCCCATGCTACGCATGCGCTGCCATTCTTCTCCTCTCCAAACTCGGGATGTCCCGCGGGTTGCAACCAAATCTGAGCATGCGTACCACACGAACCAATCTCAGGGCAGCTCGTAGGAATTTCGGCGGGAATCCCATCAAGCTCCAACTTGTACCAAGCCTCCTCTAACTTGTTATCACACAGGGGGAGCACTGAGTCCACTTGATTGGAATGTGCACGTGCAGGAATGTCGAGAATTTTGTGACCTGATGGGTGACACTGTGGTTTGTCTACGGCATAAATGAAGACGACAATTTACTGTGACGTCGCTGAAGAGCGAGTGTAAATACTAATATCTCAGTCACCTCTTCTAAACTGTCGCTATCAAAGAAACCTGTATCTTTGCAAATGTTTTAAACGGAAGAAAAAGAGCGTAACAGTCAAGATATCGGTGAAAAAAAAAATGTTTGAGTCAAGTTGATGGGTCTAGTATTGAGTATTAATCGAGTTTCCTGGTGTGAGGTCAGTAATCACATAGAAACTACAGCAACAACCACAACAACACCAGATAAGAGGACATTTGACCTTACAGAGCAAATTGCTCATTCTTTCACTGATATGACCATTTCAGTTCACAGATCATCGTGATGATTAGATAAGACATGTCTAAACAACGGAAATTCAATAAAGTCGTTTCCGATGAAATCTTCCGTATGAGCTCCGGGCATGCGCCTTGGCGTTCACGTTTTTCCCTATTTAAATACACACGGCTGCACATGCACGGAAAAAATTATCAAGCTTCGGAATAAAATTTAAGGGAGTTGGTCCGGAGCTACAAACCAAGTCGTCGAACGAAAGTTAAATCAGTTTTGTAGAGGAATATCTAAACAAGGAATGATTATGGGGATAGATCAGCTCTTTTACACAGAGCGACAAATCGCGGGTTTCGTTCATGGTACGTTATACCATTGGTACCTTATGGTTCATGTATCATTTCTGACCCCAATATCCACACAATGGATGAAAGGTAGTGATAATAAAAACTGTCACCCCGATAAAATGAACTACTATCGTAGGAAATTCTCCTAAATCAACGAGAAGAAATTAGTCAAGATGCAAAGGAAAGTTTGTATTCCTCCAAGGAAGAAACAGAAATCGGGGGGGAGGGAATTTGGGTCAATTTTTGCTGCGTTTGTGCCTTTGGCCTCCTAGAACCCCTACCCCATAACTGAAGCCAGTTATAGACCCCATCGTAGTCTTTTGAGCAACTGTAATTTTCGCACTCCCAAGTTAGTCACTTTCTGGTTATGCGTTTACCATATGAAGCCTTTTAAAAAGGAAAGCACGACTTGAAATACGGTAACAATCTTTCACGCGCGAAATCACGAAAATGTGCAACCTCTTTCTAGTAACCCTATTGAAAATGCAATTCCACTATAGTCAATCCAGTTGTGAAAATACGACCCCAATCAGAGGCACATTCCCATTGGCTTATAAGGAAGTACTCCTCTCCTCCCCTCCCCCCCCCCCGGGGATATAAAGCAACCTGGTTATTCATTACTCCTTGTTTATATAACGATAATAATCTTTCTCCCACCTCCAACTGTGAAGAGCTTTTCAATCCATTGACGCACTTCATGGTCAATTCTTGAAAATAACGCGACGTCCCTAGTAGTGGAAGAGCAAGTCGGTCCGTACGTGTAAACACCAACTACAGCCCAATGACCGTCCTGCTTGATAACAACCGGGCTTCCTTGATCAGTTGAACACATTCCTTTAGTTCCAGCTACAGCACACCACGATTTATCTAACAGTTTTCCCTTGCTCCTGTCTCTGAAACTCCGATGACAATCCCGGCCAGGAGTTAACAAAACATCACTTTGAACGAGCGTTTTAAACTGGGAACTTCGCCCAGATAAGTGACCCCAGCCCGTAATCTTTCCGAGTAGACGGCGCGAGACGTTGTTGGTCTCAAAATCTGGCAGTTTCGCGTGTGATACGGGAAGATCATCAGGCAGCATAACTTTTCGTGCAAGATACAGTAGACCGAAGTTACCAGTTGAAGCTGAAGCATTATACTTAGGATATACAAGCGCTCTCAGTACCGGTGCTGTGTCTTCGCCTCGTGCTTGAAGATCGACATGATGATTGCCAACTCTGATGAACACTGTCGAGTGATCGCTATCCACATTGTGTTTTGAGTTCAATTTCGCTTTCACGAGTTTAGTACACAAGGCTGATGATAAAATCCATTGCTCCTGAATTAAAACTCCGCTACACTTCACAGAACTCACGAACACATGCCAAGGAAATCTTTCTCTCAAGGGATAATGCGTTTGCTTGCGTGTATTGAATGAATGGCCATAGTGTACATCGTAAGAGGATGTTAACGGTAGAAAACAAAGAGCCAAAAAGATGTTAAAGGCAGCCATTGTACATGGTATCTCTGTCTACGTGTTCCGCTTCCGACGTTATGCTGACAGTTTATGCCCTTATGGTTTTGTTATTTACCACACGGGGTAATCGGTAAATATTTGTAGGTCGTCACCGGCTATTCCGCTAATCGGCTCTCATTACCAAAATAACAGCTCTTTACAGAAGCTCACACTTACTTGATGGTTTGCAAAGTGATATGTTTCCTGGCGGCAGATCAAATAAATATGTTGAACATTTGCTTACCATTAAAATTTATCACTGATAACAGAAAAGTATTCTTGAAAAATTTGCTCTCTCGGATATTTCCGCAATCGATGGAGAGTTTAAAGTTTCAAACTCAAATTATTGCATTAAATCCGTGTCATTTTTTGACCACGAAACACTACGAAGGGTCACGAAAGGTGAAAAACTCCTTGTCACGTATTTTTATGTAACACACAGAAATAACTCAAGTGAGAAGACTTTCCTCACTCCTATGACACGACAAAAAAAATAATAAATATAAATAATAGTTGACTCACACGAAAATTTACTGAACAGCCCAAAGATTATACCAACAAGGTTTACGATGGTACAAAGTGTAAAGGTGTGTGGGCTCTGAATGTCCTGAAGTAAATTCAATCTCTGTTACAAATAACTTGAGACACAACGGGAAGAAGTCTTCAAGATAGTTAAAGAAAACAAACATCAGAAGGGAAACCATTTTAGTGTTTTAATCGAGAGAGAAGGTCACCGGCCATGAACGCATTGAAACGACAGCAAATTGAAGAAAGAAAAGCACAATAGGATGGTCAGGCTGTTTGCTTCAGGTTACGAAGACTTCTTCACAGGGGTAAGGCGTGGTTGACTTTTATCATGGATCATTATGCCACTCTTTTATTGATTGAGATTGATCAATTTCTTCAAAGGCTTTTTTTTGTGGGGAAGATAGTATTAAAAATGGTCAGGTTTTGCGCGAAAAGAAAATTCACTTGAATTTTGAGGTAATATGACTGTTTTTACAACAAAAGTTAACAAGCAGGAAGGCGTTGAAGCGTGGTGTACATTGCATGACACGAACTCGGATTTCCGTCTCCGTTCAAGATAGCATTTCAGTATATGATACCCAAGAAGTCTCGACATTTAAACTCTGAAAGTACCTCTGAGATAAAATTTTTCATGTTTCGTCACGCAAATTACTTTTCTGATTTCTAGCGGTGAAATTTATCGACGGGAGGGAGGGGGGGGGGGAATTTTTGTTGTCACATAAACATTTACCCGATACCCCCATGTAAGACTCTCCCCTTCCCACAGTTATAATTCTTATGATTCCCCCCTCCTTTGGGGGTTATGTACAAATACTAATATTAAAAATCTATACAGGTAATTACAATATAATTTTAGATAAAAATGTTTGACATTAAGCAAAGCCGGGTTGTTCAAAGCTGGGTTAAGATAACGCAGGGTAAATGAAAAATCTGATTTCAGATCTGGAAACTTTAAAGGAAAATTCAGTATTAGTCTTTTTGTCCACAATTTGGTGATTGGATGCACTAAAAAGAATAGAGAAAATTATGCCAAAAAGGCTCTTTAAAAAAGGAATGAAGAGACTGGGATTAAAATTTAATCCTAGAAATTTAATCCAGGGCTAGCGCTAATCAGCCTTCGAAACAGATGGCTGATTAGTAAGTTCCTTGTATAACTGTACGACTACTGAGCTTGTCAAAATGAAAATTAGCTTCAAAGACATATTTTCTATATTCCACCAATGCCATATGGATAATTTACTTTATTGGAAAACCGTAGCTTGCATAGTCAAGCTCCTGAAGGAAGGAGAAGGAGAAGGAGAAAGGGTGAATGGGATAAAAGAAATACTCAATTTTCTCTATTCCCACTTTTCTATCTGGTTGCGACGACTGATCCCCCCACCCTAGGCTCCGTTGTTCTGCGTGTTATACATCAGTATCGCTAGATGGCTGAGGGGAGAGGTTGAAGGATTTTGGTTGTGTCACACAATAAAATTTACCCGATCCCCCTCTAGGGTCCTGAAGTATTTTATTGATCCCCCCTTATTGACCTTCCATGCAAGAATTGATTCCCTCCGTTCCCCTTGAAAACCATGTGATTTCACCCCAAAATCCTTCCCCCCTGCCATCCCTGGTGATAAATAAACACCGGTTTATATATATTCTAGGGTGATCAGATAAAGAAGCGAATTTTCCTCACAGGATTCAGAGGCAGGAGCTCCTGTCAGTGACCAGGAAGAACCGTCTAATGTCTCATTCGTTTCCCTTTTTCATTTCATTCTGGAAAAAAGCGCGTAAAATTTCTTGAATGAGTATTCAATCAAATTGTTTAAATGATTAAGACGAAAGAAATATTTCCTGCGGTGTTACCTAAGTTCAGCCACGACTTTACAGACTATTGATGACTTAATATTGGCTGCATCTGAGCTATTTTCACAGCGAGTGCACTTTTCTCCTAGTCTCTTCTGTTTTGACGTTTATCTCTCTTCCATTTCTAGTATACTTTAAACTGATTTCATCAACTCAGTCGATAACGTAAATTACCCACCGGAGAGAGTTTCCAAAGCTGACGTTTCCAGCGTTAGCCCTTCGTCAGAGCGAACGGAAGATTTTTTGTACGTAGTGTCTGATTATATGCAGGAAAATGGAGCTACGCTGGGAACATGGTAACTTGGTGTAACGTGTAATATTGTTGAGATGAATTTCCGAAAAAAACCCTAGAACTAAAAAGTTTGTGCATTTAAACATTCACAACCAATAAGCTTGAGACGTCAGCCTTAGAAACTTTTTACGGTGGACAATTTACACCAACAACTCAGTTGATTAAACCAAGTTATCATTGCGTGACACGCAGCCAGAGGCGGGTCTCATTTAATCTTCTATCAGGCTACAATACATTTAGAATAAAATACAAAAGTTTGGTTTGTTTGTAAATTAGTGTGGTCATTCCACTGAATGTGAATGTTTTAAAATTTATCCACCGTCACAATTGTATAATTTCAAGCCTATTTTTGTCATAAAATTCCCACAAGCGCGTAACCAGGTAACTATTATTTGCGATGAATGCGTCAGAGCAATGCTGGTACATACGTAGTTATAACCTGCACAGTTTGAGAGGTTCCATGTTAAACTTTAATTGGTCGAAACAAGACAAAGACGTTCCTATGGAAACTCTTTTTAAAGGACAGGTCGACTCCCCCTTTTACTTCTAACGAAAGCCGTTACTCTCGTCGGAAGGTCTAATCGAGCACTAGATTTTTAACCGAGTTTTCGCTGTGGTAAATCATTCGTCATCATGGTAAGTAATTACAAATAACATTTAAAGTACCGATCCATATGGTACGACTTTCTTCAGCTGAAGTAAAATTGTAAAAATTCAAAACTGGTGGTAGCTTTCATTCCAAAGTGTCGATTTTCATCTGTGATCTTACTTTAGAGGTTTTTCTTCATTTTTAGATTAATTCTAGACAGTATTCATCGGCCAAGTCGAGTTAAGAAACCGTACGTGTTGTTTGTTTATAGCGTGAATGTATTTCTGTCCACGTTGGCCAAGCCGGAGTTCAGATCGGTAACGCGTGCTGGGAGTTGTACTGTTTGGAACATGGAATTCAGCCTGATGGCCAAATGCCTAGCGACAAAACCATCGGCGGAGGAGACGACTCCTTCAACACTTTTTTCAGCGAAACAGGAGCAGGGAAACACGTTCCTCGTGCTGTGTTCATCGACTTAGAACCAACCGTTGTCGGTAAGATCAGTCAAACCTGTCCTTTTCAAAATTAATTGTTTTTTTGTGACATAAACACAAAATTTTATATTGCCTCATCAGCGACTTACATCGTTACTAAACTTTGCGCAATGTAATCGAGGAGTGTGCTCTTGACATCGCGTAACTCGAGGGGATATCTTTAGAATTGTTTAATTTTGTCCTTGAAGACATTTTGGTTCAAATCGGATGTTTGAATTTAAGTTAAATCCACCTCTTATGTTCCTTTTGACCCTGGGCATTATTCTTATTGCGACTTAATGTGGTAAAATTGATCTTCTTCAGGGCACTTTACGAGTTAACTTTGTTGCTTCACAAACAGATCTCACGACACTTTAGGCTACGGGGAAACTTAGGATAAAAACATAGAAATACAGACCTACTATCGCGAAAAAAAAAACAAACTAAACAGGCAAAGAATTGAATTATTGGAAATGTGCATCCAATTTGAAATTTTTAGAACGAATTTCCGTATTTTACCTACAAATAACTGGATTCGATAAATATGATTAGAGGCTAACTAAAATTTCATGTTTAAGATGAGGTTCGCACTGGTACCTACAGACAGCTGTTTCACCCTGAACAGTTGATCACTGGCAAAGAAGATGCTGCCAATAACTACGCTCGTGGTCACTACACTGTCGGGAAAGAAATAATTGATCTTGTTCTGGACAGGATCAGAAAACTGGTTAGCTCCCCTTAATATGCTAGTTACATTTGCTTTCTTTACACTACTAATTGACTCTAGTGTGATCTCCAATATCGGAAGCTTAAACCTTTGTTTTGAATTTCTTCTCAGGCGGATCAGTGTACTGGTTTGCAAGGTTTCCTTATTTTTCATTCCTTTGGTGGTGGTACTGGCTCTGGATTTACTTCTCTGCTCATGGAGCGTCTGTCAGTTGACTATGGCAAGAAATCCAAGCTGGAATTTGCAATCTACCCTGCACCACAGATTGCTACAGCTGTTGTAGAGCCCTACAACTCTATCCTGACAACTCACACCACTTTGGAGCACTCTGACTGTGCCTTCATGGTTGACAATGAAGCCATCTATGACATCTGTCGCCGCAACCTGGATATTGAGAGACCCACTTACACCAACCTGAACAGACTGATTGGTCAGATTGTGTCATCAATCACTGCCTCACTGCGCTTTGATGGTGCCTTGAATGTTGATTTGACAGAGTTTCAGGTATTTATCAGATGAAGAGTACTTTTTAAACTTGGTGAATCAGCATACTTCTGATGCAAGTTGAGGAATTTTTTCCAGTAGATAACCAGTTTGCTCTTGTGTTTGTAGACCAACTTGGTACCATACCCCCGTATCCACTTTCCTCTGGCCACCTATGCCCCAGTGATCTCAGCAGAGAAAGCTTATCATGAGCAGTTGAGTGTTGCTGAAATCACCAATGCCTGTTTTGAGCCAGCTAATCAGATGGTTAAATGTGACCCACGTCATGGGAAATACATGGCCTGTTGTTTGCTGTACCGTGGTGATGTGGTGCCAAAAGATGTAAATGCTGCTATTGCAACAATCAAGACCAAGAGGACCATTCAGTTTGTGGACTGGTGTCCAACTGGCTTCAAGGTTTGTGTTTGAGTTGTTTAAAATTTCAAGGAAGGATCATCATATTTTACCTGTGTCAACTACAGAAAGTCTCGTGTAGCTTTTTTTTCCAAGGGAAACTGCTTCTAATGGTGATTTTATTAATACTGTAATTCCTATGCCCTATGGCAGGCTGTCCTGGTAAAATAATTGTTGTTTAATGTGAGAAATTCCCTTTTTAACCCTGTGGAGAGTCACTATAGTTTGAAGGAGGGGACTTATTTTCATGTTCATATCCTTAAAAAACTTCAACTGATCATTATTTATGTGTATAGAAAAGGTAAGAAGCCCAAAAACTTTTTTGTTGAAGGGGGTTGGAGTATACAATGGTACAAAAAACATACTTATGGAAATTATGGCTGGTGGAATGGGTCTAAAGAGTAGTGCCAAATTGAATGGCTCACTTTTGACCCTTTACCTCCCTGAAGTGATCAACCTGTGACTTCTCCTTATATTATCTGTGCATTATCCAGCAAACAGGTATTGAGAATATTCAAACTTATCAAGTAGAAGTTGTTGACTTGATCTGACACAAAATTCTCCTAAATTAATTTACAGGGAAGTGGGTTGCTGGTAGAAGGGAGAATTAACAATCAGATCTTGGAAGTTAAAGGGTTAAATGGCACACTAAATTGAAAGACTCACTCTTGAGTGGCTCACCAGATTGAATAGCTCATTCTTGAATGGCTCATCAGATTTAATAGCTCACTGTTGAATGGCTCATCAAATTCAATGGCTCACTGTTGAATGGCTCACCAGATTGAATAGCTCACTATTTAATAGCTCACACTTCACAACACTCCACCAATCTCGCCTGCGAGAGACTGGCATCAAGTATACACCACGCTTTCTGCCCAGCATTCAGTGAGCTGTGAGCCATTCAATAATGAGCCATCCAATTTGGTAGAGAGTGACTCGTTAGTGAGCTATTCAAATTGGTGAGCAATTTAATATCAAGCCATTCAATTTGGCACTACTAATTTTTATACAATCCACTCACCATTGGAAATTTGTTTGTAAATATGTGGGTGTAAGTCTTTCCAGTTAGAATTCAATGAAAACTCTTGTATGCAGAAAAGATAACCCTGCTAACATTAAATTTTGAATTGCTTTTTTAGGTTGGCATCAACTATCAGCCTCCTACAGTTGTTCCTGGTGGTGACCTGGCCAAAGTTCAGCGTGCTGTCTGTATGTTGAGTAACACCACAGCTATTGCAGAGGCCTGGGCCCGTCTGGATCATAAGTTTGATCTGATGTATGCCAAACGTGCGTTTGTCCACTGGTATGTGGGTGAGGGTATGGAGGAAGGAGAGTTCTCTGAGGCTCGTGAAGATTTGGCTGCATTGGAGAAGGACTATGAGGAAGTTGGAGTGGATTCTGTGGAAGCTGAAGGGGAGGAAGAAGGAGAGGAATACTAGTCATTTTTCATCTCAGTAAAAAGGACAAAAACTAAAAAACTTTTTAGGACTTTCATTGTATATTTTATGATCTTTAAAATACACTTTGACTTGCCCTCCTTAGCACCTTGTCCCTAGTTGTTGTGTCATATATGGATTATTTTCAACTGTTTTAATGATGGCCTAGTTCCGGACATCATCTTGTCTTCCTCTGAATTATAGAAGTGTCATTCAAAAGATAAACAAAGAAAAATCGTGCCAGGAAAGAAATAGAGGAAAGTGAATTACTCAGAGAACCAAACAATTGCACAAGGCGGAAAGAATCTTTGAAAGCAGCGCGCGCGCGAGCGAGACGTCACGCGTGTAAAAAAACATTGGAGGGCCTTGTCCAGAGTTCCTGCCGAAAATAGTATTCGAGCAGTTCCCTAGATGGACAGATCCCTTTTTTTTGTGTTGTGCATCACATATAAATGAATCAAAGAAACCTACGACCAACTTATGGATAAATTAATCCTGAAATGACACATGTTTGTCAACTTTTTACAGTGGTCCAGTAGCATGTAAAGTTGCTCTCTCCTCCAGAGTTAATGCGCTTGCTTTGCTGCACCCACATTACGTGCAACATTACAATGCATCACGTTACGGACTTTTTGCACGTTCCAGCGAACATACATATCGGAAGCTCGCTCGCTAGTATTAAAACCTAAAGTGATTCAACCCTCTCCATATAGCAAATGTCGGAGGAGTGTTATTATGGAATATTTTGCTCACTTTCCGATCGACCATAAGTCCTTTTAAATGGCTATGTCGGGGTAAATTTGCTTCGGTGTGCTCTTGGTTACTCCAAATCTTTCTGGAGATGTGTTACATAACAGGAGAAGATAAATTATTTTTATCAAAACTTGCGTTGTAAAATCAAAGATGCTGAAAGAAATCCAAAAAAGGCCTAGGGTTTTTTCGGTATTACTTTGTAACTTTGCTCCAGAGATATTTAGAATGTTGGTAACGATCTAACTCCGCAGAATAATAAAGATATACCTCGGGCAGTCTACAAAATCAGTACGAAAGGAAATCATGCGTTCATCATATTTCTGTTAAAAAAATAAATCAAATTTAGACGCTGCGATTCAAATCTTTCTTTGCCAGCGCGCGATCCAATTTCCTCGGTATTTCCAGTCCATTGTCACGTTACGCCGCACAGTCGCTCAATAAATATTTGTGTTGTAAAACGATGATATTTGTTTACTAGTTTTTCTCCCTCCTACATCTGTTAACAAACCCAAACCTCTAAAGTTTTCTGCCTCGGAAGATACGCATTTTAGGAACTTGTCATTATCAGGCCTGTGCGGAAAGATCAAAGCCCCACACCCCTCCAAACAATGTAAATAGCAAGCAAACCCTTTTCTTTATTCAATAGTTATGAACCCCCCCCCCCCCCTCCCCGTCACCTCATATTTCCTCTTATAGGGGCAAATACATATACCAGCATTATTAACTAATGAAAGTGATGTTTTGTTAGAAAACATTTCTTGATTTTGGAAAAGTGATAGATTCTACAAATTATGGTGAACACAAATATATTAGTAAAGTAAATGGTTTGAACCCAGGAGTATCAGTAGTTTGTGTAGTGTGATCGTCCGGGTGAGTGTAGTTCTGAAAAGAACTGTTGTTGGTGACTGTTGGTTACTATTGTTTTTGTGACTTTGTCCCGGAGAAATTACAATTATAGCCATGCAGAAAAAGCTATTTTCCAGTGATTTTCCTACAGTTGTAAAAGGGCTACTTTCTTGTTGTGATATCATGTTTTAAAATTGCTTTCATGACGGAGCGGGGGGAGGGCACGGCTACACATGGGCTGAGTATGTCTGCATCTTAATGAGTGAGTGTGTGACCAACTTGCATAGTACTTCGGGTATCCACAAGTGAAAACGCGTCATTCTTATTTCAAATTGCATGATGTGGTTCATATATACTTTCATGGTTGACTGAACAAGTAAGCAGTCATAAATAATGCAGGAAAAAAATCAAGTGAATCCCTTGAGACCTTCGTATCCCTGGTTAATGCGGCTAAATCTGTCAATACAGGAAAGGTGGGGCTCATTGAAACTGAAAGATACAGGTTTTTGATTGGACCTTTCGTATGACGGAGTAGATTGCCATGCCAACTGCGGTTTCTTGGAGTACCACCTTTTTAGGAGCGCGCAAATCGAGGATTGGCATATTGTACCGTTTCTTTCTTCTATCGAAAGCCGTTGCCTTTCCGAAAGAAGTTTCAAGCGCTTTATACAGTATTTTCCTACCTGAAATCTAACACTACATCAACATGGTAAGCACGAATCTATTGACTGAGATTTTGCGAAGATTTCGAAGACATTCTATTTAATTACATTGGATTTCAAAGTAATTTATCACGTTCTTTCTCGAAGTTTCGATTCGATTCTTTGAACCAGTCAGTTCTTCGGGTTCCACCTTTCACTTCATTTACTGTTTTTGAGTTTAACTTGCGACATTTAACATTTAATTCTCCTCGATGCTTCTTGTAACGTACATAGCGTGAATGTATTTCTGTCCACGTTGGCCAAGCCGGAGTTCAGATCGGTAACGCGTGCTGGGAGTTGTACTGTTTGGAACATGGAATTCAGCCTGATGGCCAAATGCCTAGCGACAAAACCATCGGCGGAGGAGACGACTCCTTCAACACGTTTTTCAGCGAAACAGGAGCAGGAAAACACGTTCCCCGCGCTGTGTTCGTTGATTTGGAACCAACCGTCGTCGGTAAGTTTACTAATATGTCTGAAGTGTTCCTCCAAAAGTTGCAATTTCGCAGTTATCAAACGTCAAAAAAATTATTTAGCATTTTCATTTTATCAGAAGCGTCATTATATCCAGTGCATAAACTGTGGTAAAAGCGAAGGTTATGGTAGCATTCAAAGATATCCGCCCAAATTACCTCCCGCCGAGGAGTTAAACGCGGCCCGAATTATTAAGTATCAGTTTAGACTTGCTGTGTCTGTATCCTCACTTAACTATCTTCTTTGGAACTTCTGTTTCGCTTGCTCCTATGTTTTATTACTCTTGATCCAACAAACTGAGCCTTTTCTTGAGACGAATATTGATTAGAACAGCGAGACGGAGAGTATTGTGCTTGGCAACAACTGTAAACAGAGTGTACTATGCGTCATCAAAAGATACGAACAAAAGGGGAAAGAAAATAGATGTTAAGATTCGTTGGTTAAATTTTCCTTCCCATGTGGGAAAACATATACAGAGAAAGTGAAAATGTTGGCCTTGTTCGTCTGAAATACGTTCATGTTGATGGAGTTGTCACTCGTCAGTCTGATTTTGAAGAAGGGCATATTTCTACGAACACTGGCGGTGGTGGTGTTACAAGATAATTTAGTATTAACCGAGTTGAAAATGCTATTTGGTCACCGAAAATAGTTGCTAAAGCTGACATTTCGAGCGGTAGCCCTTCGCCAGAGCAAATCAAAGGCGAACTAAAGGCTATCATTTGAAAGATAAATTCAAGAAACTTTTAAGAGTGGTCAATTATATCAACTCCATTGATCAAACCCAATGATCATGTCAAAGTCCTCACGAAGTATTTGCTGTTTCAGATGAAGTTCGTACTGGTACCTACAGACAGCTGTTTCACCCTGAACAGCTGATCACTGGCAAAGAAGATGCTGCTAACAACTATGCTCGCGGTCACTACACTGTTGGGAAAGAAATGATTGATCTTGTTCTGGACAGGATTAGGAAGTTGGTAAGCCACCTGTCTTTTTCTCAATCAAGTGGTGTCTGACATGATACTGTCTAAACTAGAGTACAAAAATTAAACAGATACCAAATTTTCCTCTTTGATATAAAATCCCAGAATGTTAAAACAAATATTTATGCTTTGAATTCCCCCTTAGGCTGATCAGTGTACTGGTTTGCAAGGTTTCCTTATTTTCCATTCCTTTGGTGGTGGTACTGGCTCTGGATTTACTTCTCTGCTCATGGAGCGTCTGTCAGTTGACTATGGCAAGAAATCCAAGCTGGAATTTTCTATCTACCCAGCACCACAGATTGCTACAGCTGTTGTAGAGCCCTACAACTCTATCCTGACAACTCACACCACTTTGGAGCACTCTGACTGTGCCTTCATGGTTGACAATGAAGCCATCTATGACATCTGTCGCCGCAACCTGGATATTGAGAGACCCACTTACACCAACCTGAACAGACTGATTGGTCAGATTGTGTCATCAATCACTGCCTCACTGCGCTTTGATGGTGCCTTGAATGTTGATTTGACAGAGTTTCAGGTATTTATCAGATGAAGAGTACTTTTTAAACTTGGTGAATCAGCATACTTCTGATGCAAGTTGAGGAATTTTTTCTAGTAGATAACCAGTTTGCTCTTGTGTTTGTAGACCAACTTGGTACCATACCCCCGTATCCACTTTCCTCTGGCCACCTATGCCCCAGTGATCTCAGCAGAGAAAGCTTATCATGAGCAGTTGAGTGTTGCTGAAATCACAAACGCTTGCTTTGAGCCAGCTAATCAGATGGTTAAATGTGACCCACGTCATGGGAAATACATGGCCTGTTGTTTGCTGTACCGTGGTGATGTGGTACCCAAAGATGTAAATGCTGCCATTGCAACAATCAAGACTAAGAGGACCATTCAGTTTGTGGACTGGTGTCCAACTGGCTTCAAGGTTTGTAATTTGGATAAGAAAGCTATTTTAGATGTTCCCAAAAATTAAGTCAAATTTCTGGCTTGTTAGAATTTTAACTTTAGAGAAGTTGTACATATATTGAAAACTTTTGAATTACTTTTTTAGGTTGGCATCAACTATCAGCCTCCCACAGTTGTTCCTGGTGGTGACCTGGCCAAAGTTCAGCGTGCTGTTTGTATGTTGAGTAACACCACAGCTATTGCAGAGGCCTGGGCCCGTCTGGATCATAAGTTTGATCTGATGTATGCCAAACGTGCATTTGTCCACTGGTATGTGGGTGAGGGTATGGAGGAAGGAGAGTTCTCTGAGGCACGTGAAGATTTGGCTGCATTGGAGAAAGACTACGAGGAAGTTGGAGTGGATTCTGTTGATGCAGAAGGGGAGGAAGAAGGAGAGGAATACTAGTCATGGGACAGTTTGTCATCTTGTCTGTTTAAGTTTTGGAAGATAAGCAATAAAGAGATTTTGCTTGGAAAATGGTGTCTTATGATTAATTTCTAAATCAGCTTTATTGTCAGGTTTTGTTTGATTTTTTCAACCATTCCCCGTTGAACAAAGTACTATTCGATGAAGCAACACTGCTAAAACATAGTTTTCTTTACCTTGAAATGTAAAATATTAGAGTCTTTTGCACTTAAAAGTGATCACAAATGCGAGATTTGGGTCATATTATTTGGAGGCGAACTATAAATTCTTCCCTCAAGTAAGCTTTGACAGTATTTGAGGCGAACTTTGGGTCAACACTTAAATTAAGGTGTTGGAGACTTCTTTTTTACTCGTTTGTTTGTAATTAAATTCGCCAAATTTTCAAACTTAAATTCAGTGGAAATGTTGGGACCTCTTCCTTAAGCTACTCTGAATGCTGCTGCATCCATTGGCGAACATCAGTAATTGTTTAGGGTGACTAAAATCATGGAATTTAGGTCTGGCCTCTGGAGAATCAGCAGTCTTTCAAAATGTGCAAAGCAATGTAGATCAAAACTTGAAAAAATTAACCGAGTCAATTTCATTAGAAATAAACATCACACTTTCCATGCTCGCGGACGTTTTTTTTAACACTTAATTTGTGACATGCATGTTTGTGTGCCGTTTGGAATAAGCCGATCAGTTCACTTGCTTTAGTTACATGGCATTTTCCAAAGAGTCGTGGGAAATCGTGGAATTTTCACAGCTCAAAAGTGTGTGAACCCTTAAAGAGCTAGGAAAAACTTGGTAAGTATTTATACCCCCTACAGTTGAAATACCATAGCCCCATGGTTTAATATCCTTTTTTTTTTTGTTCAAATTCTAGCCTGAATTAAGGCGAAAGCTTATAGGCCGCACTTTACCAGGAACGTCTAAGAGACGGTTTAGTATTAATTGACAAATAATTCTCAACATTGCAATTTTAATTTCTGTACTATTGCGGAAACGTAATCAATAAACGAAAAATATTATCTAGGCGATAAAAACCTAACATTAATTGTTTATTTAAAGAGTTGCAAAAAATAATAATAATAAATTAAAAAAATTAAACAACGGTCAAAATTTAACAGTTTTCTAAACTCAGAAGAGTTGAGTTTTGCGTTATTTGAACTCATTCTCCAAATTATCAGAGTTGTGTAGGTCACGCTGTCACGATCTAAGTCGAGCATCACATCATTGTCTGGCTGTCACGATATTCCGTGGATTGGATTGGCATCCGCTGTATCGTGGGATTCTGAGTTTCCATCTCTTGCTTTCGGCACCTACGGCACGAGCAGAACCCAAACCAATCTTTCCTAAAATTGGGTATGTAACAAGCAAAAATTAATGGATTGAAAAGTGAATTTACAAACTTCATCAGTTCCGTGATGATTGTAAGGACCAGAACAATATCGGGGTGCACTTCAGCCAGGACGTTAAAGGATCGAAGCATGGAGATGAATACAGAAGGGCCCCAACAGATGACCACGCCCATAGAAAGTGCGCTCAGCATGCGTGTGACTTTTCTCTTCGCGTTGGCAGTCTCCTTACTGATGGTACCATTTTTTACATCTTTCTTGAGATAAACGAACGTCACGACAAACAGGAAAACCATGACAACCAGAGGAACAGTAAAAGCAAGTAGAAAATACAGGGTAGTAGAAAGCTGCCCGCTCCAATTCCGATACAAATCGCACAGTTTGGGAACGCTACAGTTTTTTAGCTCCTCTGTTAAATTTTGATCAGCCTCTGGTATCTGCGTATAGAGGATACTCTGTGCGCTGTACATTAACGGTCCACTACAGATAACAGCGTACAGCCAAACGACGAAAACCACAACAAAGGGCGTACGGCGTGACATGAGACCTTTTAAAGGGTATGCCGCGTCACGATACACATCAACAGAAATCACTAGAAGCGAAACAAAAAAAGCCGCACCACAAGCCGAGGAGAAGAAATGTAGTAGCTTGCATGGAATAGTCCCCTCCTCTACGCTAAATACTGTGCTCAAATATATCAAGGGTCCCGCGGTTAACAACCGAAATATCAAATCTGCTACAGACAGATGAAATACAAAAAAGTTTGACAAGTTCTTTAGCACACACTTGTTTTTCAGCATGACTCCGCAGACTGTAGCGTTGATAACGATTCCGATGAAAATCAGAAAGAAAACTGTTGCTTCAGATGCCTTGGCAATTTGTTTAGCCGTTACACACGTCATCTTGAGGATGTCGGCTTTGTCATTTCCTAAAGTCTGCATGGTGTCTGTCTTTCTTGGTTTTAGAGATATCTCAGTTTCCTTTTAACTTCTTTCGCTGAAACCGAAAAAAAAAAAAAAAAAAAAAAAAAAGAATTAGTAAGTATAAAACGGTGGTGCATATCAATTAAAAACAGGAGCCTATCGGGCTCTCAAGATTTTATGAAGGGCTTTGACTTTTCACTTACGAATAAATCGCGGTGGAAGCCGTCAACTTAATTTGATAGTTGCCTTAGAAAACCTTGCGAGACAAAAACTGTGTCAAACTTTTTAATGCATTTCAAAGGTCTTATTTGTCGTTTCGAAATCATCTTCTGATTGGTTTAAAATCATCTGGTGGTCCGAGGTTTTTGTCGTGACCTTGCATCTGTCAGTATGGTATTAAGATTATTTGACCATCATATCATGTAACATTCACAAAAGTTCCCTCCACTATTCATTGTTGTTGCGAAGCAAGCAAGGTTCCATTGACCTTTCGGTTGCGCCACAGGCATGACATGTTCTTGTTTAAAAACGATTTCGTCTTGTTTACCTCTCTATCTTTGGTATAAGGACTTTCATGGAAAAAATGCAGAGGCCTGTACTCGACAACTGCATCGAGTAATAGGTAATATAAATAGTGATGGGCAATGAAACAATGTTTTTTTTCAATGATCAAGGTTTATGGGCTGTCGATAAATGGCCTGTTCGTTCGTGATATTTTTCTCATAATTCCTTGATGACGTTATGGAAGATGAGATAAATGATGTATTCCACGACTTCCGTCAAAGAAAATCTTAGGTCGCCTAGACAGGAATTAATATACGCACTCAATCAGTTTTCAAACAACTCACAAACCTGTTTCCTCAAGGTAAGTGCGCCAAAGGTGGACAGTCTCTTGAGAGGAACTTATAATACACGGGTTGAGCGAGTGGAGTTCGCTGAAGACTTTCGATAGACTGCTATTTACGGACGGTCAACCGAGCTCAGTTATTGCGAAACCGAGTGACCTTACAGAAAGCGCAGCAATTTGACACCGTTTTGTGGTGGCTGTCAATTATGGCATAAGATATCAGCATATAGAACGTTTTCACTGTAACGCAACGAAAATATAAATATTCAGTATAAATATAAATATTCAATAAATGAGGTCAAGAAGATGTAATGTTATACATTACATTATATGCGGTGCACCAACATGGCGGCCGGAAGATAGTATAAATATCTGGAACTTACTTTTGCAATCTAGTCGAATGATTATCTGAAATAAACAAACAGACATTTAAAAAAAGCATTTTTCCTAACTCTTTAACTCCTAAAAAGGCTAAAAACCAGAAGATCAATGTATATTTTTTCACAAACACGATCGGAGCTGCATGTCACTTACCGCCACAACTCTGAACTTCAAACTGCGCTGGTTTCCTAACCAAGCACGGTATTAAGCTGAAAATTTTATCACAAGTATTAATTTAGACCCTCTTATGCCCGATGAGGATAAAAGGTCTCGTGGCTCTCTAGTTTTGGATTTCGGAATTTGATGCGTTACGTGAAAATGATCTACAGACTTGACTTGAAATAAATACTACAGTCGAACCTGTTTTGAGTGGTCACGCAAGGGTAAAGGTCTTAAAAAGTAAAGACAGGAAATGAAAGAATAACGTCATCCGATGACAAAACCGTCAGTCTGTCAAAGACAGTCTGTCTGTACTTCCTATGAAGGAAGGGAGATTGGTGGGACTCGAAGAAGGTGAAACTCACGAAAGAGAGAGCTTCCTCCTTTGAAATATTGTGCATTGAAATGCTCGTTGGAAGTGTATTAATTCTGTAGCTAACATCATTTGAAGCCCCCGCATGAACTTCTTCCTTCCGCCTGATTTGCTAGAAGGCTCTGAATTGCGCTGCGACACAAGCGGCGAGGCTCACGTGTTTTGAGCCGGCGAGAGATGCCAGCGCGCGGGAGGTCTGCGAGGGGTCTCGCACGAAAATGACCCAGACCCCTTCATTGATCTCTCACCCGCTTACTTCTCTCGCTGCCTCTGCTGCGACACTAATGAGAAACTGAACGCTGGGTTTCTTCCTTCCAAACTTCTCCTCCGTAATAACTTCTTCCAGCAGCGCTGTATGATCATAGCAGGTTTCCTAAGACACCAATATGTGATGAGACAGTTTGGCCCCTCGCTCAACGGAACGACTTTTTCTGTCGCCAATTTGTATCTCCTTGAATACGAAAACAACCGAAAACAGAGAGTTGGTGATTCACTCCGACGGTTTTTTTTTCCCTTACCTTAAACTGATCTCGCTATTGACCAGAAAATGCCGAAATAAATCTTACTCAATATGACCTCTGCATTTTGATGACGGTGAGCAATTTTTTTCCAACACAGCACGCGACAGGCTGCTAAGGAATCGAGTTCGCGCGAGCAAAAATGCCGCAAAAAAATAAAGCTCATGTGAACTGAATAACGGTTACCTTATTCGATATCTATGACATTTAAGTGAAAAAGAAAGCGGAGGTACATCACCTCCGTTCGAGTGTTTATCGTAAAGAAAACCCTTGTTGTCTCCCTAGAAAATATGAACCTTAAGAAAATGACGATGCTGTTTCGTAATTCGGTGACATTATTTCTTTGATAATATTGCAAACTACTTATTTTTATACTCAACTTAATTACTATAAATATTTCAACGACGTGTCAATTACAATTCAGCTGTAGTGGATTCAGCTGGGATGACAATACTGCAATATCCCTGCAGTGAACCACCTCGGGTAACATTTGCCCACGGAAGGCGAAGTTGAATGAAAACTTACAAGACACTGGGTTAGGTAAGCAGCATACGTATTTTAAAAGCTGATATATTCCCATCTTTGTAAATCTTTCTCGTCTTCCTTACTATTCCCTCTTGATGCAGTCTTAAACGTATGGTCGATGTGGAATGCACAGCCCAGCAGTTTAAAATGGCTTATTATGATACTACAAAATAATTTTCCATTTCAAAAAATCTAAGTGTATCTATGGTTGTCAAGGAAGCCACTTCAACACCTTCATGTAGCTTCTTAACAGTTTTTAAAAAGAAGCTCGCTTATCTTAGTTGTGTTTACCAGAAAAAAAAACTTCCTAAAAGTGGTATTGTGACTGTTCAGGTAGAAACAGGTAATTTAGTGTTAACAACTGAGTTGAAAACGTAAATTGACCACCGTAAAGAGTTAAAAGGCTGACGTTTCGAGCGTTAGCCTTTCGTCAGAGCGATTGACAAAGGGCTAACGCTCGAAACGTCAGCCTTTTAACTCTTTACGGTGGTCAATTTACGTTTTCAACTCAGTTGTTAACACTAAATTACCTGTTATGCTCTCCCACCGACGCAGCACCACAGTTTTTTTAGATACTCACCCCCTTTGTTCAGATAGAATACGTGCTTGGAGTAGGATGCAAGCTTATGGTCTCAAAGATAAGTTTGAACTTATTTCACAGATGAGATTGATTCAAAAGTATGCAAATGTGTATTGTTTATTCACAATAGTACATCGTGTG
Source organism: Pocillopora damicornis (assembly GCF_964200805.1). Taxonomy (NCBI): domain Eukaryota; kingdom Metazoa; phylum Cnidaria; class Anthozoa; order Scleractinia; family Pocilloporidae; genus Pocillopora; species Pocillopora damicornis. Next base: position 134,117 of record NC_142683.1, read on the forward strand.
TTTCATATCTTTGTAACGTGGCTCGACCCAAAGGTGAGATATACTTAAAAGTAACCAAGTCTACAAATACCAGGTAGGCCTTTTCACAAACATTTTTGTAGATCTAGAAGGTAATGAAATGATCAGAAATTTTCATTTTCTACTCAAACAAATGAAATGTTTGGTCTGACTGTTAAAAGACGCTTTAATTTCACAGCAAAAGTAATAGATATATTGAGAGGTTCTAAAAATAATTTTTTGTGATATTGATCAAAATTTTTTTGCATTCTTTATAGGTATTCAGTCACTCTCGCGTGATATTTTTGGACAAGACAAGAGATAAAGTAGGCTGAAACACTTAATTTTCATTTCTTTCGGGGCATCTGAGTTCTTTTTCGAAAGTGGGAACATCACAGTTTTAATGGGACAAAATGCGATTAAATTTTCAGTGTAACCAATGAGTTCTAAAGATGATGTAGTTAACAAGGATATTCGAAGATCACTTTCACATTCAAGGATATTCGTATCCACCGATCTGAGGAATTTTCTGTCTAAAATAACATCCTTCTGCCATTATTTTCGTTAAAATCAGAATCTGCATTGCGGCTTCAACAAAATCGAACCGGATCGGATCACGGATCACGGATCAAATGCTAAACAACGTACAATCCGCTAACCGGAATGAGCAGCAAAACCGAAAAATCGAAGTTTTTTGGCAGAAAACCGATCTAAAAGCAGCCAAAACTGCAAAACCGAAAATCCCAATGCCTCCTTCCCGCTTGCCTTCATCCATGGCGGCACTGTAAATTTTTTGAGTCCGATCCATGATCCGTGATCCGATCCGTGATCCATGATCCGGTGCGGTCCGATCCAGATTTTGTCGACGCCGTCCGCAACATATAAGAGAAATTGGATTTGCTAAATATCAAGCTTAACTGTAACAAAGTTACAGTCGATCAAAATGATAAAATCACTGTAACTGACTAAAATGACTAATTGAATATTGGCCGTAAAATTCCTCGCTATCTCGTCAAACATTTGAGAATAATGATCAAACTTGGTGGAAAGATGCGGTTCAAGTTAATAATTTGGCAGATAAGTTAATATGCAGTCTGCTGATGAAGTAATTTTCGTCGATGTGTGAACCTAGCACCTTCTACTACGGTCCTCCTAAAATAGAATCAAGGTTTTCAGTGCATTAGTTAAATAGAAACAGATGAAGAACAAAGGAAACAAGATCTAGCTGTAAGATATCTGGTATAGGTACTGAAACGTTATTTCACTCTCCTTTTCCCCTCAGTATTTGGAGCCAAAACTTCAGTTGAAGATCGACACGCATTCGCCATGGGTTACGTGAAACAAAGAACGTCGCACCGAATGTATCTATTGGTTTTTATTTTAGCATTTGTATTTTCTCTATTTTCGGTTGTTTACGTTCATTACTATACTTTGGTTGTGCCGCTGAAACAAGGAAGTCCATCATTTGTCATCAAACAAGATGTAGATGCCTCGCGCAGCTACACAAGTGCAGCCAGCAGTGCAAGTATCATGCATTCCATAGCAAACAAGAAGGAAAGTTTTCAGCGCAACACAGATGATCTATCATATTCAGGGAAATCCATTCCTCTGATGGACTTCAAGGACTTACAAAAGAGAAAAAAACGATTGCTTTTATTGGTTACTGTTGGCAGTGCACCACAAAGATTCGACAGGAGGCAGGCAATAAGAAATACATGGTGGAAATTTTGTTACGAGAAAAAGGTGAGACACGGTTAATTCACACACCATAAATAATCGATCAAACGCCGCCCTTAAATGAGCGCTTCACTTTAGAGGAAAAATGTAAAGGTTATGTCCCACCTTCAGAGGTTTAAAAAATCGATTTTTCTTTTATTTGACGAAACTGAATTCAAACATTTAATTTAATGTATCCATAAAATAGAAATTATTGAAATCTTTTAAAGCACTTGAGTTATTTAAAAAAATGTATTTTCAACTAAAAGTTATTAAATTAGGAAGGTATCATAATCTCGAACCTAGGCGAATCCCCTGGGGGAATTTTCGCCGCAACCTCTCATGCTGGGGTTCGTTTTTCGTGTTATTTCCATATTTTGTTTACATCGCGCACTTGACAAAATTCACATGTGGAAGCTCCTTGTTTATGAAAAAATCTTTGCTCATGGAAAAATAAAAAGCGGAAGAAAGTCCTCGGTAAAAAAAAGAAGAAAAATAAAAGAAGGCCCAGAGAGGAAGGAAAGAGTACCACTCTGTCAAGTAAGGAAAACATTCCTTTGTATTCCGTTGTGAAAGCGACTGGTACTGGCGGAGCAGGCATAGGGTAAAATATGGACTAGACTATTTTTTTGGACCATTTTTTGGACCATTTTTTTTACTATTTTTTTGGACAATTTTGAAGGGGGGAGCACACCATTAGTACTGAGGAAGGGTAGGATGAAGTCTATCAGTACTAAGGGAGGGGTGGGAGGTGGAGTGTTATTACTTAGGGAGGGGTGTGAGACGGATTATTACTACGCAGGGAGGGATGGGAGGTGGTTGTAATAGGAAACACTGCTAGCTAATGGAGCTTTTACTCGATCGTACAAACAATTTTAATTGGTTTTTCGACTGAGTTTTTGTATGTCAAAATTTTAGCGCTGGGTCGCGGCGTTTCTTAATATTTTGTCATGCGAAAGCGAAACTGCCACGTAAACACTGGACTTTAATTTGTATTGAAAATATCGCGTTTACGATCCTCCACTGTTTAATGATGCGTGCGCCTTTTAAGTCAACTTGTGCACCATCAGTTGCTTCAAATTTCCCTTTGTGTATACAGTATGAAATTACTAACTTAAACTATCTTCCTTTTGTCATTGATCTTATCAAACGAGATCACGGAATTTCCGGTCTTTAGCCCTTGACTTAGCAGCATTTAGAATTCACAAGCGCTATCGAAGTTTATACCTTTACTATATAAAATCATGAGCGAACGATTTCGAAGAGGAATCCATGTTCTCGAATGGACCAAAAACACTGCTGTACTCTCAAAATGGGAAAGCGCAAATATCGATTTCATCTGTTTCGCAAACAAAGGAGATAATCACCGACACCGGAAATCGCGACCAGGTATTCCTCGCGACTCCCCTAGGTTTGTTTTCCAATTTGCCCAAGCCGCTGTCGATCAGTTCTTGCGTTAAAACCTATGAAACCTGCGAAGTGGAACTATGTTGGCTACTGTTGCTTGCCGATAATTTCCGTCGGCAAAACGTAGAAGTCCAGTGTTTCGTGGCAGTTTCGCTTCCGCATGAAAAAAAAATGAAGAAACGCCGCGGCCCAGCGCTAAAATTTTAACATACAAAAACTCAGTCGAAAAACCAATTAAAATTGTTTGTGCGATCGAGTTAAAGCTCCATTAACCAGTAGTGTTTACCATTATAACCACCTCTCACCCCTCCCTGCGTAGTAATTGTCCGTCTCACACCCCTCTCTGAGTAATAACACTCCACCTCCCACCCCTCCCTTAGTACTGATAGACTTCATCCTACCCCTCCCTCAGTACTAATGGTGTGCCCCCCCCTTCAAAATGGTCCAAAAAAATAGTCCAAAAAATGGTCCAAAAATGGTCCAGTCCATATAGCTCAACACTGGCGTCCAGATTTCGAACAAAGAAGTCGCTGTCATACCAAAATTTGCCATACACAATGTTAAAAACGAGGTTTTATTTTCTTTATGCAAGTACCAGCCTTGATACAAAAACATTAACAATCGCCTCGAATCGTAATTTTGAAAGCTGCCTGTCGATTTGTTGTCTTGCACCTCAGCACATTTTCCGTTTTTTTCATTTATGCCGCGGATTTTCTCCTTTGTCTTTGGCAACTTTGCTCATTGTTAAGTCGTCTTCTTCAACGCTCTACTGAGCGATCGAGATAAAAAAAAAAAAACGTGTCTGCGAATGGTTACTTTTCGCGGGAAATCTTGATCCATCGTCATTAGCGCCAGGAGGTTCCGTTGTCCCATTGGTTTGCGGTTTCAGGAGGTGAGGTAATCTTCTGGTGTGGCGCGAGTTGTTTGCGAACATTCAAGTAATATATCAAACACGAGGAAGAGTGTTTCATCCGATATCCAAACACCGAGAAGTGGTTGAGAAAACGAGGCGCAGCCGAGTTTTTTTTAACCAACTTCAAGGTGTTTGGATATCGGATGAAACACCCTTTCGAATGTTTGATATAGCTTCTCAAACCATTAATAATTCTTGGAGAAAATCAAAGCAAAAGTTCACCATATTTTATGATAATTAAGATCACATATCCAAACCTCCTTCACGGTTGTAATTTCCTTTGTTTTCTCAGCATGAATTATTAATGAGTTTGAGAAGGAATAATGACAAACGAAAGTGTGTCAGGGAATTTTGATATTTGAAATTGTTGATTGATGCCTTGTGAATAAGACTGTGCAGCCATTTTGCTCGTGCTGCGGCATCTGATACCCGATAAAGTCAATACTATATTATATTTTTATCGTAAACTACAGTCATTAAGCTTTCTTCTGAGGTGTAGTTTGTTAGGATTTTAGTGAAAGTAGCGCGTACGAATTTTTTCTCGGACACCCGCGAAGGTGAGAAGTAACCTTAATAAACGCCGCCCTCGAATAAACGCCGCATCATCATGCGGCGTTTATTCGAATGATAGACTCAAAAAGCACACAGCGACAATTGCTTCGATCGCAGTTGGAAATTTTGAGTAAACCAGACAAGTTCTCTTGAATGAACCAATTCTGATGTCGAGAAAGCAATCCGACATACGATCTTTATTCACTCTATATATTGCAATAGTATTAACATGCAAATGATGAAATTGAGAGCAACATGAAAAATGACTTTTTAGACAAACACAAAAACATGTTTTTTTTTTCAAAAGTAAAATGGTCAGTTACCATACTACTGTTTGGATTTTAAATAAACGCAGCCCCTCGAGTAAACGCCGCATTCGAATCACGAAAAATTTAATAAACGCCGTGGCGTTTAATCGAATAAATACGGTTTTAAAATTTGGAAATGTTTCCAAAGACGATGGACTCTGACAATGGACAGCAGTGTGTGTCCATCTGGTCCCATTGCCTCTTGCAGCCAAGGAGGCCTGGTCACTTAGAAACCTATATATGGCACCATGTATGGCAGTCGCTTTCACGCTTCCTTCGTTCCATTTCCATGTCCGCCTACCTCGTTAGCTAGTGTACGTACCATGCTTCAATGTTTCTATGTAGCTTTAAAGTTTATTTTCTCGGTAGAACCCTTCCAGTTAATCATGTAAAACTGGACTAGAACGGTATTCCTTAAATGAGAACACGCCATGAGTACAGTGAAACCCCTTCACTTGATTCCGGTTACCTCGAACCCCCCCCGCACACTCTTTAATCGCGTTTGATACGAAGGCGATAACATTTATGGAAACGTAATACGTTTCGCTTAACTTCCTAAGCTAAACATAGCTCCGACATAACAAAGTAAATGTTCGAAAATGACTGTTGATTGTACAAGAATAGTAAAAACAGAATTCACACCAACCCCAATAACTCGAATTTCCGCTAACTCGAACCACTTTTCGTTTCTTTTGTGGATTCGAGTTGGTAGGGTTCTACTCTACAATTAATTTGAGAGTGGAGACTCTGTCGCCTAATGTTGGCTGATTATTTCTCTTCAACAGGTCAAATGCGTCTTCTTTACAGACGGCATCATTAAGAACCAAACTCTCCTTACCCTTCTACTCCAGGAAAAAAACCGCTACAAAGATTTAGAGCTTCAACCGCTTCCATCTGGTGTTCAATTCGGGCAACGCTTTCTAAATTCCATCAAATGGGCCACGGCCAAATTTGACTTTAAATATTTTCTCAAACTGGATGACGACTATTTTGTTTGTCTAAAAAGACTCCTATTTGAACTTCCTTCGCGACCGAAGCGCAATCTTGTATGGGGAAGTTTTCATTGTGAGTTTGGAATTTCTTGGGCAGACGAAGCATTCGTAATATTCTCTGCTGACATGATCCGCAAATTCTTGATGCAAGATAAGAAAAAGATGCTCTGTCACCCATTTGCTGACCAACAGTTTAGTATTTGGATGAAACATATGACTAAGCTTTATTTTCATGACACAAGGCTTCACCATGACCCACCAGCTTCCTTTACGCCTGAATTTAAAGAAATGAAAAACCTATGTGACTCGTATATTGGAATACATGGTACATACGTAGAAGAGATGAGGAAGTTTGCGAAGGTTGCAAATGATGGCGCAAAAGAAGTAGAAACTGTCCCTAAATTTTCAAGATTCTGCCCATTCAAAAACTTTGATTATCGAAAGTTTTCACCTAAGTATTATTTTCGTCCTAAACCTTGTATACAGAATCCCACTTGGAAGAATTCTACATTTACTGGTCGTGAAGACGAACACATACTGCGTCAGGATGATCTATAAGACGAAGAGCATCGACTACCGGGGTTTTATTTCTAAACGCCAGAGTTCCAAGTCTCAAGCACAGTTGATGAATATGTGATAATCTCAAAAAAAGGTTTAATTTATGAATTGCAAACCAGTTCTCAAGAATAGTTTAAAACGCTTATTCACAAGATAGTGTTAATAGCTTAAAAGAAGAGAAGGCCGTGATAGACCTATTTACCTAATAAATGTTATTTTGATAGATTGATTAATTTATATTTATTTTTTCCAATTTAAGAACCATTGTAGAATATAAGCTGGGCTAGTTGCTTCAAAATTTTAAACTACCGTGTAAACAAAAATTTCTGTTCCCGTGCGCTGCGAAAAATATTCGCAGAGTAATTAATAGAATAGCCACTGTTTGTAACTAAAATGCGTTCGCTTATTTTTCCTTACACATAATCTCTTCCCATAGATTCGCTTTTGCAGAGATGCGTATTTGCGCGAGGAAAGTTGGGGCGAGGGGTGAGGGGGTACTTGGATTATTTTGTGCCCGTGCCGCTAGCCTCTCTCAACATTGTTGTTGTGATCCCAACTTAGTCACTCTCTTGAGCCTTTAAGGTAATTCATCTTAAAACAAACTGACGCATTTATTAAACTGAACACTTAATTTTTCATCTACAGTACAGAAATTTAGGTACATTTGAATCTTCCTAATTTTTAAATCCGTTCTCACCCCTTACCCCTAAAGTCCTGAAAATGTGCAACCCTGTTGTAGTAACTCTAAGAAAATAGTCTCATTATAGTCCATCCAGTCGCCAAAATGCGACCCCACCCAGTGGCACATTCCTATTAACCTATTGCTAGAAGTTACCCCCCCCCCCCGACGTAATTGTTCTTCTCGGAGCAAATAATGTCTGCGTATAAATAGTCAAAACAATCATCACAAACGGCTTACCACCAAAAAATTTTAAAACGGGAGGGGTTGATTTCTGGAAAATTGTAGACGAAAATATCAACAGTTTAATAAGGATCTGTAGAAGATCTGATGAACCAAAGATAGAATAAAGATAAAGTAATAAAAACAACGAATTTGTACTTGCCATTTGTACTTCGTCACGAACTGTATCTAACTTAACACGAAGACTGAGTGATTAGTCTGAACTGAAAGTCAGAAATGCAACTGTGGACCGCTTAACCCTTCAACTCTCAAGATCTGATTGTTAATTCTCCCCTCCAGCTGCTACACATTTCCTTGTAAATTAGCTACGAGAATTTGATGTTAGATCGAGGTAACAACTTCTGCCTGATAAGTATGAGTATTCGCATTTCCTGTTTGCTGAATAATGAAGGGATATTACAGGGAGAAGTTAGATGTTGATCACTTCTGGGATTAAAAGTGTAAACTACATAACATCACAGAAAAATATAATACAGCGAGTTTGGTTAGACATCAATACAACCCCTTCCTGACTCCTCTGATTAACACTGAATGGAAATTTTTAGGAGAAGCTGAATATCAAAAAGTTATTAAAACAACATGCAAGCAACAGATCTCGAGATCGGCAAGAAGTAATGGAAACGCGTGTTTTTCTACCCTCAATAATAATTCGCGTAATTCTTAGGAAATAGGCAATAATATTTTTTAAGGAGGATGCCAAAAATTTCCTTGCAAAGTATCCTTGTATTCTGTACACTGCTCAGATACTTTTCCTTCTTCCAGCTTACTTGTCAGAGACATTATTCACATCTTCTTGCAAAACTTTATTCTTCATGCGCCTGACCCCAGACTCCTCTCAAATTTGTGCGCCTGCCACTATTTTAGATTTTACCCTTTCACGCACGTGAAACAGTTGGGTCGCAATTCGTCGTATTTTGTAATTTTCTTTGTTGTAAAATGCCTAAGAAAAAGACAGGAGCTCGAAAGAAAGCCGAAAAACAAAAAGAACGCCAGCGAGGAATAAGAGAAGGTCGTGATAGACCTATTACGGAATATTTTTGCAATGTGATAATGGTGGGTTTATGCCCTTCATGTTGAGGTCTGAAATTGTTTTACTATTGGGATACTAATTATTTGTTGTTATATTTTCATTTATTAACGAATCAACAGGAATGTGATAAGTGCAAAAGGTAAGGGTGATAGCTCTCAAATCGCTCAGAATATTATGTAAAGAAACATGCTTGTTATTGTGAAGAAATAATTGTAACGATAAACTGTTTAATACTGATTTCCTTTCATATGCGCATGGATAAAAACTATAAAATCTCTTTCTTTCCTTTTTTTTTTATAGACGACAGAAAAATCGAGCTTTCTGTTATTTTTGCTCATCAGTCCAGAAGTTACCTATCTGTGGAAACTGTGGTAAATTTAGCTTTGTACTGTAACAATTGATATTATTTTGAGGAAAGTATTTATGCTGTCCTGAGGAGAAACAAGGAAACTGAAGTTTATTTTATTCTTCTGTGTTGTAGGAAAGACAAAATGTATGTCTAAGGGTGGGGACTGTGTTGTTAAACACGGAACAACTTTTACAACTGGCTTTGGGATGGTGGTGAGTGTTTTTTTTATTTTTGCTGAAGAATTTTCAGCTTAAATACCAGCCCCCAAGATCTCATTGTTAATTCTCATTACTGGCTGCCATATAAGTCTTATGACATTACTTTGGAGAATTTGGTATTGGATCAACCCTATTGATACTTTTCTCTATTCTCATCACTTATCAGTTTGATATTGTATTGTTGTAGTCACTCATGAGAGTTAAAGAGTTAAAAACACTAAAATTTGTGTACTTTTAATTTTTTAATTACAAATTGCAGCATGTAATTTTTGTGAGATATATTTTAAGGAATTTAAAGGTCAGCTGCAGTATCATAATTTATCACAATATGTCTTTCCTCTGTTTGTAGGGAGCTATTTGTGATTTCTGTGAGGCTTTTATCTGCCACGGCAAAAAATGTTTAACCACTCATGCTTGTGAATGTGCCATTAGAGATGGTGAATGTATTGAGTGCGAACGAGGTGTCTGGGATCATGGTATGTGTTATATTGCAAAGAGTCAATAATCATGACTTCTTACCAACCAAGCCTTAGTACCTTAGTACTCTACTGGCAAATGTTGGCCTGTGGTTGTGGCAGTACAGGGCAGTATGGATCCAGCGCAGTGAGGTCCATACAAAAAATGATGAAGTTTAAACAGCATTTCATTTATCTCAAATATTAGAGGGAAAACTTTAAATCTGTCTTCTTGTGTGCAAGGTTTCTGGAAAATCTTGAGGCCTGAAAGAAAAAATTTATGGGTCATGTTGAATTTTAAGTGTCTTATGTTAACTCTGATGTTTATATTTATTTGAAATATTTGTTTCTCTCTTGTAAAGGGCTCAGAGGCTTGCAATAAGCACTATTTAAATTGTAAATTCATTGTTTTATTTATTTTATTGCGGGTCATTGCTCTTCTTGGTTCTCTGTAGCTGGAATAGTACCAAATCTTCAATTGCTCTTTTTCTTTTCTAGGTGGACGTGTTTTTGTGTGTTCTTACTGTGCATCATATTTGTGTGAAGATGACCAATTTGAGCATCAAGCCAAATGCCAAGTACTTGAGTCTGAGACATTAAAATGTAAGTTTTTAGATGAGTTGGCAAAATACAAGGATTTGTTTGGGAATAAACAGTTTCACTCTCAACTTAAAACATATGATCTTGTTTTGAATAAAAACAAGCTTACCTAGCTTAATTTTGTATTGTGTGAATTTTCTGGGCTGATTTAGTGTAGTTTTATTTTATCTGCCTTTCCCTCTGTACAATCCTTTTGTTTGGTTGGTATTATACAGAGTCCTGTCATGGGAAAGGATTATAAAGAGGGAAAAACAGATGAACTAATTTAGACCAAAATTGTCATAAATCAGCCCAGAAAATTCACATGATACAAAAAGCCAGGTAGGTTTGTTTTTATTCAAAACTCGCTGAGAAGTTTTAGGTTGGGAGTGTGCTATTAATTCCTCAAAAAATAAATTGTTATATTTTTGCCCATTGCACAACATAAACATCTAGTATTTGTACATTTAAGGAGGCTCACTGATTTTTTTAACTCTGGGCTTCCTGTGGCATACCTGGTATATAAAGGGTTGGTAGCAAGAGAAATCAGTTGGAGTATGAAGTAGAATCCAGGTAATCTGGCTTTGTGTTTTATTTCACATAAACCAGGTGGTTCCTGTAACAGATTAGGTCAATACTCATGCCTCAAGTGCAAGGTAAATTTTCTTTATTTTGTATTGAAAACATGGCATTTTACTTTTTCAGTGGAAAAATTTTGATCATTATTTTCCTCATAGAGTACATCTAGCTGCCATACAGGCTTTTTTTCTATTAAGCTGTCGATAATAAATAACTTTTTAAACAGTGTGTTAAACAAAGCTCATTCAATCTTTCCTTTTACTGACCTGGTTTGTCACCAAGAGTCTGCAGTCTTGTAGCTCAGTCTATGCAGCTTAGTGAGTTTGAATCCTTATATGGGACTCAAACGAATTAGCTGATGTACAAAGGACCCACTGACCCCTTCCCTCTCTGAAATAGTGTTGAACACCACTTGCAATTTATGTTGCTACTGAAAGTAACTAAACAGTGTCACAGCGTTCCGTGATCAAAACAGAAAAATCATCGATAAACAGAAATACAAATACACTGTTGCTTCATTTTTTTTGTTCACTAACCTGTGTCCCAACGGGTTTGGAACCCCTCCCCTCCTCCGGTCCATTTCTGCCAGCGGATTTGGACCTCCCGGCCCAAAATGGACCCTGGCCTGAGTGAATGCTTTCAAATATCAAAATTCGTACAGGCATGTTACTGCGACGATCACGTCAAAAGAAAAGGAGTCAAGTACGTCAGAGGACAGCCTATACCCTGTCCAAAATGTGGATACCAGACCAAAGAGACCAAAGATCTGAGCATGTCCAGTAAGTTAACATTTCCAATTCAAAATTCTTTGGCGTTTTCATGGTGTTGTACGTTCGTTGTTTCAGATCATCTCTTTTACTTTTAATTTCAGCTCGTAACTACGCGTATTCTCGTCAACGAAATGATGTGGACGACGACGACGATGATGACTACGGGTCCAGCGGTTTCAGTTACGGGTCAGGCGGGTATGCTTATGGGACATCCCACTACGCAGGTAATGAAGACGAAGATGAAGATGATAGTGATGAGGATGATGACGAGGAGGAAGAGGAGAAAGAAGAAATTGATGACGATGATGATGACAAAGAAGACAAACAGGATAGAAGTGACATGGTGGACGACAAGTTGTCTGAATTAAAAGTTTCAGTGTCTTGACCAAACTCAAAGGTTTTCTTGGAATTGGACGACTCTTTGTTATCTGCAGAAACTGGCGTTTATGCAAAGAATATTTTATTATTGCAGAAGAATAAAATAATGAATTAAATAACAGAGAAGAGTCAGTAGAATCGTACCGGTCAAAAGTTTGAAAATGAACTGACATTTGTAATGTTTGTCCTTGCACATGTACGCATTGTAAAGACTTATAACGTTTTTGAATTAGCGCCTTGACTAGTGGGAAATTGCGCGAATTCTTGTCTCATTCGCATGGAAAATCTTTGATTACGTGGGGCCCGAAGACTGGCGCGTGATCCTCAGAACCAAAAAGGCAAAATAATCTCGCTTAAGTAAACAGCTCTACTTCCGCGCAGTGTTTCTCTCTCGAATTGCTGTTTCAGTTGCCGACAATTTAAACAGAAATTTAATACTCAAGAGGAAGAAAATTGGAAAGGTCGATTGTTAATGAAAAATTTGACATGGTGCGATGACTTCCTTTATATCATATTTTAACAGGGGCTCAACAAAGAAATGTATCTTTCTTTAATTGTTTTATTTTCGGAAAATAAACCAAATCAAAACAAAAAAAAAACCATTTCAAAAGTGCAAGAACAATTTTCAAACTGGATACATGTGATTCGCAAATTAGCCCGCGGAAAACCTGAATTAGCAATCCGTGAAGTAGCCATATTATGTTCGTTCGACATCGAATTTTTACAGTTTACAACAATTTTATGTTTTCGTTCAAAACATTTAGATCGTGAGTTCCAAAAGATAGGCAGTGTGTTTGATTGGTAACACTGTGTGCCTCTGCTAAGATACTTGACAAAATTTTAAATAAGTTTTTGTGTCGAAAATAAATAATCGATTTCATTCAAATAACAATGAAAAGCAGGTTTGTCGGCTGTAGTACATTTGATTGTCATTCTTAGTTTTATTTATTAACAATTTTACAAGGTTACTTTAACACATTCATTTAACCTTTATCGCAGCAGAATTTTTAATGTTAACGTAAAGCGAAGAAATAAATCTAAACTGTGCAACAAGCTTTCTGGATGATACTTCTCATTCCGAAAATACACCTTGTCAGTGGTCTTAAAGAGTTAAATGAATTGGTAATGTATGAAATCATTCACGGGTTCAATTTTTGTATTCTTTGTGTTGGCGTGGTCGACATCTCCTAGTTTCCTACAATGAATCTGTTTGACACTTTGACAGGCGACGACAAAAGAAACCCAGACTGAATGACTGAAAATTGTTACGAATCTAAACAGAGGTACAGATGTCACAAAGTCAACAGTGGAAGGTCAACAGACGCATAGGTTGCCAAAGATTTGATCAACGCAAATAATGAACAGAGGAAAGCTTTGATCACGTCCCTTTTCCCCTCTAATTTTGTCCTGTTTTTTCTTTTTAATTAGCGGTGTCGTATAAAAACAGGTTTATTCGTATTAACCGAGGGGATTTGTTCTCACCTGAAAGTGTTGACAGCTTTCATCACTTGACCCGCTTTAAGACGTCACAGGGATTGCTCAATAACAGGCTTGATACAGTGTTACAAATTTATTTTGAACACGGCATGGACTGTAACAAAGCTAATTACAGCAGATACTTTCAAACTGTAACCTCCATGGATAAGAACAGTACCTCGGCCCCTGGACTCGGGTCACAAGCTCGTCTTCTTGAAGGTTTTGGTCTATCAATCGTTCTCTTGGTCTCGCTGGTGTTAAATCTCTCCGTTTGTGCGATTATCTGGCGAACAAAATCACTACGTGAGAAGGCGACTAATACATTTGTGGCAAACCTGTGCATCGCTAATTTGTTACTGACTGCCTGTGTGATTCCGTTTAGCTTGGTGACCATCGTTGAAGATGAACATGCATCTTATTCAAAACTTTTTTGCCAGGTAGGACTGTCAATATTATTGGAATCAATTTGAATTTTAACATCTTTCAATGTAATAGTTTTCACGAGGCATTGCAGTTCTGTTGCGAAACGCTTTTAATATTTAACATGGTTACCACACGAGAGATCAGTAATCAGTTAACTTAAGTTTTTTTCTTAGTGCAAATCGCTGCAAAATATATTTTTTAACTATTTGAATGCAATGTTGCCGCAAATGCTTTTATAACTCGAATATTGAATGAACTAATTTTGTGTGTGGCAACCAAGTTTTTTCTCCTCGTCCTTACGGTGTTAGTAGTAAGTGATGGGCGAGCCATTGTAAACTGGAAATTTAGCGTACCTTAGCCGACCAATTGTTGCTGAACAGGTAAAACTGTATTTTACAGTTTTCACCACACACAAACAAACAAAGATAAACAAACAACAAAAACCGCAACTATGGTAAGACTTCGAAAAAAGTGACAGTGCGTAACACAAAGGACCATGTCTACTAGAAGCTCGTATTTGGGACCATCTTAGCTGGCAACAATACAACCTGCGTCTCTCTGCACTCTCTATCTTCTTGACTGTTTCCCAACTGAAATTCTACATCAATTATGGTCGAACAAGATTCCTTCTTTCCAAAATCAATTTTAGTTATTGTTAGTATGTTTTTTAGGGATGATGCTTGACTTGAAAATTGTACTGAATCTGCTTATATTTACGCAGCACACGAAAAGTAAAACTTTCTCAACACTTTGCTACCTAACATCAGTATGCATATTCTCCATTCATTTCCTAAGGTGCTGACAAGGAGAATTTGTTTAACAATCGAGAGTTTCTTTAGTTGGTGATACACTTCCTTTATTCTCATGACCCTTTCACTTGATTCAAGAGTTACTCTGTAAGGAGAAATTTTAAGCCAATCATTCTTGGGTGTCAGAGGGTTAAGGCAACGGTGTACACAGAAATACTGTATTTGATCAATAAAATAAATTTTCTTTGTATCTATAATTTATCTTGTAACAGATGCTTCCTCTATTTTCAGGCAAATGGTTTCATAAGTGTTGTGTCGAGTGTTGCGATTGTCATGACTCTTTGTTGTATAAGTCTTGATCGATACATTGCAGTTACCAGGCCAACACGTTACAAGATCATCGTCACGGTCAAACGTGCTTGGTATACTTTGCTAGTGGTCTGGGGACAAGGACTCTTGTACGCCACGTTTCCCATATTTGGTTGGTCCAGGTACGAGTATCATCCGGGGACTTTACACTGTTCACCAGTATGGACATCAGAGTGTTCCCTGTACATCTATCTGGCAGTTGTGGGATTTGGAATTCCAATGACTGTCATGGTGTTCACGTACATTCGTATTTTCTTCGTCATACGTAGACACGCGCGCAAGGTTTCCACTGTCAAGCGAACGCGACCAAAGGTTCAAAACAATAATTGCAAACTGATTTCTGTGAAACAAAGAGGGAGTGTACAGCCACACTCGACTCAAAATTCATCGAATGAGGACAAGTCCTCGAGTACTGCCGACAAGCTAAACTCTTCAGCTGCAAATGAGCAAATGTTATGTAGCTCTACGGCAAACCTTTCAGAGTTAGACAGCTGTGCCAAGCAATTTGAACTGAATGCGAAAACTGGCGTGGTCAGTGGTTTATATTTGCAAGAAGGCGAAAAAGTACTCTTCGCAACTGAACTGCCGTCTGTTAACACTTGTGACCATGGAGCGCAGTCAAACAGCAGCAACGAGCCTTCAGATGTCCAGCGGAGCAAACGTGGTTTAATTCACGTTACAAACACGCTCAGAAAATTCTGGCCGCGAAAACGCAGGCGCAACCAACGACCGTTATCCAGAGAATTCAAAGTAGCAAAGACTGGTGTGCTGCTGTTGTTTATTTTCATTGTCTTGTGGTTACCTTACATGGTCATGCATATCTGTTCCTCCGGAGTAAAAGCTCCACCAACTGTGTTTCGATTGACAATGTGGCTTGTGTTCATGAACGGGGTTTTGAATCCTATAGCTTATGCGTTGGGCAATTCGACGGTGAAAATGAAGTTTCAACAGATGTTCGCCTGCAAGTGTAGGAGGACTGTAGAACAGCGAGCGACTCCTCGCATGTCAGAAAGAGTCTGAATATTTTTCTCCACGTTCAAACATATTTGCTTGGACAAACGTTTATCGGCATCGAAGGTAGTCACAAAGACACGTCTTGAAGAGGGGCGATGAACATCTCTCCACCGCCAATATTTCCTCTCACGCTTTCTCTACCCTCCTGTCCCAGCTTATCTTTCCCCTTCTTATCGCTTTCCACCCCCACCCCCCCCCCCCCAGCTACAATCTGTTCAGGAATTCTGAACAATTTAATTTTATTCGACTGAACTGAAGGAGTCTTTTAAATTTCTGAAAAACGGCTTTATTGCCAACATGATTGATAGGAGACCCAAATGCTTAGCTGAGCTAACGTAATACACGAATTACTTTCAAATGACTTAACTACAGTTGCCAGGCAATTGGAAAAAGATATGACCTATATTAACTGTGTTTGTTAGGGTGCAGTATTCTATAGCTTAGCCACAAAAAACTACTGTACTCCTGCTGTGACTTAAATGAAAATGATATAATTTAACAAATATGTAGGATACATCTAGCCAATATTATAGACAAAATAGTCTGTGACAACTTGGGGGACTCGTGTACAATCGAAAACAAAAATGCAAAGCATTTGAACATAATCACAGAGCGCAAGTATTTTCTTCGAGAGCTTCGTCGAGCACTGTCCAAAATAGTCACCTCGAACTTGACTGAAATCTTAATGTTAGTCAAATCCCATTTCTCTCAAATCCCCTAACAACATTTGTAGTTTCAAATTCCACTTACGTTGTATCCTTCAGAGAGGAGGAAAAAAAATATAATGTACACATTAAGATAGTCAGAGTGATATGTTAAAAAAAAAGATCCGTCGCGATTGAAACACGTAAAGCCAGCGGCTTCGTTTGTTGATTGTTCCGTTTTGACCTCGCCTCCTCTTTGTAATTTACCAAACATTGTTATCTTTGTATCATCCTAATAGAAAATTTTTAAATTTAACTGTGACTCAAAATTTAGTTATCAGTTGATTTACATATGAACACGCAGTTATCTATCTCTGAAAATACTATTTTTGTCTCGGTGCCCCAAGCGTGATTTCTATATCAGTGACGCAAGCCACATAACCTAATGCCTTTGGACATGTTTGCAGCAAAGTATAGCTACAACAGTTCTGAAGAGTAATTTTATTGTTGTCAAAATGCGCATAAATTATCCACACTAACTCTGAAAACACTATTTTATTTTCTAATTCAGCCGATGTTTTGATCTAAAGGGTCGACAAAATAAGCTACATTTCACCGTCCACTCTGAAAAACAAGCCGACCTGCTATTCCGAATGCTTATAGCTCAATTTCGGCATGGAGGCATAATGTTGGTGCTTAATTTTTATCACAGTCCGGTTTATTTAAAATCTTTTAGACATCTCTACCAGAACTCTACTTGTCCCACTTCCCATCAGCAAAGCAAGGAAGTCGAATTTGTGCCTTATCGATATCTGTCTAGCCGTTTACTTTTCTACAATGTAAGTGGGAATTTAGAAATATTTGACCGACAAGTGTTTTTAAAATGAATAGATGCAAAAAAAATCGGGGCGCATTAATGTACAGTTTTCACAAATGCAGTTATTTTTCATTTTTAAGATGAGGGAGGATCAAAAACTGGCCTATATAAAACACGATTTCGCCGTAAACTTCCTCCTCGGCAAAGACACTTGCCGGCACAATACACTAAAGTGATCACGTGACCTCTAATCCGCTTTTATTGCCGGTGAACCAGTGGCTTACTTTTGTATCAGTAATACTAACAGTACCAAGCTTTTACATTGGAAAAAAGTATAAACTCATTTCTCTATTTTAAAGTGTTTTTTTCACCTTCTCTGATTGTAAGGGAAAGACTATTATTGACTTAAACGCATCGCACAAATTCATTACCATTTCAAAATGTTACCGCTTTTGTTTTCTTTTCTAAAATATAAACAATTGGCACTTTTACCAGTCTGAAAAAACAGGCCAAAAATAGGCCTCTAATAACTATGTTTGAATTACATTAAGTTTCATGTCATTGGCTGAGCAAGGCTGTTTTTCTCCTTTGCTGCAAAATGAGTATGTAAACTTTTCACGACTGTGTTATTAGCATCCTTTGGCAGCGGCTAATTAGACACTGAAATATTCAGATTAGAGATAGTGATTTCCTGAAGATTGTACACATTTGGCATAATGATTGTTTCGTAATGACAAGCTGCTATTATCGGTAGCCAATCTTGAGCGTTCTTTCGAAAATTGTTACAACAAGACCACTGATCGGTGAATGATTCTCCCGGAAACCTTCGAGTCATAAAACGATTTCTCTCGTTTAGTTACAGGAAATATCCTTTCAAGTGCTTGTTCAACAAAAACCGTCAATATTCAACAGTATTCTACGCCAAAACGAGCATTAGACATTTACAGTTGATTTTGGCCGACGAACTTTGTTTGCCGCACTCGCCGCCAAATGGCGGAGCTTACTGAGAAAGATGACCCCGTTACTTCGTCTATTTTACACTTCGTTCAAGAAGTCTTTCTCGTATTTGTCATAGCCGCAGCCATCGTACTTAACTTTTCTGTAGTTTATGTTATTTGCAGAAACAAACATCTCAGGAAGATCACCACTAATATATTCATTTTAAACCTGGTTGTGTCTAACGCGTTAATGGCAATATTTGTGATGCCACTGAGCTTGGTAACGTTTAAAAGATTGGGTTGGACCATTGATTCATCGCTTTGTAAGGTGAGAGGAATTTTTTTCAATTTTAATCAGCTTTTCACAGTTTCTTCGCTAACAAAATATTGAATAATGGAATTCCCAGTCGGAAAAAGAAGCACGTTTTTCATTATTTCAGTAGTTTACTAGAACTGGGAAAACTTTGTTAATGTACCAGTAATGCCAAGCCAGCTGTAAGGCGTTCTTTTCTACCATTGTCAGTTCTGCTTGCGATGAGACCTACACGGGAAAAATCGCCTTCAGCAGTATGTTTGAAAACTGAATTGTAAACATCCTTTTGTTAGGGACCTGTATCATAACGAAAAGAATTCTTCTGCTTTGTTTAACTCTCTCATTTGCTTTGGTCTGTAGTTGTTATTTTGTACCCAAAAAGGAAATAGGTGACCGTGGGTAGTGAAAAATTAAAGTTTGCAAATTAAAGCAGAGATGGTCTACCCGACTATAGAAATAGAGAAGTGCTAAAACTTTTCACACTTAAGAAATTAAACAGAAGTTTGTCATAAATATTCAATCGCTTCACTGCCTAAAAATTATTTCACCAACATGCAAATTAAAAGAGAATTTTTTTTTCATTTTTCTAACTGAGATTAGCCGTACAGATTTTGACGTCAAAGAAAGAAAAAAGAAGTAATCCAAAAGGATGTCTGCGGATTAGATACTAGTCATTTTAGTCAGTGCAAATAGGGAACTCGTTTATATTGTCATCCTATGTTCGTGACGAAAGTTTATCTCTGAATGAACAAACAAAATAGCGAAAAAATTCATTTTCAAGAAACGGAAATTTGAGCACCTAATGGTTTGAAAAATTTACCTTATTCAAAAGTGGCGCTCACGAATTCCATGTTTTCGATTGTTAATGTGAGATAAAACACTTCATGACATATCAGGCGAAAGGAAATGGCTTAATCTTATTACTGATAACTTAAAATCGTTTTTGAAAATCCCGTAGGAGGCAGGTATTGCTTGATATCGAATCCTACGCATCGCTAGAGGTGAATATTCATATCGGGAGCAAAGAGGAAGTAAGAGAATCTCATCATCACATTTCCTTAACGAAAACGAGATTATACGGCTTTTGTTTTAACCAAAGAGACGGATTCGAAGACCCTGATTGTTTCATGGCAACATAAAACTGTGTAAATTCCAATTCTATAGAGAATAAAATGAAGGGCCATTATGTGCCACTTTCTGAGTCTGTTCACCAAGGAGCTCCAGCGCGTAAGCTCTAGGAAATCCAACAAGCCGAAGAAATTTGTTTATCACACTTTGGCTATACGTTAGTCGATACGCAAAGTGTATTTTGCGCGAGCAACTACTTGCATTATGTAAAAATTCGAATGAAGTGAAGAGCGTCGAAAAAAATAAAATAAAATAAAATAAAAAACTGCACTGTTAGGCGCAGCTTGGTCTAATCATTTGCCTGTTAATTACAGATGAATGGAATTTCCAGTACTATGTTGTGCTTTGCATCCATCTCAACTCTATGCTGCATCAGTGCTGATCGATACTTAGCAGTGGTCAGACCAATGCGCTACAAGCATGTGCTAACCCCGAGGAGAGCGTTCTGCATGCTCATGCTGGTTTGGTTAGGGTCTCTGTCTCTCGCTTGTTTGCCACTGATCACTAACTACGAGTTTCACCCAGGAACGAACCACTGCTCTCCTGCATGGCATCGTAGCTGTGAATTATACGGATTCATGACTGTTTTAGCTCTCGGAATACCTTTAGTAACTCTTCTTTCCACTTATGGTATGATATACTCGTCTGTGCGTAAGCATGCAAAAAGAGTTTCTCATTGGAGGGTTTCAACCAGTGGCGCAAGCGGGCAGCGGGACAGCACGTGCGTACGAGAAGCTGAAATCACGAGACATGAAATAGACTCGTTTCTCTCTAATTCAGCGCTTGATGAGGAACATACAAAACGTAATTTGAGTAGATTCAAAAAGTATGTAGATCAGAACAATTCGGAAAAGTTCATTGCACCTTTACGAGCTTTTGGATGCAAAGGAGAATCTTCTAAGTCAGAGATTCCAGACAGACATCAAGACAAAAAGTTTCGATCGTGTTCCGCAGGATGCGAGCACGCTAGAACGGACGAGAATATTCCTCCTTTCTCCTTACGAATGAAGTTAGCTGAGGAAGCGGATAATGAGCCTGCGAGACCGCGATCGTGCTCTTTCAGCGTGAAATTTTCTGTCAGTGAGCTCGTACCAGGAACAGTTTCACCTTTTTTTTGCCCGCATGACCTGGAAGGAGAACAATTCCACAGATCGCTGAGGATGAGTAGTTATTGTATGCTGAAGGAAAAAAGCTTTACTTTTCCAGAGCCAAAGTCGTGTAGCTCTTTAGAATTGCGCCAGAACATTGATTCAATCAAGGAAGGAATGCCTTCTCATTCAATTAGTTTTACGGTAACCAGCGCTTCCACTCCTGCTGTAAGCCCTGACTTAAACATTCCAGTCCCGTTTACTTTGAACAGAGTTATTTTTCCAGATCAGAGGTCTTCAGGAAACTATAATGAAACGTCACAGTTTTCAGATGAGTCGAAACAAGCGTGGAATTCAAAAACCAGTCCTAACCATCTTCAGTTACCGCCCACCCCCATGTCTATTTTTGTTAAACCTGTCAATCCGGATGAACCCGTCCGTAGTAGGAAAGCAAGTTTACCAGAGCTGATCTCTCGGCCGAAATCTCGTTCGCGATCTCTCAGTTTTGGAACGTTGTATGACGCATCTGACAAGAACCCCACATTACTTAAAGCACCTACCACGCAGAAAATTAGTTCTCCCTTATTACGACTTCGTGCCATTTCAAAATTTAAAAGCAAACTTCGTGTTAGCGTCGTACCACGCGAGTACAAGGTGGCTAAAATCGGGTTCATTCTCGTGATGGTTTTTTTCTTATCTTGGGGTCCGTACATGATGGTGCATAACTGTCAGCCCTCCTCCAAGACCCCTCTGTGGGTGTACCGAATAGCCATGTGGTTGGTGTACTTGTCGTGTGTATTGAATCCTATTGTGTACGCATTATCAAGTAAACATATCAGAACAGCTTTTAGCAACCACATGAAGTGCTGTAAAAGGCTAAACGCTCGTATATCGATGCGTCGTGCGCGACCAAGAGCGGCAACAATAGCCTGAAAACAGTTTTACGCTTTCACATTAAATTGATGAGGACACTAATAGCTTTTCACATTCACTAACACCTACACCCTTGAACAGGGGTAAGGGATGTTAGTAATGAGCGAGAGTGACACATGGATGAGACCAGGCAAAAGACGCGAAAATTGGCGTGTTCGCGTTGCATATTACTCATTGTTTTCATTTATGGACTTAATGTGACAAGAAAATCTGCTTCAAACGCTACTTTGGAATGTTTATTACAACGCTGACAGAGAAGTCGGTAGAGAGTTGATTCAGAGTATTCTCTGTAATCTTTTTGTGGTGATCTTGAAATTGTGCAATTTAAGGTCTTTATAGATATAGTCTGCTTTGAGTGATCATATTCACCACGATGAAATAAAAAGCTACCATGAACAAGATAGGATAAGCAAAAATGTACGGATACGAATACCCCAAAATTCTGCAGTTGGAAGATTTCTCTGTTTGTTGCCTGGTAAAATCTTTCACGTAAATAAGGGATGAAAACCTATAAAATTAGAGGTTTTAACGATTTTAAACCAAATTTATTCGAAAGTAGCCAGCTTTGTTCATAAAGAACAAGCAGTTACTTCAGGAATGGATCTTCAAAAATGAGCAATAGTTAGTAGTTGTACCTTGAGACATTCAGTTTCAGATATTTTATTGCTAAATCCTTGATACATGGTGCTATAAGTAAGCAAAACCGTTTCTACAACTTTTTCGTATCATTCCAAGCTTTAAAATCTTAACAAGTTCCTCTTTTTCAATAAAAAAAATTTACAAAAGCAGTGTAAGAATGTTTGAACCAATTTTACAAAGAGCTTACGATAACATGATCAGTACACATGTACTGCTTATAAAACCTTCTCATGTATAACTTGGTCTAAGTTTCCTTACATGAACTGGTTTTAAATGGCAACTTGGGCCAATTAACCCTTTGATATCCAGAAGTAACTAACACATAACTTCTCCCTAGGATATCAATTCATTATCCCACAAACAGGTAATAATTTTACTCAAACTTGTCAGGTACAAGTTGTTATCTTGATCTGTAACCAAATTCTTCTGACTAATTTGCATGGAAATGTTTAGCAGCTAGAGGGGAGAATTTACAATCAGATCATGGGTTAAGAACTGGTCCACTTGAGCTCATTGACAATTACAGTTTTCAGAACACATAAACTATTTGGGTTTCTTCCTGCATAAATTGTTGAAGAGATAGGTGGTCATCTAGATGAGAGAATTAACTACTTGATCATTCATGCATGTGTAGTGTTAGTGACTCCACAAAATTCACATACCTCCCTAAAGCCTAATAAAACACCACTTTTTCAAGAAGTACTTAAATTAATGTTCAATGTAAATCTCTTATGCTCAAGTCTAAATTTACCTTCTGCATCAAGAGGAAAACCAGTAGTGTTATAATCATATGATATGTACAGTGCTTTGGTATCTCTCGTTGTGTTGTTTGAATTGATTGGCCAAAAGTTGGGTGATAGAAAGTTTTAGCATGCGCTAAAAGTGCTTATGAGGTGGAAGAATGCCATCTGTGTTCTCACTTGATTCCTGATTTACTCATGCTAAAGTGCACCAAGGATACTAGACTGTGAGCAGACCCTAATTATCAGCACTGCAGGGCATTAGTTTTGCCACCAGTGGGAAGATTTGTGACCAGTTGCCAAAGTTAGGGAGAGGTTTACTGAGGGTCTGGCACTAATGATGAGTGCAAAACCCTTACAGACTTCTTGCAGGCTCCAGTTGCTTTAGGCCTCATGTTTATGAAGAAATGCTTCTGCAGAAGAACTGATAATAAGGAGTTGCCAGCAGGCTAGATAAATAATAGCTCTAGTCCTATCAGTATTAATGAATCAAGTAATAGCAATGATTTGAAATGAAGAATATTTGCCAAAATGAAAAAAAATGAAAAAAAAAACCACAAATTTTCTACATGTTAGTACAATAGTCCAAATGATGCATTTTAGTCAAAAATGATGTCCAAATTGTATGAGGAGATAAAAACATTTTTTCATCTCATAGGTACTGTAACAACTACTTCATCTTTGTATTACTGGTATGTAGAATGATCACAACACACAAAGTGAACAATATAAACCATCCATGTGACAAACCATGAATATATCAAGTTTTCCTTGACATCAAGCTGCTCTGGTAGCGGGAGAGAGGGGAATGGAACCAAGGTCTAAGTAACCGCTCACGTGGTACTCTGATTGATTTACTATTCACCATCTTTTGGGGTTCCACATTATTCAAACGCTCTGATGGAAAAAGAAACATTCAGGATCAGTTCTGATCATATATCAAGAAATGTAGTTGTAGGAGAGCAGAAGGAAAAAAGGAAAGTATTATCTGGTAGGTAACAGCTCCATTTCTGTATACAAAAAAATAGCTCAGGCAAAATTTAGCATGAGAATTCTCTGTAGTGGAGATGATTATCTTTTTTCTATTGCCTAATGAACCTCCTGTCAACAAAACCCCTTTAACTCTCTATAACCTAACATCAGTTTGCATATTCTCCTAACTGTCCTCTGTGCATTTCCTAAGGTGCTGACAAGGAGAATTTGTTAAACAATCAAGAGCTGCTTTAGTTGGTGATCATTTCCTCTACTCTTGTGACCTTCATGTCTGATTCAGGGTGATTTTGTAGGGATAAATTAGATGCTAGTCACTCTTAGGGGTTAAATGGTTAAACAAAAATCATTGCATAGTAGCATCAGTCACTTAGCAACCAACAACATTCTTCTTTAAGACTCTCATTCCCTAGGAAATGGTACAACATTTCTCTATCAAACATATTCACTGAAGTCTTACATCCTAGCATATGGTTAGGAAATTGGACCCCTTGGACAGTGTGGGGCCTAGATTAGTTCTTGAACAAGAATGTTTTTGTCACAAACATTACAGAAAAGATCAATTCATCTCTCAGAATGAGGATGAAGTGATACATATTTTTGATATAGAATTTACGTGTTTGATCATGGTCAGTTATGGGGTAAGAGATTTTGAAAAACATATAACCCACCTCTATGAATCAAATAAATACTTGTGTCATGAGGACCATATGGATAATTTGCCAGCTTACAATTCTGAAAAAAAAGGGAGTTGAGCTTATTAACAGGACTAGGAGAAGCTATGCTAAATTTGTAGTATGAAAGACTTTTCATATTTCTTGGAATTTATGACTTAGGGAGATGTGGTAGGCTAATGGTTAGTGCCCTAAACACCAGGTTGAGTAGTTCTGAAACCTGGCTGCATGATTGGACTATGTTCTTGGTCAAGACACTTTTCCCTCACAGTGCCTCTCTCCACCCAGGAGTATAAATAGGTAACATTGAATTATCAGGGAAGCCTGTTGAAATTCTGGGGGAGGGAACCTTGCAATGGACCAGCATCCCATCCAGGGGGAAGTAGTAATACCACTATCTGCTTCTTAGTAAGGAAAGGGGGATAAGCACCTGCTGGGTGGGCCACTTGGCTCATGTACAGACTTAACTTATTATGAGCCTTGGACAGCACTTTAAGGGATCTTACAAAAAAAAAAAATCAGTTGAAATCTGTGGAAACAAGGGGTTGTTGTTTATGGCTCCGCTGTAAGTTCCACAAGTTAGGTTAGGTTTCAGCAAAGAATTCAAAGTGGTAGCAAAACCTTGAGCATTGCCATTTCAACCTGTGTAAATAGCAGCCTGCAGAGATTGCTTTAAACTTGATGATATTTCACACATACAATGCCATTTTTGCTTTAAACTCTGTGATCATTAGGGGAAAAGCACACTGCACACTTCTGTAAATAAAGTAACAGTTTTGGAGGTTACCTTAACCATTTTATAGAAGCTATAGAAACCCCTGATTTTTTGTACAACAACTGCAACAAGATATGCTTTACATAAAAAGTAACTTACTTCCAGAATAAGATTTCTGTTCTGCATATCCTGTGTCCATTGTGGAACATACCTCTGTGGAATTTGAGGATGATAACGAGACCACACAGGTATGCTAAGTCCAAGCACACAAAAAAAATTGATTTCAATATCTAACCCATCTTTGGAAAGTGGCCCGATCTTAGTTTTTATACGCTTCTAAAATCAGGGAAATTTCCTTTAGGAAAAGTCCTCTTGATCATTAGTTGACTTGACTTTACATTATGTTCATCTCGTAGAGTATATTTAAGTAATTTGGCCAGAAAATGTCTAGTTCCTCGCATGATTAGCTGAATTAAACTTCACTGAAAGACAAAAAAGTTGTTTTCCTTAGCTTAGAATATCGATTCAATTCAGACACAAACTTATTTTAAAATAAAATTTCCGACATATTTGAACTTCGTGCATGTCAATTATGCACTGTCTTAAGCTTCTCTGATTACTTATAAAGTCCAGACTTCTTGCTCTTAATGATATATCAGTCTAATTTAAATTCTTCTTTTAGGTTGGAAGTTTATTAGAATGTCGTCACACGGGCTGTGAAGACGTAAGAGACTTGATTCATGGAATTTTCTGTCATCTTTTTAAGGTAAACTAGCTTGAAATTATGCACGCTAAAAGTATTTTAAGAGTTAATCTGCTCTGAATAACCTAGAGCATGAATGTTTGATCTTACAAAGGATTTGCTCAAACAAGCTGAGACTAGCTAAAATACTAGGATTGCTGTGTGAAATACACTGCAAAACTGGCACTCTTAAATTATTTTTGTTTGTTACCTAGTGAAATCATTCTTGTAAACAAACGGCGAACGCTTGACAACCTACAGAAACTGCGCAAATCGAACGTGACGAACTTCTTAATTTACCTGTGAGTTTGACTTTCAGTTGCCATTATCTATGTAGTGGTTCGCTCGGCTTTATGCGAGAACTTAGAACTATTCTAGAACGAATGTATTCACGCTCGCTTCGGCGTCAAGGTTTGAAGGAAGCCACTGAAAATACTGTGACACAGCGCTGTAGAGGGACTGGGTATCATTCTCAGTCCCATTCCTCCTTTACAAGTTAGGAAGATGTATTACTCTTCATCACAAAAACATGGTTGGTTGGAATTTAACCTTTTTGTCAGCAGCACCGCTTGAGACCGAGGACGAAGAATAGGATAAAGACTTTTAGAGAAAGTAGCGTGACATTTTATGTAACCAGAAGTTTTTTTTTATTCATAGGTTGTTATGAGAATTCAATATTGTGCTATTTGTTGACGCCAAAGTACTCAGGGCGAGTGGGTTAGAATATACCACAAAAAGCCTTCAGGGAGCACTGAGAACTCAATTTAATATCACTTAAGAGAATAGCTTCACGGCATTGAAATCACAGAATTTGTGCATTTCAATGTGCTCCCATTATAACTGGGAAGTGTAGATACTCAATCCTAACACATTCGCACTTGGAAGTTGATGTTCACCTAAGCGAGTTTTACGAAGCCTGATTTTTGCTAATCTTGTCCTGTTGATCTTTAATTTAGAGCTGGATTGTAGAACACACCGAAGCGAATTAGTCCAGATATTCCATTAGAAAAGCTTTCGGAAGAACGCAAAAACTTAATTTGAAATCATTAACTTGATACATACGTAGCAGATTCATTTGAAAAAAAAGTTATCTCCTTGATCCATTGTGGGCAAAGAATACAGGGCAGAAATTTGCATTAATCTTTCCGCCCACAACAGATTTTAAGCGTAATTTGCGGGAAAATGATAACGTTGTTTTAATTTGCACTTCAATGACAACTGATTTCGTTACATTTCTGATATTTGGTCGATGTTCGTCAGTCTTTTTGGACGTGAATCTTGTTACGAATACGGTAATCATCTAAGCAGTTTGTTGGTTTATTTCCTCTTGCACTGGTCTCACTCTTAAGTACCCTGTCAAAATAAATACACGCAACTGTTTCAGGAGTGGTGGCCTTGGACTTATGTAACTGTTGAATAAATCTTCCGGTCCTCCGCTCTATCCATAATTATTTGCGAATCGACGGAAGCTCATGAATAATTGATCAAACACATTAGTTTAACTTGAGAGAGTGATTCATCCCAACGTAATTATTCAGTTAAATATCCTAAGAAGACTTAACAGAGGTATAGCCATCCCGAAGTCGATTATGCTTTTTCACCAGATTGCGGCATAAGACCAGTTAATTGTGACCCAAACGATCAATTATCCGAAAACTTCTCAAGATTATTTAGGAAACCGATTGCGGTCCATTTTGAGAATCATTTAGCAGTCGTTAAAAAAGAGCTGTTTAAGTTGAGGTCCCAGTAAAACTGCAATGCACACAGTAAATATGTTAATAAAGCTTTTAACTCTTAAGCTTCTTACCTTGACCCCTGCATGTTACTCCTATGAAGGTGACTGTTTGCTTCTTTCACAGTCGGAGCTTTGAAGTCTGCCTCCCACATTGAAACTTTTCAAAACCTACCGAAATTAAGTATTAATAATGGATGAAATAAGTCCTCGATTCTTGATTCGTGAGGATTCATCTCTAAGTATCACTTAACTCAGACGCAAAGCTCTTTTGAATAACTCTCTTCTGATGGCTCGTTTCTTTTAAAGTGCGTGATGATAAGTATCTCTATGCTGTGGACACTCAGTGTCCTATTTTATCGAGGAAACTACTACAGATGTTTTACTTCGTCTTCAAATCTATTTTTTCCGGTGTGTTAAGAGGTAAAAAGGTGTGTAAACAGTCAGTTCATTGGTTGTTTTCGTTTTATTTGAGTTTTAGCCGTCAGGTCATTAGAGCAAGTTGTACTAGGGAATTTAAAAAGGTTGAGAATTGTAAGTTTCAAATTAAGTCGATGTTCATCGCAGGCCACTGACTCAACGTTCGGAGTCAACTATTTGTGGAAGTCAGACTGGTTGGAATATTTAACAGGCCTTTCATGGCCCTTGTAGACTTTATTGCTCCTTAGTTTAAATTTTACATTAACCATAGGAGCGGTTTCTTGTTTTGGACGTTTTGTTTGCTGTTGCGTAGCTACCACCATCTTAAAAACTTAGCAGATGTACTGAGTCAGAAACAATGTTGAGCTTTCTTTTAAGCATAGAATCACAGCTCGGTGAAATTTATTTTTCTGTCTCTCGTTTGTTATCATAAACAAGTTTTCAGTTAGTTTTAGTGTCCGAGTTTTTGAAACCACCTCGAAAGCAACGCAAGTTATTATTGAGTAATTTATACAACTTGTGGGAGATCTGGGTACGAAGATAGGTAGCCAGCTGATCATGCGGATCAACGAGCCTCTGGCCTTTAGTCTGTGCTTGGTTCAACCCGCTCAATATTTGTTTTTGTGCTAAGTTCCAAACAGTGCCCTGCACAGAGAATAATTTAGCAGCAACGTTTTACTGCGGAGGACTGAAGAACGAAAAGCGTTAAGTTTCCTCTTCTCTGTACAAACTCTCTGAAACGATTTAAGAATCAGTAGAAGAGAAAGTAAGTAGAATGTTTATTTGTTTTGTTTTTTTTTCTTTACGCTATTGCCTCATCGCAATGGTTCAAAACATTTTATGCCAACATTCGTTAAAGTACAAAAGCCCATTTGTCTGATAGACGAGCTATGATGAAACCCGACGTAATAGCCGCGATCAAGCTCTACTCAACTGGTTCAGTCCAGATGTCTTAGTTCCGCGTTTTAGAAGAAAAACGTTTTAATTTTAAGAAATGAATCTTTCGTTTTTTGGATCAACAACCTGGCATCTGGAATACAATAAGAACTAATTTTTAATCTTAAAACTAGCAAAATTGATTTTGGAAGGTAAATTTCCATTTCAGACTCTGGTGAAATGTAAATAGCGGAACAGTCGAAATTAAAACTTGCAAATTTACAGCGGAGAAATTGCCTTGGGCGAAGAATAAGGTGTTTTCATGTTGGCATCCAATGGAAATTTTTTTTTATTTTCCGGTTCATTTATTGCATATGGGTCTATTACAAAAATGATAACAATCAGAAAAATTTAAAATTTTCTCTAAATCCCGATTTGAGAAAAAGGTATCGGTTAGCGATGCAAAGGACTTTTACAAACTTATCGTAATGCAAGAAGTATTGAGACGAGATTTTGAAACTCCAGGGTAATCGTTCTTTATCGGATGCAAAGTCTTACTGAAATATCATGTTGAAGTTCTACACATATAAGTTTGTTCTGTCTCACTTTGTAATTTTCGTGGCACTTTGTAATGATCATCACGCTATTTAAAATTGTCGCTCTTTCTGATGAAACTGTCACACTTTGTAATGACACTTATTGCACCTTGTTTTCAACTTTGTATAGATGATCGAGAACACGTAGACCTCATGATATCTGTCATATCTGTCAATGAAAATAATGATGATTATTATAGTTATGATAATGACGAGCATAAAATATTCAGATATTATAGATAACACGAACAGTGAAGAATGTGGTTTCGTGTGATAACTACAAACTTCATGCCGCAGGGACACCCTACTATTACTTAGAATCAGATAATGTGCATGGTAGCTAATTTCCAATCCAAACTCCCGTTCCTGTGGAATTTCGCTATTATGGACACAAACTCGAGGTTTCTTGATTGTCCCCTCAGTTGTATTTTACAACTGATTGATGTTATTATTGTTATTATTATCGTCATTTTTATACCAGTCACTTTTAAGATTACTATCATTATCAATACCATTATTATTGTCATTATCACCATCATTAATATTATTATTATTACTATTATTATTATTATCATGGGCAAGGATCATGGTTATTATTGGGTCTACCTGCCCTCCGACGATCTATACCAAATTTATTACAAAGTGCAACAACTTTTTTTATGCAAACTGCGACAATTTTTTTCTATTACAAAGTGAGACAGAGTGAGATGATTCATAACAAAGTGCAACAATTGTTACAAGTGCGATGATTGTTAAAAAGTGCGACAGAACAAGATTTCTCGTCACTTTAAAGTTCAATTTTGGTGTTCATATGCGCTTAAAAGAGGTTTCAAAGAAACTAAATTCATTTAAACCTGAAAATATTCGAGGAAGTGTTCGTGATTCGGCCCAGTAGCCAATTACTTTAAGGATAGGTGTGTACTTTGTGTGAGGTCCGTATGACAACTTTCACTTGAAAAAGTTCTTTAATAAAGAGAACAGCTGGAGGTAATTTGAAATTTTGTTGAAACAGCCAATATGCTAATGACGGCTTATTAAACGGATCGGAGAAACTGACTTAGTGCCACATTTAAACAGGTTTCTTGTTGTAAAGTATCCTTAATTGTCATACGATTTTTCATGAAATGTAATCTCTTCATTTTAAGTATGCAGATGACGAGGATGCTATGTTTTGATTATCGATTTAAGTGAAATTTAGCATCCCTTCACCGCAGATGTTCTTACCAACTTGAGAGACAGTCTATGTAAATACTTATTTTTCTGGGAAAATATAAACTGGCCCGCAATTAGTTAGACGACAATCAACTGAGCGCGCAGGCTCTAATTGTGCTTAACGAAAGAGTAAGTTATTTCCGCTGGAAAAGAGAAATTTTTTGTCGAGTATGAATAACATTAGTATCTCCAAATTAATTTATAATCTTGGGATATATACTTAAGGTGAACGAAAATTTAATCCTTTTTATTAGACTACGAAAAACTTTAAAATAGTGTGAATATTATCATCATTATTATTGCTGTACTGATTACTAGTAGAAATGTTGTTATTACCAGTACTTCTATTACCATGCAACTACGTGAGCAAGACACAAGCCTTTTAATTAATGTACTGTTGACATATCCCAGCTCTGATTTTCAAGTAAACGTTCCCAAAAGCTAGTTGTTGCTTTACCATGATAAACTTATTGATGTTTTAAAATTTAACAACTTTTTTTTCACCTTTTATACTTAAAAAATTGTCAGTTTTAAAATTTAATAAGTTGCTGTTTAATTTGAAACTTTTATCGGCTTTTCAGAGACTATTTTACTAAGTGCATGCACAGGTAATGTAGTCCTTGAATATTGTGGCAAAGAAACATGATTATCTGAGCTCTTATCTGGCCCTGGGCACCAATTCGTCGCTCATTTAAGATTTACATTTGGCTGTCCCTTTGATTGTTACAGCGGAGATTATTATACAGAAAGCCCGCCACAATCCGAATTCATAATCAGTTTAGAATTGTTATCAATGCGACTGAATCACCCCATTAGCGCACAAGGCGGCTTAACATATCGAGGTATGAGTATTTCAGAGGTAAATGAATCAGATCACAAACTTTGTTTTACATCAGGATGGTTCTCAAAACAGTGAATGACATTGCTGATTAGTAAACAAATAATGCTATGTAAAGAATGTTCATGTACGGGTTTTTTCTTCGCCTTGGATTTCAGAACACCTGAGTTCCTCACCGACGCGTGGGCCTTTAGCAGCGGACCACAAACGGTGAGATTTTGAAACTTTTTCAAATATTAGGCTTCATACTTTTTATCTGAGCGAAAGTTAAATCATGTAAAGCTTGACACTTTCCTGTCATGTAATCTGATTTTACTTTTTTCGTATTTTTTGATTGCGTACCATTAATAATGATTGTGGTACAGAGAAAAACCCACGTATAATATCACAAGTTAGATAAGGTTTCTTAGAAGTTGAGTTTTACATGCAAATGAGAATTTTTTCCTGTGAATTGGGATCACGCTGCCTATGCATCATTGGGTTTTTTTCGTGTTTCGACTATTAAAAAAATCGAGAAACGAGAATAAACCCGAATATGAATAACAAGGACGGGAAAGGAAATTTATTAGAGAGCTAATTTATTTTTATGTCATTCGGGAAAGAGAAGTTTATAGCCTAGCTTTTGCGCAAGGTGGTATGACGAGGGAGTCAACGTTGGCTCCTTAAAGTTTTTCAGGACATGTAGCCGGCTGTTCTTTGTAAACGCTCGATCTCCATTTGAAATTTTTCGTTTATAATCATACTTACGTGTAAACTGTTGGAAAGTCATGAGTGGCCCTTGGACACGCTTTTTTAATACACGTGAGCTTTTTACTGTCTTTCTCGCCTACATAACCAATGGTAAAACACTGGTAATTAATGGAGACTAACTATAATCTTGTTGATGGAGATTAGAATTGAAAATGACTTCGCCACTGAAAGAGATCCTCACGGACTAACCGCTTACGGTAAAATCTGCTTAACGTTTTCGTTTAGCATACATGGATTGCAAACCTGAGGATGAATTAAACTCATAATCTGAATATTAATGGTAGAAATTTGCAGAAAAATTTTTTCATCCCGATTAATGCTTTTGACACGTTCTTTGTAGTTTACTTTCTGAAAACGATTTTGGGCTATTAAAGCTTTTAAAGCTTTTAATTTTACACAGGTGGTGTAGGTCTCATGTCGAAAATGGATTAATTTTTTACAGAAATTCTTAGAACTGGTGCCTTAGTCTTTTTTGTTAATGGAAAAATCCCAAGTAGTTTTAGCTACGAAAATGAGTTGGCAAAAAACCTTTCATTGGTAACTGACTTGTTTGAAGTTAGTAATGTATACTTTTAGAAAATGAGTTGAAAAAAAATCGATCTCAATTAGTGAAGTCTATATTACTGAACTCTTGCTTTTGTTTCGGGTGATTTCCCCAATAAATGCAAAAACGATTCTTGATTTTCGTCCTCACATTAGTATTTTATTTTAATTTAAAAGCGTTCAACATGCATGCAGCACGCGACGATAATCGCGTCTCTAATTGACAACCCATTTTTGGGTCTTCCTTTGTCATTTTTCATCGACAAACATTGGCAGACGCAGTCTTGTTTTCACCAAATGACGATTCATTCAATTCAATTGCACTCAAAGTGTTCTTGGTCCTATTACTACCAAATACAACATTGATGAAAAGATTTAGTATCAACAATTTCCAGTATTCTAGAGATATCGGCAAAGTGACCAATCGCACCTCTCTGAATTAATATAAAACATTTGTTTAGTTTTTTGAATCGGAAACACTAATCTGGCAGCTAATATCGCAGGATCAGATGCACAGTGATGGACTTGATTGAAATTTTGACATACGTCGGAACATTTCAGTCATAAAAACAGATCGAGCTGTAGACATAACGGAAATGGAAGAAATTATACGCCAAATCCTTTAGAGTTCCATACAGTACGTAATTTGCTAATTTACCAAAGATAAAAAGCTTTTCGGACAAACAAACGAAAACATCTTTAAATTCAGACCAACTTTAAGGTATACAAAGGCGTGCTGTGATAGTAAAATAATCCGTCACCTTTTATTTATAACGCTTACATCTTGCAGCTGGCTCTAAGTATGTTAATTCGTGGTTTGATGTAAGTTGTCTTTATATGTACTTACCTGAAAGCCTTCAGGTCTTTGTTCAAGATAATTTATTTCGTTTAACCGCCCGTGGGTTATAGTCGCCAACAAACTGGACATCGATTATAAGTCATTGAATAAATATTCGCGAAAAAATCCCCGAAGGCTCTGTTCACTCAAACAAGACATTTTCATCATCTTACAAATGTAGGTAGACAAACTCGTGATAAAACTTGAAGTTTTGTGATTTTTATTAATAAATCAGTATAGGAAGTCATGTCATAAGATATTTATAACGTTGTGCATTTTCATTAAGAAATTTTGTAACTAAAAAATGCTGTATCTAGGCGTCGCTCGGTTATCAGGTTGGCTTCAGGTGCAAAGTTTTGTTTCTGATAGGAGAATTGATCTTATCGAACGGAATATTTGCGTGTATCGGAAGACTTAGGGGATAGAAAAAGTACAGAGTCCAGAGATCGAATACGTTATTTCAGTGCTTTTTTGGACATCGAACACTTAAGAAATGGATCTTGATGACGAAATTCTACCCCCCGTGGAATGCAATGCGTTGTGATTGGATTGTATTAAAATGGAGACTGAAAAAGAATTTCGGAAAGTTCTTAATTCACTGTATGCACAAGAGGAAAAACTGCATGAGGTTAAAGCAAACATTATTATATATAGGCTAGGTGATTATGGTGATTCTGACACGTTTTTCGTAATTGGAGATGAGAATGCTATAGTACTCAGCCGGAAAATTAATTTATCTTGAGGTAGGAACACACGCACTCATTCAAGGAGAGTAATGGAAAAATTTCTGACCGTTCACTTTCCTCCACTTTACCAAGCAGAAAAGGTGTAACTTCCTAACATCAAACTTGTTATCATATCCTGTCGCCCGATGAAGATACGAGTCCATTTTCACTAAGCCTTTGAAACTTCCTGAATATTTTGAGCGGAAGAAACAGGCTCACATTACCGCTCTCTGATTATAACAGCCTGAATGTACAACATTCTATATTTTCGCCTATCTCACTCGGCTTGAGACTTGTTCCAATTCTACTAAACCTGGTTTAATTCAAGTTGCACTTAAAAGTTTAAAAGGGAAGAATTTTACAAATAAGTCCTGTTTGTCAAAAGTTAAGAGTATAGGATTTAGAATAACGATGTATTCATGTATAGAATAGCGTAGAGATACCTCAACAAAAAAAGAAACTGACAAGTTGATCGCAGTTTTATTGGAGCCGGTCATATTTTTATGGTTAGTAGTGCCGATGAAACAAACATTTTTTCCAAAAAGATCTGAGCAGTAATTCGAACTCTGGAGAAGAACTGAAATCGTTTTGACTTCTCTTCAACTAAGACACCATCTCAAATCACCTGTTCGTAGCTGCAAAGCGCAATTTTCATACGATCCTGCCTTGTCAGGGAGTTTTTTTTGCTATGTTCTTTTTTACAGCTTAAATGTCTTCAAATATTCACCGACAGTGAGACAAAATAGTTCTGAATAAACAAAGGAAGATAACTTTTTACCTCTTGAACCTTGCACTTTCCGTGTGGTATATTTTGTTAACCTTTCCACTAAGAAGTGTAATTCTAACTGAGTAAAATTAATTTGGCTTCAACTCATAACAAAACAATAAGTATTTGCTCTATGGATCGACTGAGCATAGTCGCATGGATCTTACAGCTATTTCAGTTATTACTTTTTAGAGATTTGTTCAAACATCGGACATTTCCACTCTTCATGGCTTCAGCAAACCATACAAATCAAGACTGAACTCCAGTGTATTGAAATATCGATTTTGTCTTATCGCTTTTCAGGCTTAGAGAGGATGGCGGATGCCGTGTACACATTTTTCGCTATTTTGGCCACACTCATTGGAGGAAGCGGTGTGATCCTTAACTTTCTCGTGTGTTTGATGTACTTCGCAACTCCGAAGTTTTTAGATGCCACTAACATCTTCATGCTCAACATGGCGGTTGGAGACTTAACTTACTCAATCGTGGCTCTTCCGCTTCTGGTCGCTTCCAACGCTCGGGGTGAATGGGCATTTGGAGAAGCAGGTTGTACTGCTTACGCCTTCATCACATTTTTTTTTGCACTTGGCACCATGATGCTACTGGCGGTTGCTGCTTACGAGCGTTACTTCACGCTATGTAGGTTGTACAATGACGGTCAAACTCAGTTCAGTAAGAAAAGAGCAATCGTTCTGTGCGCACTGATGTGGTGCTATTCTCTGTTCTGGAGCGTGATGCCGGTTCTTGGTTGGTCCAGATACATCCCGGAAGGTATTGGTACCAGTTGTTCAGTGGACTGGACTTCAAAAGAGCAAGGTAATGTGTGGTTCACCATCCTTTTGATCCTGGGCTGCTTTCTGCTTCCTGTTTCCATCATTATCTGCAGTTACCTCAAGACCTTCAGGGCTTTGAGAAAGTTAAGCCAACAAGCGTTGCAGAATTGGGGAGAAAACAACCGTGTCACCCAAGAAACCCTCAAGGCAGAAAGTAAGATGATGTGGATAATAATCGCCATAACAGCAGGATACCTCTTTGCCTGGACGCCGTATGCCTTAACTGCAGTAGTGGCCATTATAAACCCAAACAGGATCAGCCCTATTGGGGCCACGATTCCAGCTTATATGGCCAAATCTTCAGCTTGCTACAATCCAATAATTTACGTGTTCATGTATAGAAAGATGCGAAGCAGATTGTGGGCAATACTTTGTTGCAAGAAATCTCAAGTTCATCCAGACGCACAAATTGCTTCTGAAATGGCAAGCTATCAGAAAAGTGCAGCGGTTACATATGCTGGACGAGGAACTTCATTCGTTGATCAAAACGTAGACTTTCCCCACTCAGCCTGAATAGCCGGCGGATCTTGAGGGGAAGGGGGGTCAGAGGATTTTGAAGTATCTCTACAAAATTCACTGATGATCCCCCCTTAAGTCTCTGCAATATTCTTTTGAACCACCCTCATTGGCAGTTAGTCGTCTATCAATTGGAAGTAGTCCCTCCTGTTTAGTCTGTTGGCGACGACTTATTCCCTCTCATGTATCCCCTGAAAACACGTGATCCCCATAAATCCTCCGCTCCCCCTCCCCCTCTCAAGTGATAAACAGTGATGGTCCCTAACTGACATCAAGGAATATCAGTGAAAGAGTTTGATCTTGTTTCCGGGTTTTTCAAAATAACGTGAACTTTAACTAACACAAACAACGCCTATGAGGAGGTTTCCAAGATTTCCGGAGTTCTAATGGAACTCAACTGAAAATTTTAGCATTCTCTCAAAACGATGCGTACTCTATGCATTTCGACAATGTTAATCTGACTCGTCCTTGTCGGTTGGTCTCGAGAAACGCGAGGAAGATGGGTACAACTCATGGACGTACGCAACAAACTACACATTGAAGGGGACGGTGAGGCAAATATTCTCTCCTCCTTCTTTTGCGTGCGATTTTCACGAAAGGAACAGGGACAAGTTCTATATTTGTTCTCAGGCGTTACTTATTATTTATCACGAGGTGAAGGGGGGGGGGGAGGGGGAGAAAGAAGGAGGTTTGGGGGATAACATGGTTTTCATTGTTGCCAGAGAGTATACAGACGGGACTTTGAACTAACTACCAAGAAAGGGGGGGGGGGGGGGTCATAAGAATGTTACAGAACCTTATGGGGGATCAGGTAAATTTTAATGACACAACCAAAATCCTCCAGCCCTCCCCTGGTGATAAATATTGAACAGTCACTTAGGAGATGTGACAAACTCCATATATTCATAAAAGGGATCCTAAAGTTGAAAAAATCCACAGCCAAAATAGATTTTCCATTACTCTTAAAGGAATCTTTAGTTAACTGTTGTGTCATGAGAGTTCACCAGAAAAGTAATGTTCATTGAGTAAACATGTAAAGTGGAGTCGAAATAATTGAACTCACTACAACTTAAATTACTTTAAAGTTATTTCCTTAAAAAATACCCTTTGTAAAATCATATTGCCTTTTATGGTAGATACTCAGGATATCAAGTTTGTCAAAAAATAACGTAGGAGGAGCAAGTTTACTTTTTAGTGCAAGGAAAATATATGTTATTCAAATAGAGTTCTTTAACCAACTTTCAGTGACAACATCAACATACACACAAGGAATCAATTACGAGCACTTGAATATTTTCTTCAACATTGTAAATCCCAAACTTGGGTCACACCAATGACATTACCTTAAACCAAATTTGGTTCTGAATTAACACTGCATTTCTATGTTTAAAACATTCTTTGCCTCATACCTTTCATTATGACCGCAGTCCCCAACACTAACATGGTTGGAACTTCAAAATGTTTGAGAAACCAAGACCAAACAATATATTGTGGAAGGCTCCAAGCCATGACTAAAACCCTCTCATAGCTTCCATCTAAATCTAAGAATTCGACTAATTCAACTGCACTTGACAGGCAAGACTCCAAAATAAACCACTTTACAACTGGCCTTGCCTTATTTTTACAACTCTATAGATTCAGTTGCTACTTAGAAAAGAGTTATCAGGAAGTAGAAGTTGTCCCCAGAGATCTGACAGCACCCCTAGTTTTTTACTATTGATGTGGTTCAAAATGATGCATCACTTCCTAAGCTACACAAATAAGACTGCCATTTGCATGGCTTCTCAGCCAGTCACTGTGTCCCATTGCACCTGAGGCATTTGATAACACAAAGCTAGTTTGAACATGACCTGATGTGAAGCTGTCCATAACAGAAACTGAGGTACATGGGTTAAGCAAAAGAAGCTTTTGTGATAATATTTGGGTAAAAAGGGTGGAGGAAAGTCTTAAGTCTTCAGTGGTGTCTTTAGGAGTTTTCAGCTTCTTCATTTGGACTTTGTTTCTTGAATCCTGCACTGCACTGTTTAATACAAATTCTGAGGGTTTCCAATTGCAAGAAAGTGGAGAACTGCTTTCATTTCCCAGCAGTCCTTGTTGGGTCTTGATGTTTCTAACTTGCTGTAGTAGAGTCTCAGAGTGGTTTTGCCGCATTTGAATTCTCTTTGCAACCACCAAAGCCACTTCTGTTCCTCGCATAGGCATTTCTGCTAAATGATGAAACCTGCAGGCAGATTGGGTGGTTAAACAGACTGGTGTCTGCACAGAGGGAGTGAAGTTCTGACGAATGTCACTACTGTGGTGACAATAATGATTGGTGATGGAAGTGACAGACAGTGCCAAAGACAAACTGAACACATACGCCAAGGCACACGCAGAAAAAACCTGAAGATTAAATAACAAAAGAGCTGGGACCAACCTGCTACAAGTTTACAGTGAGGAAAAGGCTACTTCAAAACAGTTAAAACAAGAGCGAATGGGTATTCTAGTTAACTTAATGATATGCCCAAGGCTCTTATTTACATTTGGTACCTCAAGGGAGGGTCCTTATTTGAGAAAGTATGCTTATTAATTTTTTTAAGAAACAGCAGAATAGCAAAATATGCAAAACAAATCTTTACAGTTAAGTTGAAAATAATTATGAAGACCAGAAAAACAAACTTGGATCATTCCTGGAAAAAATGACTGGTGAAGCAATTGTCACAAAATTTTTAAGACAAGATCATTTGTACGAAGGAACTGTGCTCTCACATGGAAATAATAGTTGTCATGAGGCAAAGACTTCTTTATAATTAGGCTTTAAGTGAAAAATCAAAGGGAGATGAACCACGGTTGTTATCACAATATCCCTGTAATCTAACAGTGCTGACTGAAACAAAATAGGGGCACTTATTGGAATAGGGGTGCTTATTGGAATGGGAGTACTAACTTGATGGACATGCTCATTAACAAAAACCAAAGCTGAGGGGGTGCTTATTAGAGAGAGGGGGCTTATTGGAACGAGGTCACTAACCTGAATCATTACTGTGCTTCTAATTGACCAAAAGAAAATTCAGTGTGAACTGCTGTATAAAACAGTCTGTCCTCATAATAATTATGAGTAGTTAAAATGTCTTGTCAACACCTTCCAAAAATATGACATACCTTCAATACTTCAAGTCTAAAAACACCCAAAGTACCAAGAAACCTGGTATTATCCAGTAATGTGCTCAAGTCACCATAAGTGAACCAACCACGGGAAAGTCCATGAGTAGTTGCAACTCTGCACAAGAGAGGTCAATAACTATAAGCTAAGGATAAGTTATACAAGTCCACTAAGAATTAATTGAATTCCCAAAACTTTCTTTTTAATTATGAAAAATATTTCAATTTCTTGTACCTGGACTCCACTTTGTTGACAAAATCCAAAAATTCTTGATTGCTGACAAAAAGGTTCCAGTCCTGACATTGAAGAGCAGAATTATCATCAACCACACTTAACTTTGTGAAAGAATACAGATGTTATCTTTCCATCTAACTGTTAGTTTGATCCTGTTGTACTTACTGTGATACACTCTGAATATTGCTACAAAACCAAAAAACAAAACAACCAAAACAGAAAGGAAAGAGGTGTAACTTGAAATATAGCCTTGTACTTACAATGGATGCTAGGAATTCCACCTCAAGCTTGTTTACATCATTCACAGTTTTGCTCCCTGAAGAAAAAAAAACATGACAGAATTCTGATCATTCCCCATACAAAATTTCCATGGTTCTGAAACTGGCAAGAAGTTATTTACTTAAATCTAAGCTCTGTAAAATTCTCTTTGCTTCATTGTCTTAAATTTTTCTATCAAACCACAAAAAACCCCAAATGGCTTACCTGCTCTGGCCCAGTCATCATTAAACACTTCCTCCGTCTCTCCTTCATCATACAAATACTTGGATGCAACCATCTATAATTAGACAAGAAATATTACATGTTTGGTGTTTCCTTGAATAAGCCCAGGCTGTTGGCTTATATTTCAAAAGGAGGGGTACTTATTTGAACAAGGCAGCTTAGTTCCTGGAAGGGGGGGGGGGGGAGAGGAGGGGAGTGCTTAATAAGTTAGGGCAGCAATAGGACAAATATTAAACACAGATAACACACATAAAGGAACTCTGCAAACACATAGGGAAAGAAATAACTGAAACAGAAACAAAACTATTCAAGTGTACTGATTCAGCTGAGATTGAAACTTGTGAAATGGCACTACTATTTATGAAAGCAAAGGAGGAGGGTGCACTTATTTCAACATTATGGCCTTGGAGTGGGCAGTTATTGGGGAAGAGCACTTATCATATTTATTATTTAACATACAGCACATGCCACACACGAGTGGAAATGGGACTTCCCTACTGTCAGCATTAGAATCTTTTTAATGAGGACAATTAACATATTATTAACCAATTCCGTTAATAAAACAAAATAATCTACACCTTACTAACCATTGAAATCAGGAACAAGTCAGAGGATGAAACTCGTTTGAGATACTCAGGATTCTTCTGACGTAAACGCTCAGAGTAAAGAATTCCCATCATCAATGTGCAGGGAGATATCTTGGCTCTCCTGATCAAAACAAGGTTGCTAGGTGTCAGTGATGTATGCTTGACAGTTTTTCTAAGTACATTGAACTTAAAGGAAGAACATTTACTTGAAATTACTTTCCATGTGACAAGAGAGAGGATGTGTTTACAGTATTCAGGGGAGGGAAGGGGGAATTTAAAGATGGGGGGAGGGCTTATTGCGAACTTGAAGTTCAAGTCAAAAACCAACTTGGACAGGGGAGGAAAAGGCCTCATAGAGCATTTATTGTAAATTTATATGAAACTTACCGTGAAACTACCATAGCATAGCTTGTATCCAAGCACTTTCTGTCTGTGGGTGCAACAGAACCAAGGACCTCCACTGCAACATCTGCAGGTGAATATTTGAAGAGATCACAAACAGTTATGCTGCAATTTCTTCTCTGTTTTATGTATTTCAATGTTATCCTTAAACGGCACAAAAAGCTACTAGCAATTTTTGATCATTTTAGAGTACGGAAGTCATACTAGCCCCCAAATGCCGCAAAATAATTATGAAAACACGTGTAAGTCATCTGCAGTCTACTTCTCCTCGTGTGCATTATTTGCAGAAATAAAAATGGCTCTTCAAGTTGCTATTGGGTTTACACGGAAGGAAGAAATTAAATACCACGCCAAATTCTGCCTTATTTTCAATAATGTACGGGTTAAAATTTCAGTAATAGCGCGAATATGTTAATTATGCAAATTTCCGAAAAATCATACAGTAAGGCCAGTGCAGTGCTTGCATCATCACTAAATATTCCCCGCTCATGAATTCACTTCTAGACAGAAATTACTAATCATGACTTTAAAGGAGTAGCTTTATACCTGTGACTGCCAAAGATGGAAGCGATCCGTCCGAATATTGGCCATAGTAAAGAGTTTTACGGACACGATCTCTGAATTCAACGTGATTGCTCGACTGCATAGCGCCTCTTTCCTAGAAAAAAACAATCATCAGCGAAATATTCCTACGATCTTCCGCGATTTTAAACCAAATCTTGTGCTAATAATAACTTAGCTTACCTCCTGATCTTCACTGTTCATACCAGTATTCTATGGCAGTCAACGATAGACAAAATTCGATAATGAATTACCACTCCTTGCTCAATCAAACGCAATCAATATATAGTCGCCTGGTTCCCAAGCAACACCGATGTTTGCAACCGAGAGAAGCTGGGAATAGTTTACAAAAACAGCTGGGGCCTGGGCA
This sequence comes from Pocillopora damicornis, assembly GCF_964200805.1. Lineage (NCBI taxonomy): Eukaryota > Metazoa > Cnidaria > Anthozoa > Scleractinia > Pocilloporidae > Pocillopora > Pocillopora damicornis. The sequence goes on from NC_142683.1 coordinate 176,674, forward strand.
TACAAAGTTTTTTGTTTTTAGTTTTTCGAGTGGGAAAAGGTTATTTTTTTTCTGTCATGAAAAAGGGATAGAGAATGGAAGGAGGTTGTGTGTAGAGGGACTTCTTTTTATCGGAGACCCGACGTTGCCCTAATAATGGGCAGAGAACTTGATTCAAAATTAAAGCTCCCCCTTTTTTCTCCCTCTTGGAGAAATTTAAGTACGCGATGAAAATTAGTTATACAACTTTAGAAAGTGCTAACGGTGGCCCATGAAATTATCAACTTAGTCGTTAAAACTAAATTATCATTTAATAGCCCTAACCGACGTAGCACCACAGTTTCTTTAGAAACTTACCCTCTTCATCTTATTTTCTCTTTCCCTCCTCGTGGGCTCGTTCTTTTTAACCTTTGATTAGGGTTAACAAGTTTCTTTGGCATTTCTAATTAGTTCAGCTGGGAGTACAACTTCAACTTCCTGAAATGGTGACCCTTGTACTTCTCCCGTGGAGAGTGATCTACTCTGGGAAAGAGTGTGTACTTGTACAAAATGATTTTAAAGCACTTAAAGACACTCTTAACTCTAAATTTTCCATTTTCGTTGGCTTACGAGATCGGTTCAATGCATCCAAATGATTACATTTTACCGGAAATGGATTTGAACTCATTACGAACCTTTTAATAACAATTTTAAGCACATCTGATACTCTTAATCTCACGCGCATTAGAATAACTCCCACGCAATGTTGTTGTTGTTTTTTTTTTATTCAGTGCGAGAGAATTAACACTTCACCAAGGATTAAGTAACCTTATTTCTGTCAACTCTAATTTTAAAATCAAGTTCCTAAAAGAGGTAAATGTTCACCCCTCAATTAGAAAAACATTGGGATTTGATTTATAAGATGTTTCTTAAGACAGTTATTTAAGGATAAAGCGACCTCAACTAAACAATGGAAAGGTAATTTGTTATTACAACTGGGTTTAAAACGTAAGTTGGTCACCGGTTAGAGTTTCATAGCTTTAAAACTCTTAACGGTGGTTAATTTACGTTATCAACTCAATTCATAATACTAAATTATCTTGTTACACTCTCCCACCGACGCAGCGTCGCATTTTCTTTACAAACTTACCCCCTTTAATCAATGGAAACTCAGTTACCTCCTATTCCTTGACGAGAATAATTCCAAGCACCTTCCCCGTCCCGCCCATCTAAGACCTCGTTTGCTAACTCACCTTTTTGAATTTTTAAAGAGGCGTTTTTCGAGAACCAATTGTCTCATTTGCAAAGAGACGTAATTTTGAACGATCAGTTTCAAAACTGAAATTTAATATTTGTTCAATATTTTTTCCTTATTACTTCAGATTAATAAGAGTGATCAATCAACGGAATAGTTTTAAAATTCATGACCAGCTCAGTGATGCTTTCGAGCGTTACACTTGTAAACTTTCTTTTTCTTAAAATCACCAACTACGTAATCACGTAATGAGATTTTCGTCACTCCCCTTGATTAAACGACCATTTCCGGATTTCTTGGATGCCTCATTAGAATGCAATTTTGGTCAGTAAATTTTAACAGTAATGAAATTGAAAGTTACTTTGCTTCGGGTGTTCATGTCCACAGTATCTTGAACTTGTCATCGCGCGTTGGATTTGTAACAGCGCAATGCATCAAAAGATCGTCGGTCATATCTTGACAACCCGACAAGTGCACGAAAATTCACGAATGGTGACGAATAACGTTTCCGAGTACTTGAAGAAAGCAGAGAATGTGACTCTTTCATCATCATATGAAAGGTGAGAATTTGTATATTCCATGAGTATGTCTGTATTTTGTTTTATTTTTGTTAGTCTTCGGCGTTTATTTTGGGTATAACGGGTAGGCGAAACCCCACTCGACTTAACAGCACATTTTACATCGTCATTCATCTGTGACAGATGAAAGGACGTGCCTGAGAACAACACATTGGTGAAGATTCGTTCGTTCCGCACTTAAAATTCATAAACTGTAATCGAAGTCCAGAACTGACCTATCAGCTCCGGCGTAGCCGCTTTTGTTAGTAAGCTGTTCTTTATGATCAGTATTGATTTTTGCGACGGTCCGTGTGATTAGATTCGCTCGGAATTTAACTGGTCGACCGCATCATTAGAATGTTTAGCTCCGAGAAACGCTGATCAGAGCGACAGATACCACGATTTAGCTACGTGGACTTAATTGAATTTCAGCTAACATATTTCAAACAGCGGTTGAACCTGGTAAATACCACAGGGCTTCAATTCATGAGCGTTTTGCTGCAACTGTCAGAGAGTTTACGTTTCTTGCGGGTATTCCAGAATCTCCTAATTACATGTTCTGAGTGAGCTGCTATAAACGAACAGTGACTGATTGCTCTGATATAGCTTCAGAAGCCTCTTGCTCCAACATCTGTACACGACAGTGGCAAATTTGGTCAGCTGAAGAGCCAATTGCATCGTCTCTTATTTCTACTGGTATCTACAGGGACTGTTCGAGTTTATTTCATTCACCTCTGGTTATCATAGATACAAAATGAAATGAGGGAATTATGTCATATGTGGAATAATTTCGGAGCAATGACAGAACACGAAGGAACACCACGAGGATTATTCGTGAGAGCGTGTTTATTACAGGGCTAAAATGGGTTACACGAATTTGAGAGATTTCTGCGGATAAATAAGACTACTTCGTAGAGAAAGAACACCATAAATGTGCTTTGTCTACTTCTAAGAGCGGCAAGCAAGCACCCGTTTGAAACGAAGGTCTGCCGACAGACACGCACCGGAAACGAAACTCTTCGCGATATTAACTGCGAGGGAATGACCGAGCGATTGTCTCCAACAGCGAAAGAAACACGTCGATTTGTTTGGATTTTAGGAAAGTCGAGAACTCTGTTTTTGTGATGAAAAAGACAAGGTGATTTGGTTCCTTGTATTGCTTTGTATATATATTTACAATTCCGAAATGTTCTACTTGTGGGCAGAGCATTCGAGCATTGTATTTCAAAACCATAACAGACATTGTCAAAAGTTCGCTTTAGTTGTTTTATTTATTTTATCATAAAACAATGTGTGTATCGTATTCGACTCATGTTCCTCGATCTTTTTTGTTTAAATATACATTTAAACGATAAGAATTAACTATTGTCTTGTTCATTTGTTGGTCTGGTATGTTCTCTTCAAGTGTCAATTAATTTACTAGAATTTCGTGATGCCAGAAAAATTATTTGCAACGAAGTAATTTAAAGGAGGGGAATTAGCCGTGATTAACCCATCAAGATGAGTTCAATTAAGTAAACTTTGACAAGGATATATTTTTTTGGAACTAGATAGACTGTTGGTATTAATTCTTGGCGTGTAGTTGGAGCCTTTTCTACATGCTTATTTTCCTATTTTATCTCTAATTTCAGGGCAAAAGACGATTCAGAAGCTTACCAACACCATTACATTTATAACAGAGATGATGAAATCCGCAGAAGCACAGGGTCCATTTATGGAGGTGATAGCCCATCAAAAGTGAAACCACAACCAATGCATGTCCGAAGTAACAGCGACACAAGTGAAATAAATGTTTCAGTGAGAAATAACTACATCGATGGGCATGCTGCAGAAGCCCATTCTCCTACAGGAGAGAGTTTCTTTGCCATAATAAGAAAATTTGAGCAAAACATTCAAGATGGACAGAAATCGGTTCAAAAGTCCTGGTTTTATGACAATGAAAACCAGAATTACCTTGTTGATGGGCTCAGAGGAAAGACCAGTACAAGCTCTGCCAACTCAAGTCCCTTGGTTGAAAGAAGAACTCCTCTCTTACGTCGTAGAAACTCTTTGAGAAACAACAGTTATTTTGGGAGAGTTTTTAAAGGTTCAGGGGATGCGAAGGGAGGAGAGGAAGAGGTTGGAGATGAACCATCTAGAAAATATTTTGCACACTATGACTGTCGCAGTATAACAGTTGATTTTGATGAGCTGGCACACACATTTTCTGCTCAAGGTGATGGACTTAAAAGGAAGAACACACGCTCTGGTGCTTCAGCAGCATCAACTCAGGTTACTGCAGCAACACTTGCTGACAGAATGCAAAGACGTGGCTCAGACTCGAGTGCAGGCACAAATGAGGACAATCTTCCTGACATGGGAGATGACAAAAGTAATGGGCTTGTTCTGAGCTGTCCCTATTTTCGCAATGAACTTGGCGGTGAGGAAGACCAAGACCCTCAGATTGGTCTAACTCCAGATAATGTGGCATTTCAAAATCTTCATGATCCAATGCATCCCAAGGAACCAAAATTGGACACATTGAGGAGAAGGTCAACCCTTGATATTCTGTTAACTGCTTACGACTCGGCACAGGTTGGAAATTTAAGCAGTGGAACAGGTGTGACAATTCTTGACAACTCAACACCCGAGAGTGGTTTTTTATATCTTGGGGAGGGATACTACAATGAAGATGGAGGAGTATTTGAGCATGTGGATCATGGATCCTATTATTACAAGAACTTTTTCCTCGGTCAAGGTATGTTAAGCATGGCTTTGGTCAATATCAGGTTTGGGTAACACATTTTATCTATCTTTTGCCATTAAAACTGGTTTTGTTTAACTCCATTAACCCTTTAACCCCAAAGAATGACTGGCTTCTAAATTCTCCTTACATTATCACCCTTTAAACATATATAAAGGTCATAGGAATAAAGGATATAATCACCAACCAGGAACCTCTTGATTGTTAGACAAATTCTCCTTGTCAGCACCTCAGGAAATGTATACAGAACAGTATTGAGAATATGCATACTGATGTTGGGGTGTAATTATTTAAAGTGTTAATAAAACCATGTGTCTAATCTAATTAAAGCCAAATCAGATCATTCCTTTACTGTTTCTGATCTGCTTTGTGCTTAATGGCACGTAAAGTCCTCTGTCAGACAAAGTGTATCCCATAAACTTAGTTATTATTAATTAATTGTTAAGAAAGGAGTGTTTCTCTTTTTGAAATGAAGTCTTCACTCCATCATTTTTAACCATCTTAACTATAAAGAGTGACCAGCTGTAATCAATCATTTAGGTCATGAAAATTAGGTCAATGATCACCAACCTACATGTAAGAAGCTGTGAATGCATGTTCTTGTTTTCTGAACCAAAGGAAATGAATATTCATCTGTAGTAATATTAGGGTGATCAGTAATAATGTTAGGGCTAGAAATTATATCCTCTTACATTCTTTTTCTTTTTGTAGAACATCTGAATTATCTTGGTATGGATGAGAGATTTGGCCCTGTTGCGTTGTCCTTGAAACGAGAAAAGCTTGATGAAAGCACTTCTCTACTAAACACAGGGGAGGCAGAAGGCAACACTTATCAATATCGCATAATTGCTCGATCTAGTGAAGTAAGTTTCTAAAAGTTTTGTTTTTCTTAAAAAAAAAAGTGAAATTTAATGTTATAAGAAATCTACATTGTTTGAGGTCTGTGTTGAAATCTTTCACACTATTTTTTATGCAAGCTATATATGTTTTGTGTTCATTATCATTCCCAGAAACAAAGAAAATGCTTCCACTACTGCTTGAATACTTTGCAAGTTTGATGATCTTAAAATGCATTCTAAGCACTTGACATGTAGGGTAACAATAGGCTCTTTTAACCTTTTAACTCCTGAGATCTGATTGGTAACTCTCCCCTCTGGCTGCTTCACATTCCCTTGTAAATTAGTTACAAGAATTTGGTGTTAGATCAAGGTAACCAACTCTAACTGATATGTTCAACTGTTCTCATTACCTGTTTGCTAGATGATGTATAAATATTGTAGGGAGAAATTACATGTTATCACTTTTGGAAGTTAAAGTATTAATTTAGGTTTTATATAAGGGTTTATCCAGGCTTCTTTCAGTAAAGCTTGTCTAAAACAATAATTAACAATTGGTTCATATGTCAGCGTGCGTTCATCAAGATATGAAGCACGCGAGAAGTTTGGAGAGCACAAAAGATGCGTAAGAGTTGCTCGAGGCGTAGCCGAGGGCAACTCTAGCTTCTTGAGTGCTCTCCAAACTTCCCAAGTGCTTCATATCTTGATGAACGCACAGCTGACGTATGAACCAATTGTTTTATAACATTTTCAACCCGAAGGAAAATTTTTTCCTTGAGGGATTTGTTTGCTCACATCATGAGCGTGCACAACAGGAATATAAAGCACACTCGCGCAATTGAATTTGATTAGACAAATTTACTAGCTATGTTATAAAGAATTTTAATACAGTATTTCAAGAGTAGAATGAATAATTATTAATTAGTTATTAATTCTTCATTTTAACAAATTTGTAGTTGACAACACTGAGAGGAAGTATTTTAGAGGAAGCCATTCCATCAACTTCAAGACATGGTTCAGCACGTGCCCTCCCAGCTAAGGATATCCTTGAACATGTGATTCCAGAGTTTCAGTTAACTGCTCTTAGGATGGCACAACCTGGTATAAAGGTACAGAGCTCTACTGGAAGATATGAGACTGTGCCTAACAGAGTTTTTGCATGAATTTTTCATCAGGAATATTACAGCTATAATCTCATTGGGATCTGGGAGCAAGCCAGTAATTAGTAGTATATCATACACAGTACAATACTACTTTTCATTCTGAATGGGATCAATTGCACCGTGGGCCCTTCTTGGCTACTCCCTTGCTTAAACAATGACGAAAAAAGGGATTAATATTTTTATTGGCTACAGTTCTTGTTATGGTTGTCTTGATGTACATGTTGGTTTTTAAAATCCTCTTGTGTTATAACCGTCACATGATATAAATATATAGTTATCATGCAACAGCTGCTGTTTACATTGATATTTTTTCCTCTAATTATTCCTTTGCAAAGAAACAAAGCCATTTCGTCTTCATTATTTACATTTTTGTAGAGTCCAGTGGTTGTGGCATTATAAAGCTGCTCTCAAATACAGCATGGGAAATGACAAAAAAATTTCTTCTTTCTCCTTTTGGCTAGCTGGTATGTTGGCTGATAATGTCCTTGGCTAAGAGATTTCCCTCAAAATTTTACATTTGCCATTGAAGCTTTGCTTGTTTGTCAAATGTTCATTTTGCAGACAATATCTCAGGGGTGGATATTATTAGCCAAAGTACCAGCTGCCTAAAGGGTTTATTTACTAAATATTTGCATCTGAGTCATAAAGAAGTTTTCGTTGGTCAGATGCTGTTTTTGGAGGCTGTTGGCTCACACAAACTGATGTCTTTATAATTAGTTATACTATATTTACTTGAACAAGTGTGGTGCTGGTTATTTAACTTTTCACACCTCCCTAGTGGTTAGTGGAGTTTCATGTTTTCATCCAACTTGCTCAGCTGACTGGTTGGATGACATAAAGTGTTAGTGGCCTTCTAGTTCACAAGTGGCAAAAGGGATGAGTAAATGATATTGTGCTATTTCTTTGCACTTTTTCAGGTTCCAGAACAGCTTGCGAAACTTGATGAACAAGGGGTGAGATACATCTGTAAAATTTAATCACCTTCTGTGTGCAATTCAAGGACTGGTCTTATTTAGCAATTGTCTGACTTTTTTGTAACATTTTTTTTTGTTTTTTTGTTTTTTCAGATGACCAATCAATACAAAGTTGGTGTGTTATATGCAAAGAATGGCCAGGGTACAGAAGAGGAGATGTATAATAACCGTGAGTGATAGTCTAAATTCAGTGGAAACTTCTGAAATTTTATTCACAGGAATGAAGGCTGGTAATTGTGTTTAGAGGTTTGTGCAATATCTCAATGAAACTCAGAAAACTAAGGACAAAGAGGCAAGGTGTGTTTAAAGAAAAAGTGATGCAGTGTTAGTCATAGTTTGTGGAAATAAAAATAATAATTTTTACTCTAGACTACATGTAGCAATAACACAAAATAAGTTCATGAAAGCTTGCTATTACAAAACTACCAAACAAAGGTTGCTAAATTGGCGACTTGAACCCCAAAGTACATATATTGATTTTGTTTTTCTACTCTCCAAGGGGACCAAAATGGTCACAGCATGAAACTAAGTTGGTGTTAATCACTTTGTATCTGTGGGTTACCAATAATCAAATTTTTGTTGTTTTGATTCTGTAGAAACATCAGGCCCAGCTTTCGAAGAGTTTCTTGACTTGATTGGTGAAAGAGTTACCTTGAAAGGATTTGAACGTTATAGAGCCCAGCTGGATAACAGAAGTAAGTTGTACAATGAGTGAAGAAGTTCCTTTTTTGAACCCGTAAACCCATAAGGGTGAGAAGGATCCAATTTCTCCATACAATATCACCCATTAAAATCAGAAGAATAAAGGAGATGATCACTTACTAAAGGAGCTTTTGATTGTTAAACAACTTCTCTTTGTCAGCTCCTCGGAAAATGTATTGAAAACAGTGTGGAGAATGTGCATACTGATGTTAGGGTGTAAAGGGTTCATTTTTTTCTATTTTTGTTGGGCAGATGACTCCACTGGGGAGTATTCAGTGTACACACAGTTTCATGGACGTGAAATTATGTTTCATGTATCAACGCTTTTGCCTTGGACGCCCAACAACAGACAACAGGTAATGCAGCTCCATTTGTAGATTAAGGTTAATCAATGAATAACGCAGTAACACAACCAATATACATAGTCAATCATGTATTTACAGTATGTGGATCTTGGTAATGTGGGACAAACATTTTTTTTTCTAAATACTTAATTATTTCTTTTCTTCTTTTGCAGCTTCTGAGGAAGAGACACATTGGAAATGACATTGTGACAATTGTGTTCCAAGAACCTGGTGCTCTTCCATTTACACCAAAGAACATCAGATCTCACTTTCAACATGTTTTTATTGTGGTCAGAGTTTTCAACCCTTGCTCAGATAACACATACTACAGGTATTTTTGTTGATATTCTTCTTAATATGGGAAACTGTTGTACCCAATGTTGTTTTAATATGGTAGAATGTAGCTAAGATGGGGCATTTTCTACACAGCCACCTCTTTTTCCTTTAAAAAATGATAATTTGTGATTATAGCAACCCTTATACCCTGCAATAGTAATCATTTGAGAAATTTCCCAACAATTGCAATACACTGTCAAGCAGACTGGTGATGAGAAGTAAGGCAATTATTCTTTAGGGGATATTGTCTTAATAGGACTTCAAATTCTCACAAACAGCCAACAAAGAAATGTAGGATCATCAGTTCGGAGAATTCACTTTCAGATCATGGGAGTGACAGGGTAAAACAACCCAGCATGCTTCCAAATGCAGATAAAATGCTAGTATGGTACACAGCCTGTGGAAAATCTTGCTCATCCTCCTCCCAATACTTTGACTTTCTTGGGGCTTGAGATATCTTGGGGTAAATTAGTGGGTTACAGTAAAAAAAATCCACACACAGTAACATGACTAAGATATTGACCAACATTGCACTGTACTTTGGTTTGTGACTGTCTCTGTTCCTTTCTGTACCTAGGGTTGCTGTAAGTCGTTCAAAAGATGTCCCTCCATTTGGACCTAATATTCCTGCAGGTGCAAAGTTTGGAAAGACACAAGCCTTTGCTGACTTCCTCTTGACCAAAGGTAGAGAACATTCTAGTCTATTGCACTGATAGTTTAAAATATTCCTTATGACAAAACCATAGAAGGAAAAAATTTGTGGGAAAAAAAATGTGTGAAAGGAAAGTCTCAGTTCACTTTTTTTTTAAATGGCAGTCATAAATGCAGAAAATGCTGCCCACAAGTCAGAGAAGTTCAGTGCTATGGCCAGAAGAACCAGACATGAATACCTGAAAGATCTTGCCACAAATTTTGTCACCAACACCACACTAGAGACTGGGGCTAAAGGAAAAGGTATGAGAAGGCCTCCATCATGACCTTTAAAAAGCAGTTGGACATGTTCATTGACAACATATTTAACATGATACTCAATATTGATTAGTACAAAGTTGCTACAGGTGAAGTGTAATTGTTTTAAAATGATGAAATTAGAAGATCCTCGCAGCTAAGAACACTACTGAAACTAGTAGTTGTAAATAGGACCTGTAAAAAATTCAGGCCCGTACGGGATTTGAACCCATGACCTCTGCGATACCAGTGCAGCGCTCTACCAATTGAGCTAACAAGCCAACTGGGAGCTGGTCAATGAATTGGGTACAAATAAACATCCAAGGCACCAGTATCGCAGAGGTCATGGGTTCAAATCCCATACGGGCCTGAATTTTTTTCAGGTCCTATTTACAACTACTAGTTTCAGTAGTGTTCTTAGCTGCGAGGATCTTCTAATTTCATCTCTCCACCGCAGTGCAAATATGTGAATTTTCATATATCTAAATTCTTCCAGCTCCCAGTTGGCTTGTTAGCTCAATTGGTAGAGTGCTGCACCGGTATCGCAGAGGTCATGGGTTCAAATCCCGTACGGGCCTGAATTTTTTTCAGGTCCTATTTACAACTACTAGTTTCAGTAGTGTTCTTAGCTGCGAGGATCTTCTAATTTCATCTCTCCACCGCAGTGCAAATATGTGAATTTTCATATATCGAAATGTTTTAAAATGTTTGATTGTATAACCAAGGAGTGGAATTATAAAACAAATGGTTGAAATAAACAGTGCATTGTTTTTGTGAAAGTTTAGAGATGGACAGTCAAATGTTTGGGTCAAGGGCCTTCAGGAACTGAGTTACTCATCTGAGAGCACAGATTTTAGTGATGATTAACCCTTAAACATCCAGAGGTGATCAACATGTAACTTCTCTATCCATAAATTATCTGGCAAACAGATTATGAGAATACTCAAACTAATCAGGTAGAAGTTGTTATCTTGATCTAAAACCAAATTCTTGTAACTAATTCAAAAGGAAATGTGTATCAGCTAGAGGGGAGAATTAACAATGAGATTTTGGGAGTTAAGGGGTTAACAGAGACTAGAAGAGACTTTTTTCTTTTATAGGAATCTTGAGATCAACCAAGAAGAAGGAGAAAGTTCGTCCTCCAATTTCTCCAGAAAAAGTCTCCAGAGGTGCATTGGTTTGGAATGTGCAGGTACATGTGTAAAATATGTTGGTTAATAATGTTGTGGTTGTATTGGATGGGTACCTGTAGAAGACATGAGAGGAGCATAGAGAAGTGGTTAGCAGCATATTTAGACTCAGTGGAGGAATGATGACCAACTGAAAAAGCTCTTGATTGTTAAACAAATTCTCCTCGTCAGTACCTAAGGAAATTTATAGAGAACAGTATGGCGAATAGATATTCTGATTTTAGGGTGTATAGGGTTAAGGACATGCATGTGTGTGTGAATTGCAGGTTGAAGATTACAGGAATGCCTCTATGATTGAGTGTAAGATGGGAATCTCTGCAGATAGTTTGGTGCTCATTCACTCCTCAAGCAAAGTAAGTGATCAAGAGCCCCTTGTGTGCTCTGGTTTGACTTTACCTTACTCTGCAATTACTCAGTTTAAATGTTTCAATTATCTTGTGTAATTTGATTCATTTATTTAATTATTTCCCTATTTATCTCCTTTCAGGAAGTGCTATTTAGCATTCCAGCCAAGTCTGTCATAGGATGGACATCCTTATCACAAAGGTATTTTTGGAGACAAAGCCTCTTGTTTTTCTTTACACTTGAAGTAAATTTTGCTGTCCTTGTGTAAACGTACAGGTTGAAGTCTTTATTTGAGATGTCATCTTTAAGCTCATAACCCTTAAGAGTGACTAGCATCTAATTTATCCATTCAACATCAGCCCTTAACTAAATATAGGTCAGACAAATAAAGGAAATGATCACCAAATAAAGGCACTCTTGATCATAAAACAGATTCTCCTTGTCAGCACCTTAGGAAATTTATAGAGGACAGTTTAGAGAATATATGTACTGATCTTTGGATGTAAAGGGTTGATATACTTTTCCAATTTCTTTTTGCTTTTCATGGTATTTTCTTATATGTGATCATCACATCTTTTTTGAACAGCATCAAAGTGTTTTATGGCAGTGGTTATTGTCTGGTGTTGAATATTCCAACACGTGATTCAGATGACATCCCAGAGATTGTCAGGCGACTGGAAGAAATTTCTATTGGTTGTCAGGTAAAACAGCATGTTTGTGCACTCAAATGTCAAAAATGGGATGTTAGAGCCTTCCTTGATTATTGATAAGCTACAGAAGTTTAATTGAGTGTAATTTTTCTGCTCGGATGATTGTTTTATGTGTTATTTCCCGTTGTGTTCTGTGGTGGTTTTACAGGGCTTTGGGTTGAAAATGAAAAAGATTTCAGTTGAACCAGGGTAGATACATCTACATACAAATTAACTTTCGCAAGATTAGTGTTGGTCGAAAACGATACCAGATAGAATTTGAACCACAGCCTCACTTGATTAACAGTTCAGTTGTTCAACACCAAGCTGAAGAGTTCTCAAGTGCGTCAGTGAACAGAACTTTCTTTAACAAATCCGGAAGAGCATATTGGTTTTGTATTGTTTTCAGACTCAAACAATGACTTTGCGGCGAAATGGTATGGGACAGTTAGGATTCCATGTACGGTTTGAAGGCCTCATTGCGGATGTCGAGCCTTCTGGATTTGCTTGGCAGGCAGGGCTAAGACAAGGATGCAGGCTTGTGGAGGTTTGTGAGTTTGTGATTGAGGATATACGATGTTTTGTGCTCATAACAATTTATGTGGAAGTTTTTTTTAATTATTTCCTTTAAAAGGAGAGCATTTACAGCATGTACATCCTCATGTTGCGAGAATTTGAATTTTTGCTTTTCAGATGTTTGATTATAAAAGTATGTAAATGTAGTTTTCACGGGTGAAGATGGTGTTTGGTCGATGCTCAATTTAATGTACATGTACTCTTACAGCAACATAGTTATGTATTTCATACAATTGAGTGGACATTTTTCCAATGAATTGCTACATTCTCTGTTTCGCGTATCTGATTGGCTGAAAACGAGTGCATCTTTCACGTAAAACAAGCGCAAAACTGTAACGAGTGCAAAGTTGTAACACAAGTGTAAATTACAAATAGCGCGCGCGCTGCTTGAATTTCGTCTGTCTCGACTTTCTGTGATGCGTTTTTCATGTAAACTATAAACTTATTAAATTATTGTTGTCTTTGAAAAATTTACAACTGCTCATTTACACCAAATTGTACTAGAAATCATCTGGTTACTTATAATTACTATTTATGTAGATCAACGGGATGATAGTAGCCACACTGAGTCATGATCAGATGATTGACATCTTGCGTAAGCCAGGTTCAGTGACGGCTGTGATAGTGCCACCATTCCAGAGTGGAAAGCCAAGGAAGTGCGTATTTCTAGTTGTCTTCTTGTTTTCAAACTGAAGTGTTCTTTTACGTCCCCCCCCCCCCCCCCCAGCTTCCTGCTGTCTACTGGGTTATTTATGGCTCACCGCGTGCTGATATTGTACCAAGGAGTATCTAGTTACTCACCTGATGTTGCTTATTACCCTAGGGGTTAACTACTTGTTTGTATTGCCCTTTCGGCATGCAGTGACTCGATCTATGTTTATTTACCACCTCAGGGGTATGCAGTGACACATGTACACCCATTTTGTTTCTTACCCCAAGGCTATGTAATGACTCACCTCTTGTTGTTTTATTAGCCCAGGGGTATCCACTAACTTTCCTTTTTTTTTTTTTTTTTTTACACCGGGAGTACATTGGGACTCGCCCTATGTTCATGTTACCATGGGCCTGTAGAGTAACTTGCTTCCTTTTTTTTCTTACCCAAGGAGTATGCAATGACTCACTCTAGTTTTTTTTCTCACCCCAGGGGTATCCAGCCGACCACTGGTTCCTACTGGAGCTCCTCCAATCGTGCCTCGGTCACAACCATGTCGTCATTCGGCAGTGCGTCATCAGTGGCAGAGGAAGGCGAGTCACGTGATCACTCGGCAGCCTCGTCTTCATCCATATCAGCCCCTGACAATAGTAGAAAACAGCCGCCAAAAGGTTTGACGTCCAAGAACGAAGTGAAAGGGAAGGAGAGTCCATGGATCATGCGCTCGAATAATGCGGCTTCCATGGATGGCAGGTAAGAATGAAATAGTGATACTTTTATGATGTGTTTTGAGGTTTATCTTTTTTAACAAAAATTCATGATATGACATATGATAGTTCTGTGCAACACAGTGGATGGTCGACGTATTATAGATTTATAGGTGTCAACCGACTTGTTTTTACATGTATTTATACACAGTCTTTAGTGCGCTGTTTGTGTTTTCTGATATCATATCTCGTATTCCATTTTTGTTGCTGGTGGAGAAGACCTTCGTCAAATCGAAAAGTGCCTTGTATCGTGAATTTCAGAGATATTGCTTTCAGTGCACGGTCAATTGTGTACATGGGAAAGCCAACTTTGCAATGCATCTTTAGCCGCTTTCAATGTATTCATAGAAATCAGTTTAGTTCAATTTTATTCATGGCTCGAGGCGTTCTGTTGAAGACGCCCTGACACGAACTTTATTTCGCGTCTTTCAGAGCTATGTACTCAGTCTCCCGTCCTCCTGACCCACCGTTGTCGCCCAGTGCGAGCTCAGCCTCGTCTGTCAGTGGCAGCACGTCAACGCTTCACGAAACATCACGACAACAAGCTGCTACCTACGGGGCTTCATACACTGTGACAAGCATTACTCCAACAGATCCTAGACACCAAGCGTCCTCTGAAGCACACGTAGCGCCAAAATGGAGCGGGCATTTAGCGGTAGATTCAGACCCACGGCCAGCCAAGCCTGTTGGTGTGACGTTAAAGGCCCATACAGCTTCAGGCACCTTATATGCCATCGCCAGCGGACCCTCGTCTCCGCCAGCGTCTCCGCGTACTCCAGAGACCCCCATATTTGGAAGTACTTCACAGAGACATCGCAGAGTGGTTCTGAATGGTCAAGGGGATGGAAACACTCCTTTAAGGATGGAGGGAAGTGTACAGGATGGAAGACCGCTAGCGGACAGTTATGGTACTATTCGTGTGAACATTGAACCGTCAGTAGCGTCAATGCCAAATGACAAACCACGAGAACCAGATGTTGCTAATGGTGAGGTGATGCAAGCTGCTGCTTTGCCTTTTAAAGAAACAAGTCTTGGAGCAGTTATTACTACTGTCAACACTTACAAACAGAAACAAAGCTACGAAGACATCAGCGAAGCCTCTATGTCTGACACTGTCGATCAGATCGAACGCGCGTTTGGTTTTAAAACACCTGACATGATCTCGAACGGAACTGGGAGCCTGGAGCGGAACAGCAGCATGCGAGTGAAGAACGGAGACAGGAGCCCTTCCGATTCTATGCAGGACATTCACCTGACCCGCCGTGTGCAGTCAGGGGATTCACTGAATCGATACAGTGATGATGACGAAACTCCCATAAATATTCTGAAACGACTGTCAAAAGAAGCCAACAGAGAGCAGGACAGAGTGAAGCAGAGAAAGAGCGAAGGAGATCTGCCACATAATATGATTAAAAGCAGGACAACCACTGTGGTCGAAGCATCACCAACATCGGTTGAAGTTAAGAAAGAAGCCGGAAGGAAGTCTGAGTACGAAGCGCGGATAGCCGCAAGAAACCTGCTTATAGAACGCTTAGAAAATCACAGGCAATCACTCGAAAGCCACAACGTAGAGGGAATCAAAATTTACCATGCTAAAAGTAGAAGTACACCGGCTGATGGGGCGAAAAGGTTAAATGGCGAAAAATCGCACAAGGCGCGGCAGACCTCGCAAGATGACAGTGCAAAGACTTCTTTAGAGAGGGACGGTGTGGAAGGAGTGGGGAAAGGTGATCATTATTTAAGGCGGAAGAAATCTGCTCCTGAATCACCAAATGTTAAGACAGTTCGTACTCCAGATAATTACCGAGCAGGCAAACCAGTGGTACGCTCTGAACGAAAAATCCGCTTGACAAGTTCTGCGAGTTCGAGCGGTCAGACACCGGAAAAAAGTCAAACAGTACCCCGTCAGAGATCAAGCCGGCGACAGAGGCATGCGTCCAAACAGATGGCTGCTGCCAATGGTGGAAATTCAGATTCATCTGATGAAGGACGTAATAATCGATTTTCGCGAAGTGGAGATTCCGTCGATGCCAGTCCATCCGTAGTGGAAAAGCTTCTTTTCACGCCCGATAGCAACAAAAAGTCGAAGAGTCTCCCGCGCGAGTTGGAATCAGGAGCGATGCCTCACGCGAGTGACTCTCGCGAAATGCGGAATCATCGCTCGCATTCTCATTCGCACTCATCACATCTCAAAGGAGCGCGTATTACCAAGATTAAAATGAGCGCAAGCGAGGAACCCAATGATTCTATTGTGGATCAGACCTCGCGGCTGTTACACGCCGCTAAAGCTGTCAAATACGACAAAGGATCTTCCCTTGTCATAGCTGAAGATGTGTTGCACTCACTAACTCGCGCGTCTGATCTGCTCCATCATCAGTCGTCGGCTGCCAGGGAGGAGAAGGAAAGAGACAGGAAGGATAAAGACAAGTCACTTAACAGAATAAAGGCACCTGGTAAGTGTCGGGCAGGGAGGGACAGGAATTGGGGTGGGAGGGGGTGGTAAAAATAGGAAAACGTTCAGAAAGGAGAGGAGACAGGATTAGGAAGGGATAATGTACGGTGTAATTCAAATTTCCTCTTTTCTTTCCAACTCTTTTTTCTTTTTTTTTGAGATATACTTCTATAATAATTTAAGATTAGATTTTTTGCGTTTAGTTACTCATGACACTTGCGGGTACAAAGCTAGATAAAAATTACTCTGGAGGATTTGACAAGATCGAAATGGAATTAAGTTTCATGATTTTAGACTTTTTAAGGCGGCCACCCTCTTTGTTTTACATCTCGTCCTTGTTCCTTTTCGTCATGGTCTGAAGAGTTTAAAATTACCGGAATATAGGCTAGTTGTTTGTATTGTGTAATCGCCAAAAATAACTTGTCAATATAACTTATGTTGGAGTTGGCGTGACGGCTTACACGACAAGTTGGATGCCGTGAGAAGCCGCGAGAAGCCGCATTCGATTTCGTCAACAGTGTCATGAATGCGGGTAGATCAGATCGAACTGCGGGAGGGAGAAAATGGGATTTAAGTACTATTTTTGGAGTTCCAAAATCATGTCTGCATCTACAATATCCGAAAAGTTTGGGTAAGGAACCATAGATGTCTTTTTGCGATTACTTTTGGATGAATGTTACAAGTTTTTAAGTGGGTCAAGTTCACGAGCTAGATGTAGTCGCATGAAATAATCAAAGCTCCAAGCCTGAACGAAGGCCAGTCTGTGAACAAGGGATTCACTTCTAATCCTTGTTAATGTAGGCAGGTTCTCGAGAATATTGAATTGATTTTGTTCTTCAGGGGGAGAGCTGTTAGTTGGCCTATGTTTTGTCGGCCGTATTTGATTAATTAAACTATGGACAAAGAAGTAAGCGAATAGTTTACATGACATCTTGACTCGAATTTGTGCAGAATTTACGAGCTTTGTGCATCGTTAATTGCATTTTTTAGTTGAAAGAAACTAATCTCGTCATGGAATTCCGCTGATCCTTCAACTTAGTGTCTGAGATGTAACTTTAGGTCGTAGATATTTCCGTTCGATATCTGAGGAACCAATCATGCGGATTTTACGCTTTCATCACCTCACTGTTCGAGATTTACAGTACGAAACTATTTCTTGAGCCATTTATCGTCAGAAGATAAGTTGCCCTCGAGCATTTACACCATTTTGGAAAGGAATTCTAGAATGAGCTAATAGTGAGGAAACGGAAACACTAGTTTCGCTCCAATCATTATTTTGTTTTGTTCTGGCGGTAGAAGGTTTTCATTTTCAAGTTCGATTTCAAACAAGTGCTAATGTAAATCTGAGAAAACGTTTAGTCGGTTGGATAACTTTGGCGTGGGGTGAAGTTGCTGACTTTTCTCTAATGGACTCATATTGACATGTGTGGAAATCAAGATTCATCCGATGAAGGACGTAATGGCATGTGCGTGTAATCTTTTTCACTGAATAAAATTAATGTACCTTCGCTGTAATTTTTACCATTATGTCCAATTTCCTGCTGTGATAAACGCTTCCTGCATAATGTACTATACTGACTTAGTCACTTACGTAAATCTCCCGGTCGATTTGTTTCATACGACATTATTTTGGGCGCGGACTTTGTGTTGCCATCGGCATTGTTTTGGCCTCTTAACTTGCCTCAGTTATATTGTTTTAGAGTTTATTTTTGTCGTAGATATCTTACCCACTTACATTCGCTTATTTATATTTTCTTTGCGTCATGTTTGTGTTTTGCCCCGCACGGAGAGGTTTGTCTGCTCTGTTTGATCAGTTGGTGACTTATTTTCGCTGTTTGAATCTTAATCACGATAATTAACGCAAGTCAGTTTTAAGCTCAGTCCCAAAACACCGAATTCGCTAGATTTGGTGAAGTCAGATTCGTCTGCGAAGACATTTATGCAGCTTAATATATTTATCATTGCCTCCCACTTACAGTGCGATTTGTCAGGTACCTTCGCCAGCGTTGTGTGATGTTTGGGCTGTGTAAGGAAGTCAGAAGTTTTCATTACTTATCACTGACATATCTCGGATGCCTTCTGTTTATCGTAAAACAAACTCACTAAATGTACACAGTGATGGAGGACATCAACTCTCGTGACCTTTTCTTGGCTTGTCACTTTTCACCGGAAATGGTGTGTGCAGTGCTAACGAAGAACTTTGCACCGGAAGCTGTTTCAGTTTTAGATGGCCGATACAGATGTGTTTCTCGTGGATTGTAAGAATTCAAAGAAAGAGCTACTACAAAATCTTGATATTACGTTTTTTCTGAATTTTTCAATATTTCTATTTGTTTTGACAAATTTGTGCCATTGAAACAGTAGCAGTCCAACATTTACGATGTTTTCTTTCTCCAACTTATTCTTGTCAATATTGTGAAGAGTGAAGAGCATAAATTTTAACGTGTTCTGTGAAAAACTTCCTGTGAAGAACGAAAATTTTTGGTTCCTTACAATCACACATCTAAAAATATCGCGATGCACGGTAGACTATTCATTTCATTCTTGCAAAGAATGTCTTTCGTGACAAGTAAGATGAAGTCTCAAAAAAATCCACAGAAAATAATAATTTTGCAACAGAATAGACGACAGAAGGTGTAATGATTCATGTGGATTTTTAGTAGGAAATGCGAAAATACAAACTCATCTTTGGAATTAACTTTAAAAAGCATTAATCAGTTGTTGGAATGTGAAGACTGTTTTGTGCGCCTATTTTTGTTGTAGTGCACCTTTTTGCCTGAAAACGCAGCCGAGGTCAGTTCTTTCTCGAACACTTCAAGTGCTTGCGAAACTTCCTGCCGAGAGAACGTGTTTCTTATAAATGTTTTTCTGACTATCTCAATTAGTGAGAAGATAAGAGAGCTTCTCACGAGGGTTCATCAATTTATATAATCCACCCCTTCTCTAGAAACGTCAGGTGCAATCATTTAATAAACCTGCGACCGCCCATGGTTTATCTGAATAGACGCACTGTAGCGTAATAAACAAGCTTCCAACCTTCATTGTGACGAGCGCCGCGTTCTGAGATGTATAACAATGGCGCCTCGTGAATTGTTGTATGTCGTTTTCAGTTCATAGTCCTCCTCTCTATCTCCATGCCTGTCTCCAACCCTCTGCATGCCAAACCTGTCCGAATCCTCTGGCGAACGAACGTACGGCCGTCTTCGGCCAATGCAAGTGAGCTACCTTAATTAACGATTAAACGTTGCAGATTGTAACTTTGTCGACGTTGTTTTTCTCGTTGATTTTCAGGCCGTGGTCGTTCACATGGACCTCACAAGTTTTACATCCCTGTTGTGCCCAGGAGACACAGCTTCGATGAAAGAATATTCGCCGCACCGGTTAGTGAAACATTTCATTTCCGTTTGTAAAAATGCCAGTCTTGGAGTGTTTCCTTAACGTGTAAACTGATTCAGTCGATGGAAGAAGAGCGGCACTAAATATTCCATATTAAACTGCTTTAATTGCGAGCGTTGTCACTCACAATTGTAGAGCGATAGATTTGAGAAAGATCTACTCGGAAATTTCCCTCTTATAAACAATGACCGTTACATTATTTTTGTCCAGTTTCAAACAAGTGAAACAAATTGATGTGTTGTTATTTGTGTGCATTGCTTCACTGTTTTGATAAAGTTACTCAAAGTTGTGTCCTTTTCGTGTGAAGTGATGGTTTAATCAGGTTTGCAGAAGACAGATAAGTCAAAGAATGCTGGCTCATTTGGGTGGAAAAGATTTTAGCACAAGTTAATCGGACGTTTAGAGCGAGTTGAGTAATTCAGGCAGAATTCGAGAAATCTGAACGAACCTTTTCGACCAAAACAACACAATCTATTGTGTCTATTATTTTGTCTTTTCGTTGAAATGGCATCACATATCATTCTCTTCCTTATTTTATCGCTTCAGGCGTGTCTGAGGTGTGTACCTAAATATACAGCTAGTTAAATATACAAGTTCCTTCTCGTTAATATTTTGGTTCGCTGAGTGCATCTGCCAACTTTCTAACTTGATTGTCAACTATCACTAAGAATCTTCTACTTAATCAAGCTGTAGTTAATTCTGTTTTATAAGAAAGAACCGAAATATTCAAGATTTTACGAGTTTGAACGTTTAGTCATACCTTTAGATCAAAAGATTGTTGATGGGGTAGAAAACAATTGTTGAAACCTTAGACAACGCCTCCCAGTGAAAACGAAAGGGAATTTTGACTCAGGAATATTTAACTTCTAAAAGAACATAGGGTAACAGCTTTGTGTTACAATGCGTTACGTTTGAGAAACCAATAGTTCTGCCCAATAATTTTTTTTACTTTAAGTTCACATGATGAATTTTTGTCTTCGAGATAAAATCTTTGTAAGCCTCATCAAACTCGTTAATTAGAGTACAAGAGTGTAAATTGTGGAATTATTTTAATTGGATTTTTATCATTCTTCAGTTGTGTAGCGACATGGATTTCGCTAAGTAAACTGTATGTGATCTCGGACAGCCACACATACTTATATTACTTGACCTAACTTGAATTATTTTTTTTGACAAACCAGTAGAAAAACTCTAGCCGTCTCTTAGTTGATATTTTGGTCACGCTCGGATGCTTGTTTTCTGATGTTGTTGCTTGCTGACAATTAAACAATGTGAAAGAGTTATTGCAATTCAAGTCACGACAACTTTGAAGACCTTTTTGTTTATTCTTCTTACAGAGTGCCAAAGGCAATTCTGGTGAAAGGTGAGTGTTGTGTGTGCACTTATTTGTACATCTATAGTATTTTTTATGTTATTTTGATTATTTTCATTTTACTCAGGTAAAGCAATGATCCTCGCACGTGAGTAGAAATAATCCATTTTACAGTTGTGTGCTTGGTGGCCAAGCCTTTTAACAAGAGTGAGGCTAAGGTTGACCTTCTTGTGATACAAACCTTGCTGCTTTTCAAATGCAAAGGACTTTGTTATCATGCCAACTAGAGTCTGGTCTCTATCACAACAAGGTCACCTTCAGCCTCACTCCAAATCAAAGGCTTGGCAACTAAGTACACAACTGTTAAATGGCCTATTGAAACAATTGTTAGAGAGAAGCCAGAAGATAAATTAAAAATTTAGACTTTGACGGGATTCGAATCCAGGTCTCCCAGGTACTAGTTGGGCGCTACTTCCAACTGAGTTACGAAGGCACACTCTTCCATGCAGGGTCCTCTTTCCCGTGAGGATTTAAATAAACTGTTTTTATCCTTAAGTCAGTAAGGCGTGGCCTAGCTAATTGTTAATGCTTAGTTCGGTCAAAAAGTTATTTTCTGTATAGGATCTTTGCTCTGTCTGGCACTGCTTTTAACTCGACATTAACTGGTTCTTTTGTGCAAAGTTCGATCAAAAATTTTTGCAATAGTTTTCTCCTCCAACATTTTTAAAATATTACTTCTTTAACATAGTCCATCACGGACTTCGGCTGTCATAATATTAAACTTAGGGAAGGAATTTTTTGTCTAATTGCTTTTGCTTTTTTGATATAAATTTCAGTCTGCTGACAAGAGAGAGTATTGGAAAGGAAGCAGAACTTGAGATGAAACTTGCAATCGTGTCAAACGCCTTGATGAAGGTACAGTATTCTCCTTTGCAAAGACTATTATTAATTTTTGCTTTAGCCCCCATCCTCCCCCCCCTTCTTTTTTTGGAGGACGGCATATTATTTTGTGTTAACATAAGGTACGAATGAAGATTAAGAGACAAATAAAAAAAAATAAGAAAAGATTTAAAAAAACTACAACCTCATAAGAAACCTGTCACAAACTTTTCGACAGAAATTATCCCATGGATAATGTTAATAATAACATTTCCGTGCCTCTACATCTTTAAATTTTGTGGTGGAGGATGGCCCCCTTCTCTCCTTCAGGAGAAAATATGCCCCCCCCCCTCCTTGTGAAAAGGAGTCCAGAGATAAACCAGAACAGCTGACAATAACATGTTCGTGCGTGTGAGTCTTATTTACAAGTATTCGTGTCCTTTTTCACAGGAAGGAGAAGAGAGACACCGAATGGATGTTGAATTAAGAAGACTTCAGAGAGAAAACAAAAGACTTCAAGATGATCTCCGGACCGCCTCGCACCAACTTCGGAAATTTTCCGAGTGGTTTTTCACGTCAGTTGAACCAAGTAACACGTGATACAGACACCATGAATTGTTCGTTGGATAAGTTTCTATTTTAAAACGTTTCTTACATCGTTCATAGAGTTAAGCCTTTTAAAGTATTATTGAACAAGTAACTTTTATTAAGAGAAAGGTGCTATTCTTTACATATCTAAGATTGAACTGGTAAAATAGCTTGAAAGATGTTGTATTTTCATAGCGTTTGATATATTAAGGCAAGTAGTATATGTAACAAATTGTCAAATATTTTCATTGGTTGGTTTTCGACTCAGGTGTCCAATTTTCAACGACCGCCGTCTGCATCATCATAGGGACCTGTCATTCTTTATTGCCTTGCTGGAAGAGAATGAGTCGCGGATTTCGGTTTAGTCATAAAATTTACCATATATGGCTATGGTTTTGTAGTCCTCCCTTTATACTCCCCTCCTCCTCCCCCCTTCCCCCCTTCCCCGCCTAAAAGAAAAAAAAAAAAAAAAGAAAGAAAGAAAAAAATCCTTCGACCTTCCGTTCAAGGCGATAAAAAATGACTGGTCCTTAATAGCAATGCTTTCTTCGCTCTTTATTTATGGATCTTTATCCTTCACGATAGTCTTTTTCTGTTGGTTAATATAATCCTATGTATGATTTATACTACAGATACCTTTTTTGACCTCTGGTTGAATTGCACCATTTTTTCTTTTGTCGCTATGTTAAATAATTATAGTTATACTGAATGGTTTGACGTGGGTACGTAAAACCTGGGTGAGAGTATTCCAAGACAGGATTATTGTTGGTGAAAGTGAACGTTTGGACATCGTGAACTTAAGAGTTGTTTGCCAGTCTGGCTCATGAAATGTGATTAGTCAGTCCTTTTTTTTTTTTTGTTCGCTAGTTATGGTGATGTTGTGATTGAGTTCTTTGTCTGATAACGAGAAATCTATTGATAGTCACTTTCACCAAAAGCGGTCCTTAGCAGGCTTACATTTATCCTGACTATCAAATCACGTCTTGAATTGACAGCGGTTGTGGCAGGTTTTAAGTTTCGAAGTCTACGAGGGAAATAAACCTCAGCACATGTAAGTAAGGAATGAAGGCTCTTTTGCCTTGCTGAAATGTTTGGAGCAACTGTTTGTTTATTATTTCGTTTACACTTGAGTTGAAAACTTCTTTTCTCCTTACAGTACACCATCGATTACTTGTGATGAAGCCTTGGGGGAATTTTTATCGACACTTCTTCAAGGTTTTCGAGCACGTTATCCTAGGAAAGTATAAATATTTTCAGGAAAGATGGGTTCCTTTTGGACTTGTTAGGGGAATTTAATACGTTAGTAAAGTAAATTGAACATAAGTTTAGGTCGCGTGCATTTTTAAATTTTTGTCGGGAAGTAATTCGAAAATGATCTGGAGGGATAGAAACATTTAGCCACTAACAGATTTATTCGGTGGAAAAGCCATTCATTGATCAAATAATACTTTTATCGTCAGCTGATGGCGTCACTGTCCGGATAATTTCATAGTTTTTCTCGGGCCTTTGAACTTGATCGATTTTTCCCATAATGACTTCTATACTTGTTACCTTAACCGATACAGCATTATAATATATATACATTTGGTCTTTATTTTTACCATTTATATATCGTTTGTTAAATACAACAAGTATCCTATTTATAACTTTGGATTTCAAATATTTTATACTTCCATTTTCCTTTTCACTTATGCGATTTTCAGCTTATTTTGTAACAAAAGTTATGAATCGTTACATTTTGGAATACGGGGTCTTACAATTTTCATTGTTTCAATTGTTCGTCAGTAGTTTGTGGATAGCTCGTCCAGTTATACTGAAGGTATTTGTGGCTTTCATCCCATAAAATCGTAAGAATGATTCACGTGTAAGTTCGTAGAGCAATTTTTAATTCAATGTCGAAAATTATCTGAGGTTGGATTGGTTTTGCTTTACTTCGCTCTGTGATTGCGTCAGAAAACTTGCAAAAACTGAAACCAGTCACGAGTTGGTCATCGGCATTTTCCCGCGCTTTAAGCCGTTTGGGTGGGTTTTCATTTTGATTTTTCATTGGCTCTTAAAGGTATATTCCTCTCTTCTATTTAGTTAACAGATAACGAGAGTAGAACATCATAACAGCAAAATCTCCCAACTAACTTACAACGAAACGATCACAGCTGGAAAGGAGATTTTAAGTTTGGTCTAGCGCTTGTTTTCCCGGGAAAACTCTTTTTATCTTAGCTTCAGAGTCAATGTCTGTTGTGCTTAAACAATATGTGTAACTTTATCTTTCATCCGCGCTGCCAATTTAAGGTAACTTTGTATCAAGACATCTTTCTCTCTTGCTTTCATTTGCTGAAAAACCGAGCGGGAGAATCTGTCGGATACCAAAATCTTTTTAATAATCCTTGAGAGTTTTGTGGTCGTGATGATGAATTGAATTGAATTGAATTAAGGAAGCATTAGGCTTCAATAATCATGCATGATAGAGAAATGAAAATAAAGCTTGACAATCTCTAAGGAAGATACGCAGATTTGCAGCCGCCAAAGAGGGGCTCATTTTGTAAAATTTCTTTGCATAAGGCCGTCTTCTACACAGTTTCTGGAAAAAAAATAAAGAGACGTAAGAAAATCTTTTGTTCTAATGTCCTTTATTCTCAATTTTCTGAGAGATAAAAAACGTCAACATAGTAACTATAGAAATTTTTTAGTAAGCTTTTGGAAACTTAAAGGGGACCAGTAGTTAAACATAATTATTAAATTCAACCAAAGTATTTTATAGTTTGAATATTCAGACGGTAATTTCTCAGTCTAAAATTGCGACACTTGCACATATTACAGACCTAATCACGCCCTTTCTAACGCCCTATTGTTAAATTGTCTAAGAATTCTCCCTTTTCACCGAGAAATTAACGCAGAAATGCTATAACAATAAAAAACCGTCGATGAGCTTTTGGCATCTTGTAAGAACCATTAGCTTAAACTACAAAAGATTTCGAAGAGCATTTTCTAGGCCCAAAAAAGAGCTGAAACTTTGAAATTTGCATACAACACACAGCTTATCACACTCTTTACAACGCATTATAAATTGTTCCAGATTTCTTCCTTTTCACAAAGATATAAACGCATGACTATTCAAAGAATAGAAATTGGTGAATGAGCTTTTGACATCTTGTAGGAACAACTTGCTAAAACTAGCGTTTCAAACTCATTAACAAAATTCTATTGTTTCAATATTCAGAGGGGATTTTCTTGGCCCACAAAAGAGCTGAAACTTTAACACTCACACACAATACACAGGTTACCACGCTCTTTCTAACGCACCATAAATTGTTTCAGAAGCCCCCCTTTTCACAAAGATATAACCGCATGAATATCAACACAATAGAAATTGGTTAATGAGCCTTTGGCATCTTGTAAGAACCACTAGCTAAAACTAGCGTTTCAAACTCATTAACAAAACTCTATTGTTTCAATATTCAGAGGGGATTTTCTTGGTCCACAAAAGAGCTGAGACTTTGACATTTGCGCACAATACACAGCTTACCACGCTCTTTCTAACCCACCATAAACTATTTCAGAGTTCCCCCATTTCACAAAGATATAAACGCATGAATATTGAGACAATAGAAATTGGTTAATGAGCCTTTGGCATCTTGTAAGAACCACTAGCTAAAACTAGCGTTTCAAACTCATTAACAAAACTCTATTGTTTCAATATTCAGAGGGGATTTTCTTGGCCCACAAAAGAGCTGAGACTTTGACATTTGCGCACAATACACAGCTTACCACACTCTTTCTAAATTTCAGAATTCCCCCATTTCACAAAGATATAAACGCATGAATATTGAGACAATAGAAATTGGTTGATGAGCCTTTGGCATCTTGTAAGAACCACTAGCTAAAACTAGCGTTTCAAACTCATTAACAAAACTCTATTGTTTCAATATTCAGAGGGGATTTTCTTGGCCCACAGAAGAGCTGAAACTTTAACACTCACTCACAATACACAGTTTACCACGCTCTTTCTAACGAACCATGAATTGTTCCAAAATTCCCCCTTTTCACAAAGATAGAATCTCATGAATGTTGAGACAATACAAATTGGTTAATGAGCCTTTGGCATCTTGTAAAAACCACTAGCTAAAACTAGCGTTTTAAACTCATTAACAAAACTCTATTGTTTCAATATTCAGAGGGGATTTTCTTGGCCCACAAAAGATCTGAAACTTTGACATTTGCGCACAATACACAGCTTCCCACGCTCTTTCTAACGCACCATAAATTATTTCAAAATTCCCCCATTTCACAAAGATATAAACGCATGAATATTGTAACAATAGAATATCGTTAATGAGCCTTTGGCATCTTGTAAGAACCACTAGCTAAAACTAGCGTTTCAAACTCATTAACAAAACTCTATTGTTTCAATATTCAGAGGGGATTTTCTTGGCCCACAAAAGATCTGAAACTTTGACATTTGCGCACAACACACAGCTTACCAAGCTCTTTTAACGCACCATAAGCTATTTCAGAGTTCCCCCATTTCACAAAGATATAAACGCATGAATATTGTAACAATAGAATATCGTTAATGAGCCTTTGGCATCTTGTAAGAACCTTTAGCTAAAACTAGCGTTTCAAACTTATTAACAAAACTCTATTGTTTCAATATTCAGAGGAGATTTTCTTGGCCCGCAAAAGATCTGAAACTTTGACATTTGCGCACAATACACAGCTTACCAAGCTCTTTTAACGCACCATAAATTATTTCAGAATTCCCCCATTTCACAAAGATATAAACGCATGAATATTGTAACAATAGAATATCGTTAATGAGCCTTTGGCATCTTGTAAGAACCTTTAGCTAAAACTAGCGTTTCAAACTTATTAACAAAACTCTATTGTTTCAATATTCAGAGAAGAATTTCTTAACCCACAAAAGAGCCGAAACTTTGACACTTGCGCACAATACACAGCTTACCACACTCTTTCTAACGAACCATAAATTGTTTCAAAATTCCCCCTTTTCACAAAGATTGAAACGCATGAATATTGAGACAATAGAAATTAGTTAATGAGCCTTTGGCATCTTGTAAGAACCACTGGCTAAAACTAGCGTTTCAAACTCATTAACAAAACTCTATTGTTTCAATATTCAGAGGGGATTTTCTTGGCCCACAAAAGAGCTGAGACTTTAACACTCAAGCACAATACACAGCTTACCAGGCTCTTACTAACGCACCATAAATTGTTTCGGAATTCCCCCTTTTCACAAAGATATAAACGGATGAATATCAACACAATAGATGTTGGTTAATGAGCCTATGGCATCTTGTAAGAACCTCTAGCTAAAAGTAGCGTTTCAAACTCATTAACAAAACTCTATTGTTTCAATATTCAGAGGGGATTTTCTTGGCCCACACAATAGCTGAAACTTTAACACTCACGCACAATACACAGCTTACCACGCTCTTTCTAACGCACCATAAATTGTTTCAGAATTCTCCCTTCTTACGAAGATATAAACGCATGAATATCAACACAATAGAAATTGGTTAATGAGCCTTTGGTATCTTGTAAGAACCACTAGCTAAAACTTGCGTTTCAATTTCATTAACAAAACTCTATTGTTTCAATATTCAGAGAAGATTTTCTTAACCCACAAAAGAGCCGAAACTTTGACACTTGCGCACAATACACAGCTTACCACACTCTTTCTAACGAACCATAAATTGTTTCAAAATTCCCCCTTTTCACAAAGATTGAAACGCATGAATATTGAGACAATAGAAATTAGTTAATGAGCCTTTGGCATCTTGTAAGAACCACTGGCTAAAACTAGCGTTTCAAACTCATTAACAAAACTCTATTGTTTCAATATTCAGAGGGGATTTTCTTGGCCCACAAAAGAGCTGAGACTTTAACACTCAAGCACAATACACAGCTTACCAGGCTCTTACTAACGCACCATAAATTGTTTCGGAATTCCCCCTTTTCACAAAGATATAAACGGATGAATATCAACACAATAGATGTTGGTTAATGAGCCTATGGCATCTTGTAAGAACCTCTAGCTAAAAGTAGCGTTTCAAACTCATTAACAAAACTCTATTGTTTCAATATTCAGAGGGGATTTTCTTGGCCCACAAAAGATCTTGAAACTTTGACATTTGCGCACAATACACAGCTTACCACGCTCTTTCTAACGCACCATAAATTATTTCAAAATTCCCCCATTTCACAAAGATATAAACGCATGAATATTGTAACAATAGAATATCGTTAATGAGCCTTTGGCATCTTGTAAGAACCACTAGCTAAAACTAGCGTTTCAAACTCATTAACAAAACTCTATTGTTTCAATATTCAGAGGGGATTTTCTTAACCCACAAAAGATCTGAAACTTTGACATTTGCGCACAATACACAGCTTACCACGTTCTTTCTAACGCACCATAAGCTATTTCAGAGTTCCCCCATTTCACAAAGATATAAATGCATGAATATTGTAACAATAGAATATCGTTAATGAGCCTTTGGCATCTTGTAAGAACCACTAGCTAAAACTAGCGTTTCAAACTCATTAACAAAACTCTATTGTTTCAATATTCAGAGGAGATTTTCTTGGCCCGCAAAAGATCTGAAACTTTGACATTTGCGCACAATACACAGCTTACCACGCTCTTTCTAACGCACCATAAGCTATTTCAGAATTCCCCCATTTCACAAAGATATAAACGCATGAATATTGTAACAATAGAATATCGTTAATGAGCCTTTGGCATCTTGTAAGAACCTTTAGCTAAAACTAGCGTTTCAAACTTATTAACAAAACTCTATTGTTTCAATATTCAGAGAAGAATTTCTTAACCCACAAAAGAGCCGAAACTTTGACACTTGCGCACAATACACAGCTTACCACACTCTTTCTAACGAACCATAAATTGTTTCAAAATTCCCCCTTTTCACAAAGATATAAACGCATGAATATTGAGACAATAGAAATTGGTTAATGAGCCTTTGGCATCTTGTAAGAACCACTAGCTAAAACTTGCGTTTCAATTTCA
This sequence comes from Pocillopora damicornis, assembly GCF_964200805.1. Classification (NCBI taxonomy): domain Eukaryota; kingdom Metazoa; phylum Cnidaria; class Anthozoa; order Scleractinia; family Pocilloporidae; genus Pocillopora; species Pocillopora damicornis. The sequence continues at coordinate 206,381 of NC_142683.1, forward strand.
TTAACAAAACTCTATTGTTTCAATATTCAGAAAAGATTTTCTTCGCCCACAAAAGAGCTGAGACTTTGACACTTGCGCACAATACACAGCTTACCAGGCTCTTTCTAACACACCATAAATTGTTTCAGAATTCCCCCTTTTTACAAAGATATAAACGCATGAATATCAACACAATAGAAATTGGTTAATGAGCCTTTGGCATCTTGTAAGGACCACTAGCTAAAACTAGCGTTTCAAACTCATTAACAAAACTCTATTGTTTCAATATTCAGAGGGGATTTTCTTAACCCACAAAAGAGCTGAAACTTTGACATTTGCGCACAATACACAGCTTACCACGCTCTTTCTAACGCACCATAAGCTATTTCAGAGTTCCCCCATTTCACAAAGATATAAATGCATGAATATTGTAACAATAGAATATCGTTAATGAGCCTTTGGCATCTTGTAAGAACCACTAGCTAAAACTAGCGTTTCAAACTCATTAACAAAACTCTATTGTTTCAATATTCAGAGGAGATTTTCTTAGCCCGCAAAAGATCTGAAACTTTGACACTTGCGCACAATACACAGCTTACCACGCTCTTTCTAACACACCATAAACTATTTCAGAATTCCCCCATTTCACAAAGATATAAACGCATGAATATTGTAACAATAGAATATCGTTAATGAGCCTTTGGCATCTTGTAAGAACCTTTAGCTAAAACTAGCGTTTCAAACTTATTAACAAAACTCTATTGTTTCAATATTCAGAGAAGAATTTCTTAACCCACAAAAGAGCCGAAACTTTGACACTTGCGCACAATACACAGCTTACCACACTCTTTCTAACGAACCATAAATTGTTTCAAAATTCCCCCTTTTCACAAAGATAGAAACGCATGAATATTGAGACAATAGAAATTGGTTAATGAGCCTTTGGTATCTTGTAAGAACCACTAGCTAAAACTTGCGTTTCAATTTCATTAACAAAACTCTATTGTTTCAATATTCAGAGAAGATTTTCTTCGCCCACAAAAGAGCTGAGACTTTGACACTTGCGCACAATACACAGCTTACCAGGCTCTTTCTAACACACCATAAATTGTTTCAGAATTCCCCCTTTTTACAAAGATATAAACGCATGAATATCAACACAATAGAAATTGGTTAATGAGCCTTTGGCATCTTGTAAGAACCACTAGCTAAAACTAGCGTTTCAAACTCATTAACAAAACTCTATTGTTTCAATATTCAGAGGGGATTTTCTTGGCCCACAAAAGAGCTGAAACTTTGACATTTGTGCACAGTACACAGCTTACCAGGCTCCTTCGAACAAGCTAAAATGTGATTCAGAATTCCCCTTTTCACAAAGATATAAGCGCATGAATATTGTAACAATAGAATTTTGTTAATGAGCTTTACGGCATCTGGTTAGAACCTCTAGCTAAAACTAGTGTTTCAATCTTACAAAATTCTATTGTTTCAATATTCAGAGAGGAATTTTCTAAACTCACAAGAGAGCTGAAACTTTGACACTTGCGCACAATACACAGCTTACCACTCTCTTTCTAACGCACCATAAATTGTTCCAGAATTCCCCCTTTTCACAAAGATAGAAACGCATGATATTGGTTAATGAGCCTTTGGCATCTTGTAGGAACCATTAACTAAAACTAGCGTTTCAAACTCATTAACAAAACTCTATTGTTTCAATATTCAGAGGGGATTTTCTTAGCCCACAAAAGAGCTGAGACTGACATTTGCGCACAATACACAGCTTACCACGCTCTTACTAAGAGTGGTCTAGAATTTACACTTTTCACAAAGATATAAACACATGAATATTGAAACAATAGAAATTGGTTAATGAGCTTTTGGCATCTTGTAACCATTAGCTAAAAGCAGCGTTTCAAACTCATTAACAAAATTCTATTGTTTCAATATTCAGAGGAGATCTCCTGGGCCCACAAAAGATCTGAAACTTTGACATTTGCGCACAATACACAGCTTACCACGCTCTTTTTAACAAGCTAGAGGGTGTTCCAGAATTCCCCCTTTTCACAAAGATACAAACGCATGAATATTGAAACAATTGAAAATTGTTAATGAGCTTTGGCATCTTGTTAGAAGTACTGGCTAAAACTAGCGTTTCAAACTCATAAACAAAACTCTATTGTTTCAATATTCAGAGGGGATTTTCTTGTCCCGCTAGACAGCTCTAACTCTTACATTTTCATACAATACACAGCTTATCACGCTGTTCCTCACGCACTTTAAATTGTCTGAGAATTCCTCCATTATTCAGAGATATAAACGCATAAATATTAAAACAATAGAAATTCGTTTATGAGCTTTTGGTATCTTGTAGGAACCTGAAGCTAAAACTACTTTTCAAATTTATTAGAAAAACGTCTATTCTTTCAGTATTCAGAGGGGCTTTTCTCGGTCTTTCAAAAAGCTAAAACTTTGATACAAGCACACAGTCCAAAGCTAGTCATGCTTTTTCAAAAGAGCCAAAGACTTTTCCGGAATTCCCTCTTTTTACAAGAAAATTAACGCATGAATATTGAAACAATAGAAAATCGCTAATGAGCTTTTGGCATCTTGTAAGAAGTATAGCTAAAAGTAGCTTTTCAAATATCATTAACAAGATTCTATTGTTTCAATATTCAGAGGGGATTTTCTTGTCCCACTCAAAAATTGTAACTTTGACACTTGCACACAATACACAACTATACTGGCTCTTTCCAACTAGCTAAAAGTTGTCCCCGAATTCCTCCATCTGACAAAGAAATAAAAGCATGAATATTGAAACAATAGAAATTTGTTAATGAGCTTTTAGCAACTTGTTGGCTGAAATCTAAAAATACTTTTCAGACTAATTAACAAAATTCGATTGTTTTAATATTCAGAGGGGATTTTCTCGGCCCACGAAAAATAAGGAATCTGTTCATGAGGTTTCAGTTACCATTGCGATACCCCTCGCTTTAGCTCCTCCAGAGAATTTTATTGTTTCAACATTTGCAAGTGAAAAATCTGTAAAGTAATGAAAACACGTGACTCATATTATGGTATTCTTAACCTTTTTATTTGCATATTCTACGTAAACTACCATGTGCAATGTGAATTTTGTATGATTGATCTAGCATATGACACTTTCACCTATTTTGTTTCCAAGGTGTTTAAAAAGGGTTAGAGAATTAGAGACTTGCTCTAATCACATTACAAAAGACTTCTTCCAACTTTTTTACATGAAACGTTAACGAGTGTGTATTAAATATGAAGGCCGGTTTTTTTTCAGGAACGCACACATTCACGTCTTCCCGAAAGGCTCCTTCATCAGTGGCCCAATCCAATGTCCATTGTCATCTGCTTAAATCATAAATACTTTCCTATGTTAATAATCTTCATGGTTATATCCATAGCTTTGGCACATCCAGAAATTCAGGTAACGAGGGGGGTGGAGGGGGGGAGGAAGGCGGGAGGGAGGTGGTGGAGATCAAAGACAAGGAGGGGGGTCTCCACCGGCACAATATAAACTCAGGAAGAGAGATAGGGGTTCTACCCTCCATTCCTAATCTGCCAACGCTATATAGACTGTTTTAACAATGACTAAATAATGGTGATAACCTTTTTACGAATCTAAAAAATTTAGTGTTTCATCTAAGCTCAAAAACTTATGAAAATGTTTTATGTAATATTTTTAAAAGCACTGGTATTTAGAGCTCTGCTAATAGAGGTTAGTTTACCTTTGACCTACGGCCTCGTAATCGCTATCATGCTGACGAGATTGGCGGGTCATTTGCATAATACGAAAGGTTTCAGAAAAATTATGAGATAAAAGTTGGCAGTTCTTTACGTAACGCAGGAAATGGCTGCAAATGTGGTAATGGAACACTATTTACAATGTAGGGAACGTAACAGGCTCCTGGCCTGTTAAAAAGTCCAGCATTAGCTTAACGTATTGACAATGACGAGAGACTTGGGATAAAGACGCTTACACTCCTTAGTTTGGTTTAAAGGTGCGATGTAAGTCTAGAGGCAAACGTCGTTTGCATTTATGTCACTCGTTTAATACAGGTTCTACATTCTTCTACTCGGTTGTTTGTAGTGGAGGAAACCTCAATGCAGTTAACTACAGTGTCCTTCAGTTTCGAGTTTCGATGCTTATCTCGTAAGTTCGTCAGATCTACGCATGCTCTGACCATTAATAGTTCCTAACAGTAGCCTATGAAAAGTGTTGTTAATAAATGCTTCGCTAATGCTGACCGTGTCGTTCCCGCACAGCTCTCATCACATGCTTCTCATGTCGCCTCCACTCACCCCCATACCAATTACATTCACGTCACCTGGACTCTGTCCGTTGCGGCGCTTTAGTTCTTCCAGTTTCTTGTTCCAAGCGATGTAAAATCGTTGAACCTCATTCATCATGGCCTCCTCGATTTCTGCACACTGCATGGCCACTAGGTTTTCGTAAGAGGTTTCTGGTGTCACGATCCGTTCAACCTCTGAAATAAAATGAAAAAAAAAGCAAAAGAATTAGCCACCATAGGAAACTAAAAACAGTATCGCTGCGACAGCAGTCCGACTCCATGAGTAAGTATTGATTAAGATGCCTTCTGCTGCACTGTAATATTGCTTTGCGAGATTTCAAGCCAAGAATAATAACTCCCCATGCGTGAGAGTGTATTATTGAATCAAAGCTTCTTACCTGTCTTTGCTTCTTTAGGCTGACGTGGTCGCCAATATAGGAACTCCCAAATGAGCCCGCATATGGTCAGCGCACCTACAAGTCCGATACAAGTGTAGATAGCTTTCCTGAACATTGGCGATTTGGCATCAAATAGATTGTTTGTTTTCTCCACGGCTGCGCTCTCCCCTGGTTCCTGAGTTTTTATTTTTTGGTAAAAAAAACAATTCAAATTTCATGCACATTTTTTTCATCAAGCGTTGATTATCCTGAGTATATACTCAACGCTAAGCTGGGAGAGCAAGGAACAGGGCCATCATCACGTGATGTGCTCATGAGCAAATCTATTTTTATTCTTTGAGTTGTGGTTCTTCCCGAGTTCACAAATTGTTTTTCAGCTCGTGAGTAACAACTTCCCTCCCTCCTAATAGCTAAGCTATTGGCAAAAGAAGTATTTATCAGTAGGCAACAAACATACCAAGGTGGCAAAGGAACCTATTGCCCCACACCACCTGATCTAGTCTTTGTGTCTGTAGGATGAAGTACTGACAGCTTAAAGTGTTGTGTATTTCACTTTAACTGATGTTTAGCCCGTTGAAGGTTGCCCCACTTCCACCACATCGGTTTGGAAACTAACCCCTAGGCGGCAAGAGGCGCTTTATGAGTTATGCTTTTTACCCGAAGGTACGAAACTCTGCCTCCTACCAGAACAACAACCAGGTAACCAAGCCAATTATTTATACTGGAGTCCAACACACTAACCCTAATATGCACTTCTTCCCCAAACTTCTGACTGTCAAAGAAGTATGGAAAAACCAAATGTAAAAGAGTTCAAGTTAAAAGGCGTGAAACATTTACCTCCATAGTTTTTGCCTGCTCTTGGATGATTCCCGTTATTTCGGTTTCCATGCTGTTAAGCTTCTTCCTCATACATTTTTCTGCATCTTTCAAAGCACCAGCGATAACGAAGCCATAAGCGAACTGATGATCGAGCACAGTCCCCACGCGGAGATCCGGGTTCTTTAAAACAGGGTCTTCTGCTACCTTAGCCCAGTAGCCTGCGACATAACTATCTAGCAGCGCTCCAGTAACTTTTGGTTCCTGGTTTATAACACTATCTTTGAGTTCACTGACGCTGTTTAGTTCTGAAATGTCAGAATACATATGTAAAGCTCCATTGTTAAATACTTTAACTGCACTTCTGATTAATCGCTGTCACAACATTTCTGCGAAGGAACACGATATGTGACGGCCACTCTAAAAGCATAGAATGAGGATGACATCAACCTGGAAAAAAAATGGATCTGCAGAGTTGCCTCTGGACTGGCAGGTGCGATTTTAGATGCAAGTGTCTTACTTTGTTAACGAACACAGTGAATTTATTACACGAGAAATCTTGTCACCAACCTGTAACTTTAGCATTGTTTCGTACACCAAGCCTTTGCTCCTCTGTGTTCTTCAAAGCGACAACCTAATAGAAATTTCGCCGGTAAACAGAGCACATTTTGCTGCGTAAGTAGGTAGATAAGTCAGCGGATAAAACCCTAATTTTTGACCTTTTCAACGAAAGCAACTGAGCAGGTCTTTCAAGTAGTATTGCAAGTTATGGAGGCCATCTTGGAGGAAAATCCATATGATTGGTGCATTAGTACCATATGATACAAAATACTCTACTCTGATTGGCTGTGCGCCATAGTGCCACCGTTTACTACTGAGGTGGTTGTAAGTATTACGTACGTGGATCAAACTGGTCAAAATTTGACGATTTCTTTTCAAATATTTCTATTCTCAATTGGAGCTATTTTACTTACGTCAGAGCCGTACAGTTTGATTTCGTTGCTGAGCGATATGGCGGTGAGCGACGTTGTGACTGTAGCGGTAAAGATTGATATAATCACGAGCCCAATGAGAACCCAGATGAAAGCAAACGTACGAGCCAGCACTGATCGTGGCGCACGGTCACCGTACCTGAAAGGTAAACAGAGGCGTGATTTAACCTCTAGTTTTCAATTTTTTATTCCTTTGATCTCAATTACTTTGTTGTTGAAGCTGAACAAAGTTTTGATCCACAGTTTTTTTCTGCTGCTGAGTTATGGATCATAGTTGTAACCGCAAAGCTTTGCTACGGTTGTAGAATTATAATTTCGCTTGAATACTCGTGCCAGTCCCTTTAACAATGAGACGCAGAACCAAAATCAACGGCCGCATGTTCACTTCCTTTCCGCTGCGCTTGTGGCCGCTGGCTTGCATTTTCGTTCAGATCGGCTTTTATAGGATTTTTTCTAAAATGACATTTACTCAGAAAGCTCTGTGGCAGTGTGGAATGCCACTCTATCAATTTAACGTTGCTCTTATCAGAATCTACTTAAGCACCACTCCTCATTTATTGCTGGGGACGGGAGGGGGAGGGGTGGTTGGGGGATTTTGGCTATGCCACGATAAGGTCTCCCCCCTCGACGATAAATAATAACTTTTCACTATATACGACCATTAAGTTAAAAATATACGCTAAAGCAACGAACAACGTTCTCACCCAACAGTTGTCATGGATACAAATGCCCACCAAAAACCTTCCCATGTTCCTTTGAAGAACGAACGCGGGAATTCTTCAGGATTCCAGTAAGTGTCCTAAAAGAAGAAGAAAACACCTTGATGAGGAATTTGTTGAAAAATAGAGATTAAATGAGGGTTAAGGTTTCGAGCCACCCGTGTGTCGGGGAAATGGGACAAATATGTCTCCAAAAACGAATTAATAATGATTACTTGGAAGCTTGGAGTGCTTCTTAGGAAAGTTCGTGTGATAAATTCCATGACCATTGCAGTTTTATATTTAATGTAAATTAAAATTACCTGTTAAGAATGTAACACTGTTAGCAATAGCGTCGTGTCAGTAAAGAAGTATTATAATGTACTGCAATGTACTGCTGTGAGTATTCTATTATTGTCAGATAATGCAATGTTGTCGAAAAAAATTGTGTATTTTTGTTGTGTTATTCACGAGACTCAAATAATGATAATGATATTATAAGAATAATTTTATTTGGTTAAACGTAATCCTCAATTACGGAGCTTTCACTCCCGAGAGCAACCATTAGAGAATTTCTCCCCACATATCGATACATTTTGGAAAATGATTTGAGAAAATAAAATATGACCTCTTCGTTATTTTTTGATCAAACATCATATTTTCTGAGCCAAAACTATAGGAAATATGTGACACACAGTGCTGAGAATTGATACTCAGAGTTGAGAAAGAAAGCCTCGTGTACTAACCAGTGCCCAAACTACTATGCCAGACAGCGCGGCCATGATCAGCGTGAGGAGGAGGACAGGCCATCCCTGGAACACAGCCTCCATGACAGCCTGAGCAGCATTGGATGAATCTTCCTTTTTGACGATGAACACAACGCCAGGAGACTCGACGACTGGGTAATATGGGTGGGTTTGAAAAGTCACGTCTTTCATGTCTCCATATACGGGCATGCTGATCAGTGTGCCTGTTATTTTGAATAATATTTGTTCTTTCACTTACAAGCTTGGTAGATTATTTAATCATTTTAAGATCAGTCTCTATTCTTCTTGTTTTGAGTTTCTCGTAAAAAGAACATAGACACTTAGATTTCCCTCTCAGAGAACACAATATTCGAGGAAGAACGCTTTTCGATTGAGTGTCGTAAAACCGAACCCAAAGTAACCACAACAGCCAATCAGAAGAAAGAAAAAAAACCCTAAAGAGCCAAAGAGAAGGGAAGAAAAAACAACCAAACTTCCTCATGCGCGGGAAAACGCGGGCGACCCTTCTGATTGGTTAAGAGAATGGTGCAAGTTCTGTGGACCAATCCCAAAGTGAAGTAGGGCAAAAACAGAACAATTCCGAATTACTTTCGACAATCAATTGAAAACTCGTGACTCGATTGTTATTAAAACACTAATTTGACCTTTAATCAAGAAAGAAAAGCAGAGTAGGAAAGCACAGATGAAAGGAAAAAATATTGAAGCAGCAGAGAAACTGACAATAACAAAGTAAGTAAAAAGATGTATGGAGATGTACCGTTCTTATCGATTTGCTTTTTAACCACCTCAGAGTCATTGGAGGGAACTTCACTAAAATTGAGCTTCACGCAGGTTGGTTTATCTGTGCCGCCATCACAACAATCTTTTACAAGCTTCTCCAGAATTTTTGGAAAGATGCCAGTTACTTCTTTTTTTGAGTCTTTGTAAATGTATGGTGGAATCTCCCACCAGTCGATTTTTAATGACATGGGACATTTGTTATCTACTTGCTTTTGGCAGCTTGTAGCTTGGGGTGCTGCAATGAAAAAATAGATATTTGTTATCGTATAGAATTTATAACCAATCACTTCTCTGTAAAACGATAGGTGACAGTGATATTCACAACTTCTTCGTCTTGAAGAATTAGAAGCAAACTTTTCAAGCTGTTGATTTTCCCCAACTGCAACCTTTTTTGGTCCAATTCAATCTCTTTATGAATATTTAATCAGGTCATTAACTCCAGGTTTTGTTCAAACATTTCCAGTACTGGTATATTTTCTAAGGTAATTATGCAGAGGGATGATTGCTGGGCAACCGGGCGTACGTCACTGAAAAAAATGTAAATCACCATGATCATGAAGAAAACAACATAAAAAGAAACAAACGTGCCAGATTAATATTCTTCCTCTTTTATTTGCACCGCATGGAAAGATGTGTTATTTGGCCACCGTGATCTTAGACTGTTGAACACATAAATTGGAGAGTTTGAAGATCTGAAACTTCACGAATTAAGATTACTCTGTGAAAGGGGCGAGGGACAGATGAAAATTGCAAGGAATCCTGAGAACAGGAAATGTGAAATAATCTACTATAAGATCTATAATCTTAAACACAATGTTAATTTAACTTTGCAAATTTCACTCTCATACTCGTTCTTTAAGATTCCAATTGCTCTACATAGTCCAATTCAAGATCATGTTACTCTGTGTCATCAAAACCTACATATGTCTCTATTTTAAGTGTCAAAGTCCTTTTTCCGATGTGAATTGACACAAACAGATATCTGAAAACATAAAACTACAATATTTTAAATCGCGAGAACTAATTTGGGTGTCCCTGTTACATATCGATGGTATTTCTTTGGATTATCATTTTTCTCTTTCATTCAATAGATCTTTTATTAGCTAAATCGTGCGTTGCAGTTTTGTTCTTTTTTAAACCGTTTTCATACAAATGAATTTTGAAACGACTGTCCTTGGCAAAAAAAAAAAAAAAGGCCAAATAAAATTCAGCTATCTTAACAATTCGTAGCGGAAAGCATAATAAGGATATTGCCAGAATATACTACACAAATCAACTTTCTTTTCATTCTCTTTAAACTTTTGTGAAGCTTGATTTTTCTATGAAACATACTCTTATCATTTTCGTTTGTGTATAAGTGAGGGCTTGTAGAATATTCCGGTTTAAAGTATCGTACAACTTCCTGTAATTAACAACCACGCAATTAGGAAGCCAGTGAATGTCTTCGCAGAAAAACTTCCCCACCATTTTACATATTTATGTTAATAATGTTTTGAATCATGCAAGATAAGCTAAAGCCTATTTATCTTCAGGATTACTTCGACTATCTTCTAACAAAAACGGTTTTGTATCTAAAAATAGTCTCGCGGTTTCTACCGTTTATTAAAGGGAGACTTAAATAAAAAATGAACTTTATTTACTCCTGAAGAACTGTTATCCTCATGTTTGTTGATTGTCTTCCAGATTTTGTCATGTATTTGCCAAAAATGTATTTGAAATTGTAGGAGGGACCGTCAGTCGTACAAAAATCAACCGTAAAAATATTTCATGTGATCACAATTTGAAGACATCAACCGTTAGCTGTAAAGTGGCCAAAATTTTTAAGCTTTAGCCGTAAAAGCCATTAACGCATCGAGACTCTCTTTTAAGAAACGAAAAGAAGTAATTTTGACCATTGTCGAGAATGTCTTAAATTTTAGTCTAATCGGCAAACCTGCAGAACCATCTAAACTACCGAGAAATAAAAAACGGACGGAACTGAAGTTGGTAAGTTTAATAGAAATATATTAAAAAATTCTCATTATCTCGTGTGTCTTCACTATCTTCGGAGAAGACATACGAATATTAATTATTAAAAGCAAGAAAAATTTCGGATTTGTGCAAGTTCTCTGATTCTGAAGAATGGCACGTTAGCCTTTGAGTGTGTTGCACCTAAACGAATGCCAAATTTCTTAGATGAAGAGCTTTTCCAAAACGTTTTAAAAGAACGCAAAAATTCAACGGTGACTTTTCTTAAAGTCATGTACCACCAAAGCGAAAATAAACATTGGCTGCGCTTTGGGCAATAAGTTATACCCGTTTAATGAACAAAGCTGAAAATCATTTCGAGAATTGTATCCAGTGGGATTCTTTCCAAAAATTGGATGCATTTTTATCGCAGAAAACCTCCTGAAGAACTCTTCTTAGTGGGAAATCGTTGCTTAAACCACTATCGATAAATACAAGGTTTGTAATTAACATTCTTGCTCGCGAATAATAAAAATGTATACCCATTTAAAGCGGCGTTTAATTCGTCGTATTTCGACGCTTAGCGTTCCGGCGAAAATTACACGAAATTTTGCAATGGTCAGTGGATGAAATGCTACGAAAATACCTGGCGATATTGAACTAAAAATATACTTACCGGATCCATTAGTGCCGTTGTTACTTGCCACTACTTCAACATGGCTGAGTATAATGAAGGATACAACATACACAAATGCGGGACAACAGAAAACCCTCATAGTTTTACGAGAATTCTTCAATAGATCCTCGTTTGTCCGTTGAAGATAAGGATATTCTTTACAGAAACGAATACTTATTCACAGAGGTATCACAGCGCTTTCTGGTAGGACTTGAGAGAGTCGCTCAGTTCGAATGGAAAATTTGACAGGCTCTGCGAAAATGCAAATTTGTTGAGTCGAATCACATATGCTGGACGTGTGTATACCTTGGGGATTAGACTCATTTATTATTTATAGTTGACACACGAAAAGCCTGTTTAATTCAGTAATACTTATTCTCTTTCGTTTTTTCTGAATATTTACATCGTTCCTTTGCTCAAGTTATTAAAATAGATCGGATCAGAATTTTGCAGTGGAGAAGTTTATGTTGGAAAAGTAAAATTCTTTTGTCTAAGTTTGCGCATGAGCAGAAAGAACAAAGACAGGTGTTCCCTTTCAGATGCTTAGAGACGTATGTAAACTGTTTTTGTATTTCAAAACTGAACATGTAAATGTGACGATTGTTATTAGAATCGCCTAAAGCAGAAAGAAACACACGCTGAGCATCGAGAAACAAGACGATGAAAAAAAGAACTAAACTAAACACTTGAAAGCACACCTATTCTTCAAATTTAACTCATATCTTCCCAATATATTTTAATTTTTTGCAGAATTTTGATCGAAATACTAGGTCGAGGGATGATTTTTCTAAATCTTAAAGAGCATGCCAAATAGTGAAATTTCAAAATGGTTGTTATAAAAAATATAGCCTGAATAGGAACGCAAGTATTAATTTCGATTGGATGTTAAGAAACTTCTGACAGAGGAGAACTTCGAAGTGACAGTGCAAAGTTTCTGTTTGCTTTCCAAATAAATAAATAATGATTTACGATGATTGCACAATATTCTTATAACGGGAAGAAGGATTGATGTTACGTCTATAGATGCTGAGGGTGGAGAGAGATAACCATTACGATGAGCTTTAATTCCTACAAGAAAGCTAAACATCTAATCCAATCTTGAATGGTGAACAAGAGGGGAATGTCTCCATCATTAATTCTGAGAGAGTTCGTTATGTGTGCCATTAAGCAACTCGGAGCATATGGTTTGTCCCAAGCGAAGGTTCGAGATAATAGGACTTCTGTTCTAGAAAAACAATGAGGCGGCGATCAACCAAGAACTGAGAGAGTTGAAAAATACAAGGCAATGACCTCTCCATATCTCCAACAGTTTCCACCACAATTTATGGATATGAGAAGCTAACTTTTCGTAAGAACGAGGAGTGAAGTGGCCCAATTGACGACCAGTCATTATTGATCATGAGGGGGTCGCAAAATTTGTGGGGAATCACATGTTTGTTCGGGGGGGGACAGAGGAGGGATCAGTCGAAAATTGGCTGCCAATGAGATGGATCATTTAAATACTACAGAGCCTTATGAAGAATCAGGTGAATTTTTTTCAGTGACACACAGCCGAAATCCCCCCTCCCCCTCCACTTCAGGCGATAGATAATGACCAGTCTTTTGGCTAGTAGGGCCACACTGCGCATGCACCAATCCTTATTAACGCTGCGATAATCGAGAAGCTTTCAAAACAGTTTTACTTTGCTCTATTGCACCAAACTACGCGTGCGCACATCACCCGGCAGGTAACACATTGTTTTGACGACAAAAACCACTGAGACGTGAAGACAATGCATACTGGAAGAAGTATGTGAAAGATACTTTGCAATATTGGAAGTTTTTGATATTAAATGAAATTAACTTTAATTAGAAGTTTTCCACCTGAGAGACACGATTTGATAAAAACTACGTTGAGAATACAACTCTAAAAGCGAAGCTGTGAATTTGCCGCCAAGATCCAAGGTTGCCACTGAATTTCAAAACGAATCGCATCACTGAAGCGAAAAGTGTAATTAAGATTACTCGCATTTCTTGGTTAAGAAAATTAAAAACAATTCAAACCTCTACCACTTATTTTAAGGTAAATTTTATCTTTCGAACTAAGTAAATTTTGTCATTAAACGAATTATAAAACGAATTATAATAATTTCCCAATTATTTGTTACACTTCGGCTCAAATAGGAAAGAAAATTCGCTAGTTTTGGAAATTCATCAAGCCGTACCCACTTCCTTACTCCTCAAATAACCAAGTTGTTGTGTCAAATATTTCAGGCAAACTTTGCAAGATGGAAAATATTAAGAAAAGTACTGTATTTAATTTTCTCTTTAAGATAGAACTTCAGCAATTTGTTTATGGTAAAGTCAAACTAGTTTAGGTTCCTTAATCTTCTCTGTAAAATGGAATACCAAAATTTATCTTAGGGTATACTGAAAATTATAAAATAACACCTTGAACGGGTACTACATGCTACTGGTGTCCATAGTATTGTCTGAAACACATCAGTGAAGTTTTTGTTTGTACAGTAGATTTGTTAGGTGGTTTTTAATTAAAAGGGACGTGGAGGATAAACAGTAAGGTAAAACATTACCACTGAAATTTGTATCTGGGAGACACTTGTTCAAAGCGTACAACAACTCAGTTAATGGATGATTCTTCATTTGCCTTCCACTTTTTTTCTACTTTTCTTTTCAGCGTTTGGATTATTTTTGACAATTTGTTTTCATCTTCCAACGCTCTCCTTCACAACTGATGTTTACGCTCTAGGCAGAGAGGAATTCGCTCAGAACAGTAAGTTAGCGGATCATAGAGAAGCAGAAATCATATATCTTATACAAGCACAGAGTTGCCTATCTGAGCATTACACTTCATTTATAAAATTAGCAAGTAGCACTAGACGTGACGTTGTAGTTTTGAGTTGGGGCAGACGATGTCAAGATTCGTCCACAAATCTTGGCAGCGTGGTTTACATTCAAGGAGAGAATACGTCATGGAGTTCCGGGCGAAATTTGTTGTATCATTGGGCTTTGCAGAGAAACAGGAGCTATCTGTACTACGTTTTCCTTGATGAAGATATCGAGTTTATCTTCACATCGAATACGACCCAGGATAGGGGTTACAAGGAAGGAACTAAACATCCACTTGAAGCCTTTGAAAACTTTCTTCTGGACTACGAGCCCGCGGTAGGTCTGTGCAATTATTGCAGTCGTTGTGGGAAACTTGCGGAAAACGGTTCTTATTATGTACCTGCGCTTTGTTGCTCGCCGCGCCCTGCAACTGGAAATCTCCCGCCGATTTTACCGGTTACAATATCTTTTGACGCCGCTGTAAACGCGTTTCACACCAAGGCAGTTCAACATATTCTACCTTATAGACTGGACTACGAGGAGATAAGCTGGTGGGAGAGCCAGAAATATGTTATTTTAAAGTCAGATATTTTATTTCGCGGTCAAGTTATACGCTATACGCCGGTGACTGCCATCAACAACGAACACAGGGATTATCCTCAACGACCAATTGACAACTGGGAGGATATATTGCTCGATATTAGGAAAAATGTGCCACACAAATATCAGAATCAAAGCGTTTTCAACATGAAACTGGAAGTTGACATGATTCCGATTATTTCTGGGAATTTCCTTTTCACACCATCATGGAATATTTCAATTCCTGGTCCTAAAGTACCTATTCAACCATACAGTCATTTTCACAAATAGTACGAGCAAAAGGCAAAAATGTCAATATTATCGGAGATATTTGATACATTCATCAACCACTCTTTCCGTTTTGAAAACTTCAGATAATTTTAGATACAATAACGCTGATTTGTAGGATCTGGTCTTTCCTAGCTCATTCCGTTCGCGCTTAATGTTGTGCTCATAAACCGTTGAAATGGACTGAAACCTTAAAAAAGTAATTAACCCTAGTAAAATAGGCACTTGAATAGGGGAGAAATATGACTTAACATATGGGCTTTATTTTTAGTCTTTTCTTGCGCTAAAACCAGTTATAATTCATGCAGTTAAGGAGAATTTACCCGGAACGTTACCGCCAAGCAACGAAACTAAGCAATGACGACACAATGTTATGAGTGAGAAGGTTGAATTTTCCGGTAAAATTCAAGGACAAAAGCAACATAGCAAAATGTAGACAGGAGTTACGCCTTGACTGAGTAGTTCATTACAGTCTTGCACAAACATGGGAAGCTGTAACACTTTCCTTTGCATGGAGTTATTTTTTTGTCTACCCACGTACATGGTTAGTGTTTTTGAGAAATCTCTTCACTTTAAGGTAGTAATACCAAGAACATTTCGCGTCAATATGAGTTATAATATATTTATTCGAATTATAGGCTATTCATCATTTGTTGTACATCCTTCTTAACATAATATTTTTGAAGAATGCCCTTCAAATCGAGATTTCGTTATTCTTGCACAAATCTGGGTCAGTCTTCATCGAAACTTTGGCGGCTGCCTCGTTTCAAGAGCTTTTTTTCTGGAATACTTCTTTCCGCTGGTTTCAACCTGGTCAACAAAACGTATTCTGTTGAATCACTACTCCTTTCATTAGTTGTCATGGCCTCGTCTCCTGGTCGAGGGGGCCATTCAACGAGCTGGGCGTTGGTTACTAAAAATGTTCATGTACAAGGAAAAAAAAATTGAATCATCTAAATCCTTGTAGAATTCTAAGTATGTTGCGTAATTTAGTAATGAGTTGAATCTCAATGTTTAATAAAATACCACGCATAAAAATATAAAAAGTTCGAGGTGTGACTCTTACCTGCTACGCATAAGAGAACTGCAAGCGACAATGTAATCCACATATTAGGGCTCATGGTGACAATCCGCGTTTCTTTGAAGCTGTAGAGACGTTTCTAGACTTGGTGCCTTTCTTTATTTAAAGTTGCGAGGTACGTGCGTGGTCGGAAAAAGGAGACTTCAAAATTTCGAAACTGCTAACCAAATACTCCACCGGGAAATTAATGCACTTCCTTAAAAATTTGGGCTCGTTTCCACTTGCGAAAGGGAGATCTGCTCGCGCTTAAGGGTCAATCTAAAAACCTCAGTTATTCATTATGGCTTCAGTGCACTTTGGAACAGTTCTGTTTAATCGTTCTTCGGAATTAGAATTCATAGTTATGAAGCAAGCCAGCTATTCCCATCAGATCACCAAATTCCGCAAGAAAATGAAAAAACGCTTTTCAGCGAAGACAGCACAACCCATTGGTTGATTTGAGCTTCCGTTCCTTCCTTTTTTTTTTTTTAGAAAATATCAAAATTATATCTCGGTAATTTACGAAGCCCCGAAGCCGACATCATATTTTGTAATTCATGTAATACCTAATTTTCTTCACGCGTTGGGATAATATCTTATTATCGTGTGAATCTGAAATATTTCAAAAATAGAAACATGCTTTCTTTTTGAGGAAAATCAGTTGAAACGGTGGGCGCAAAATGCTTGGCGATTTAATATGACCTGAGGTATAGGTAATCTAACGACGACGGATTAATTCATCAGCTAGTGAAATGTGCAAAAAATAAGAGCGATTTTTCTTCTTGCCCGTGGAAAATAGGAATGTTTTTCGGGATTTTCTTTCTGCAAATTTGATAACCTCGTTGCATATACCAATAACATAAAAAGGTATGATTATTATAAAAAGTAACATTCGATCGATTAGTTGGTTTTTTAAATAGAATAACCTAAAAAACTGAATCAAAGACTTAACGATTTCCAAAACAATTTAGAGCTGTGTGGTTGATTTCCAGCTTCAACTTAATATGAAGATCTTAAAATTGCCAATGTCGTGCATTCGCAAACGGCTTTCATTAAGGCGGTATGCTAAAAAGACTCAATTTCTAATAGGATGTATGTTTGTAATTAGTGAGATGTGACGCGGAACCTTTCAAGATCTTGTTCAATTTCATTACCTAAGTGGATTTTACTTACATTAGATATCTGGGAAATGATAGTTGCCGAGAATATAATCATATTGTAGTATAGTTTCTCTTCGGTTTTAGATACGAAACGTGTTGCACAACTGAAAATACTCGGTCAGCTTCCGTCTGTGATATTCAACGTTTGAGTAAGAACATTTTTAGTTTAATTGGACGTTCCTAAAAGAATCCCCTTTACGGTCCTTTATTATTTCTCTCTTCAAACTTAAGAAGATCTCTTTTCCAATGTGATTTTTTGGCTATCTTTAAGAAAAAAAGTTCTGTATCCCCTAAAAAGAAGCAATATTAATTATGGAAGTACCTTGAGAAAAATTAGATTGTTTTCTTTGAAGGAAACGATGTTAAATCAATTAGGAAGTTTGGTTTACTATCTACCCAAAATATCTTGCCAACAGTAATTGAACTTTGATTCCAACGTTGTCAAAATTTAATTAAAAATCAAGCATAAATGCCGAAATACCTGTGCTTCCTGCCTCAAATTATTCCGTCTCAAAAGTGACGCTCTCCGGTCCATGAATGTGTAGATAAGCCAAGAACAGAAATTATAGCGAAAAGTTTTACGGTAATGTGGCCTTTTCTTCTTTTAAACGTTAGCAAGGATTATTGTCGTCAAAATCACCTCTCTTTGACGCTTTGGATCGAGAGGATCGCTGAGATCAATACTCGATTTGAAAACGTGAAAATACAATAGTGATAGGTAAAAGACTGAGCGAAAAAGAGGCTTTCCCAATTTAAATATTTAAAACTAAATTCCTGCTGTTACGATCTGAGATAACTCTATCCAAGTCCGTCTAAGAACAAAAGCCTCCAAAAAGTGCTTTTTTTTCTGGCAAATCTAGTGGCAAGATAACTTGGACACTATGTCATAAAATGATTAAATTTTTCGCCCTCAAGAAAGGGAAACATTTTTCCTCGCCAATGTCCATATTTTGGCCGAACACTTTCTACTACTGCCTACAAACGGCACAGATTTCATAACACTCCGTCACTCAGCCAGTGCACCGAAGAATTCATGCGCTCCTTCTGACACTAGCAGCTCCGCCGCGTGACACATTCAGATAGACCCTTGATTGCCGCAATGAGGCCGCCGGGAGACGAGATTTGGGAGATGGAGACAAGGTGATGTTCATGAGGATACCTTGAAGGACAAGCGGCCGAACGAAACAAACGGGGAGCTCTGAGTAAGGTCAGATGAGTAATGTACAGCTGTATTGTTAGTGAATATGATCCATTCGCTATACGACTTCATTTGAGAGAGGGTTGTGGTCACATTACGAAACATTTGTTTTCTTTAGTTCGAAATGAAATTCGCGCGGTGGACCGACGTAATTAACATCCCGACACTTTACGTTGATTGGCTAAACTTCTACGCTTTTACACTCAACAGGAAAATACAAAACCTTTTTTCTTTGTCTTTATCTATCACCTTGGAGGTCTGGAGGATTTTGGTTGTGTCATGATAAAATTGTCCCGATCCTTCCATAATTAAGGTCCTGAAACATTCTTATAATCCACCTCATTGGCAGTTAATTGACAATCAATTCATTTAGTCCCCCCAATAGAATCTCTTGGCGACGACTGATCCTCCCTCAGTTCCCACTGAAAACCATGTGATCCCCCAAGAATCATACGATTCCACCCAGGCGATAAATTATGACTGGTTTTTGAAGCTTGTTTTGGGGTAGATAAATAAAGATATATGGGGTAGATAAATAAAGATATATGGGGTAGATAAATAAAGATATATGGGGTAGAGAAATAAAGATATATATGGCAAATAGATAAAGATATATGGGGTAGATAAATAGAGGATATTACATGGCCGCGCGCGGGGATACGAATTTCACTCGTGAGAGATACTTTCAGTACGAGAAGATAAAATTCCTATCCCCGTGCGGCCATGTAATGTTCTGTTTATTTTATTTATACTGATGAAATTTCAAACGAACCGGCCACGCGCCTGAGCGGGAAGCTCTCTTGTAATTGGCTAATCATGTTAGTAACCATGGCGACACCAATATCCGCACACAACAGTATCTTCGCTGCGTGCGATGAAGATATGATGTTTTAGTTAAAGGAAAAGGGGCTATAGAAAAATCTTACTTGGTGGGGTCAGGAGCCCATTACCTAATGGGCTCCTGGTGGGGTACGAAAAAAAATATGGAGTAAAACTGTGCAGGACGTCATGTTTATTTACCTCTATATAGCAATACTAGAATTGTGTTAGAATCGAGTTTATTCCCTCGGAAAACCGTCAATTTTAGATTCTCGAGGCTTTCCGCGACTTCATTTTTCTCTATCCTGTTTGCATCGTTTACGAGCGGTTAGTTTTAATCGAATTTCTTGAATCTAAGAACGTAATGTGCGCGGTGCTCCCGATTAAACATCTTTCTTCCTCTGTGAAAAATGGTTGTTTTTTTGCCAGGTGGAGGTCCTGCCATCCAGCAGCAAGCCGCGTTTTGAATATTTTTGTTAATGGCATCAGACGAGGGTTTATCAATGGCCCCTGATGAACTAGATTCTTCTTTGTCGCCTGAACTATCTGCCAGGGAGGTTCCTAGGCAAAACGAGAACAAAATTTCGATTCTTAATATTGATACTTTTTTCATCTATTAACAAAAGTTATATTTTGAGCTAATAATTAAGTATGTTTGTTTTATTTTTTTCGTGCTTTGGAGGTTTGGTGCTAGAAAGACTCACTCACATCTGATGCTACTCCACACATCAGAAGAACATCATATGATTACCAACACATGTACAGTCAGAAGTAGTTTCCATGATTACCTCTCCCAACACAAACCCAATGCAAAGGATACCGGACGCACCTTTTGATCAACAGAGCACAATCACTGGCGAGAAAGTGTGAAATAGGTGTTGACAAAAGTCGAAAAATTGATTTTAGGTGAAACAATATACAAAAGTAAATACTGTTTTTTGTCACCGTCTACTGTTTGAAAGAACTGGCGAAACTCCCGGAGATGTCTGACGTAAAAAAACCTCTTTTTAGCTATTAGTAAAAGAACAAAGTTGACCAAGGATATTTTGTTTGGTGGGTTGAATTTCAAGGTTAGAACGAATAGTACTTTAATTGCCTTTCAAGTTAATGAATAACCAAACAAACTATTAAAATAGTTATTTGTGTGATATTTTTAGAGCAAAATAAAAACATCATCTCGTTTATAAGGGAGGCTTAATACAAAGAGGCAGGAATCAGAAAACAGGGCGCAGCAGGTACAAACATTGTTATAGCCAGATCATTATTACAACATTACTGAAATAATCATTAACCTTGACCAGGCAAGAAAATGATGTCTACGAAAGTAATTACAGGGCTCCCCACAACAAAGTGGAACAATGTTCAGTCAAGCTGGTACAATTACCAACCCTAGAACGGGGCAATAAACCCCGTGCTAAGATAATCCCTAACATTCGATTTTCTTTGCATGAAACTGAGTTATACGAGCCGTTTTCGAAGGCTGAATGGAAAGCTATCAGAATGACAGAGGGGTCATTAAACTTTGCTTTCGTCGAACAGAACTAGTCTTAAACACTTCATTAAATTATATGTTCTGTGAGCAATTAGGAATGGTTTATAATTACTGTAAAGTCTCCTTCATGTCGTAATGTTTTCTTCTGCTTCAATCATACAGCAGTTGTTTTTGACTGAGATGAATTTAATTAGGCTTATCCGGCAACATATACAGAGCATTCAATGTAAAACGCAGCAGACTCAAACATACGGATATCCACAATCTTTCACGCCAAAACTGTCATTTCCATTCTCCCACTCTTATTTCGTGCTGCGTGTATTCTAACTTGTTTATTTCCTATTTACTGAGGTCAGACCATTTTCTTACTTTCATCAACTTTCTTTTTGATCTGGTCGACATGACTCCTTTTTCTTCTACTTGTGCTTTGTCTCATTTTATCTCTGAAAATTGCATATCTGCAACTTTCTATTTCAGTGAAGTCTCGCTGATACCCATGGAGCTGAGTTTCATAAGATGTAAAAACTGAACACCAACACGTATCTGTTGCCAAAATGAAGCTATTCTTTGAAGTTTTTGAACAAATGATATATCTTAGAAAAATATGTGATCATGTAGTCCAAAAAAGACAAATTTTTTTAGACGATGATAAATGGTAAATGCACTCTAATCAAACATAATGCTCTCACGTTTCACTTCCACGATAATTTAACAAGAAATAACGAAATTTCCCATGTGTAGGCAGGGGTTGTCAGTTATTAATATTTTTCCTTCTTACGCTATTTCATCAAGGCATAACTGTGAACTTGGAGACAGGAAGTGTTTAGAGCGGGAACACAGGAACAACGTGATCAAACTCTTCCTTCTTCTTCAAGTGACACTTCACACCAATGAATTTCACGAATTTCACTCGAACAATCTCTGCTGTTATGTAAATAAACTGAACGAAATATTTTGGCATATTATGGTTGTGTATTTATCTTGTTACGTGCACATTGCTCTGTGAATGCCAAATTTGATTTTAAGAGCCACTTTGTACAACTGTGGCGTGGAATTCCGATCAAATGATTTGCGTTGAATAATTACAGACCAACTCAAAGTTTCATCCACTGCGTTAATGTAAACCTGAATCGAGCTGATTATTAGGTTAAACCAACTGAAAAGTCTGCTTTGAAAGTTTCATTACCTGATCTCACACTGGGATTTCATTCACATACTCACAAATTTTAACCACATTGTGCCTTGCACTCACCATCCTTCTCACAGAGAAGGGCCAATGAACTCTCAACAGAACCGCATGAAAGTAAGGCTTAGAGGCTTTCATTTGAATGGCCTTACTAGCATTTCACCCACAGACTACAGAGTTAAAACCAATTTGTATACCAGTATAATACGTAGTGATGGAACTTCTGCTCAGTTGCTTTCATATGAACGATCACACACGTCAGGGTTTCATTCACGACTCAAAATTCAGAGTACAGCCCACTACCTCCTTAAAAGCTGATATATATATATATATATATATATATATATATATATATATATGTATATATATTTTATGGAAGAATAAAACACGAACAGCCAAATTCTCAATTTATTTCGAAGAACGAAGATAAAGTAATTTGGGAGGTAAATTTTTCAATTCATAGCGGTTTTCACTATTGCTCTGAATTAAGCCACAACCAAGAAATTGATTTAGGGACGAATTTTATAAGATTTAAAGAATGCTTAAACTCAGTACTTTTAGCACAGTCAGGTACACACATCTCCCTCTATAACGACTGCTATCGAAGCCGACAAAACTCAAATAAAAGATTACAAATTAAATATCGATTCAAAGTAAAAATGTCATGCATCTCCCTAAGCCTCACAAGCGTACAATGGGAAACAGTTTAGATTCAGTAACAAAATCTGTTTGGATAAAAGAGCATGACCTACAAAGTTAAAATCCCTTTACAAATAGAATCTAATTTAAACGAATTTATAACTTTAAAAATTAAAGCAGACAGATTATGATTTGGAATGAAATTAATCTAAGGAACGCTGGTTTACCTGCCGTAAAGATTAAACTGCTTAAGAAAACTGCGACGAATGTTCTTGGACACATTGTACTTACTGCTAAGCTTCGGGTCTACACGCAAAGCAGTGGCGACTGTGAAGCTGGATGTACTTAGTGTCGTGTTATTTATAGGCGACTGATATTTGCGTGGTCGGGGAAAAATAGACATCAAAATTTATAAAACATAAACTAACAGTGTACAGTCAGGAAATAGAGGAAACCTCTTAATCAGTTTGAAGTCTATTTCACGAAAGCTCACTAAAGGGGAGCAGAGTCTATTGCTAGAGTACTGTTAAGTGCCATTTCGCTTCAGGCAATAACTGAAAGCAAAAAAATTGTTCGTAAAATAACGTAAAATGAATCATACTTGTGGCAGAATTTTTTTTGTAGTGAAAAGAGCAAGAATTGCTCTGAAATCATGGGGTTTTGGACAAACAGTCTGGAAGAATTAACGATGTGGAAAGGTAACATAATTTGCACTTTCTCCCTTCAAATAGGATGACCTCAAGAAAAGAAAATTCATTTTAATCTTTAATAGCGAAGGTATTACATAAGGAACTATGTGCTAAGCACACATCTGGCTCTGAAATTGAGGAAGACTATAGAGAGCTGAATTCAATACTACCCCTTGAAGTAAATATAGGAAAAAAGCGTGGTAAATTATGAAAATAAAGCTGTCAAGTGCAACCCTTTTTAATGGGCTTAAATGGAGTGTTGATGTACAATTGACAAATTTGGAACATCATTATTTCATTCATGTATTGTCCTATGTTTGTGAAATCATGATAATGCTGCAGCTAACCCACTGGAGGCGTAAAATTTACAACACAATACACGTCATTGAAACTAATGGAAATTAAATCTTTTTTTATTTTTTCGCTTTACAATTATGGGCCACAATTTTTTTGACAATTTTGGATTATCAACTTGAAGCAAAAGAAACTTGTCATAATAAGTGACGAATAAGAAATATGATGCAAAGTGCGTTTTATGAGCTTTTATTTCCGAAATAATTCCGTCTTTTATTCGAACTTCACATTTTAATTACTGTTTGTAGTCGCAACAAATGTAATTAAAAATATCCTCCCATGTTGTTATGAAATTCAATAAAAAACGGCACGGAAAAGCTTAGCTTTAAAAAAAAGGCAGAGAGGGCTGGCGATTATGAAGAGTTGTAGTTTAAAACTAAAAAATTGTCACATTTGGGAAAGAAGAAGTTCCCATAATTTTACGTAAGAGGGAAAATCAGTGGGAATAACGCACAAAAATATCGAAAAAAAATGAGTTTTGGCTTTTTGCTTTGTGATATTTACATTGGTACCCTTACCGTCTGAAGAATTTAAGTGTTGTCTGCCGCACGTGTCAGTGTACGTGCCTTGACTGAGCATGAAAAAGGAATAGCAAAGAAGCTGCTTTCTCGAACTATGACCCAACAAATTGATCTCATTGCTTTAGTTTCTCAACATTAAATTGAGAAAATGATTTTTACAGGGGAGGAAGTGAGAAAAAAAAAATCAAATTTCTTGTACCAAATTTAAATAAATAGTGAATTCAGCTAAGGGGCAAAAGTCACCTCAGTAGATAAAATCGGGCTGATTTTATATTTACTCATTTTCTCCTGGAGACAGTAATTTGGCGAGCCATTTTAGAGAGAGTAAATTTCTGTGAAATTTGTTACTCACCACGTCGTTTTGGAAGAAAGCTCAAAACTTCCGGAAAATGTTGACCCGTGGTCATGCAGCCCCACTTCTCCCTCAGAGTTGTCAATGCTAATTAATTAGCTTTTAAGGACTTTTGAAAAGGTAAATACGTGAGCCATTTTTAGACGATTTGTACTCTAAAGATGAGCTGAACTGACGTTGATCATGTGAATTACCGGTTTATTGGGCACATATCACGTTCATAGTACTGATGGCTCTCGAAGCTGATAGTTTTGTTGTTTCATTCATTCACGACGTTAACTCTTATCTGATCGGAGCGTCTGTCCATTCAGTTCCGTATAGCCTGTTCTAATCGTTGTCTCCAGATTAAAGAGCAAAGTTGTTAGATAGTAAATAGTTTCACTATTTACCCTATTTTAAAGTTGTAAATGCACCCCTTTTTACATCTCCTATGTGCTCTCCCTTTCATTGTAGGAAAAAACCATTCCTTTACATTCAATAAATTATTGAATGTCGTGTTTCGTTAGTTTTTAGTGACAATTCCATTACGCAAACCAATTACAAAGTTGGAAACGTCCAGGGTGAATTTTTCTCAAGGGAGAATCAAATACTCGCATAAAGTAAGAAAAATAAGATCGTTTTAGCATAAATCAATTCGAACTTGATTCATTCCTTGCAGGAGAAATTTAAGCTTATTAAATAAGTAAGGTATTGATGAATGTTTTAATTACTTTATTTACTAATTAATTGTAGACATTCTAATTTTTGTAATGATACTAAAAATACCTCACAAAGAGAACACACGAATCAACACGAAGGCTGTCTGGAGGAAACCTTAGTCTACACATATAAACACGTGAAAAGAATACCAAGTCAAGTCAAAAATTAAAACGTGAACTGTTAGGAATATTGCAGTTCAACTTTGATTAACAGCGAGTGTTCCTGGCTGGTTATAAAGTGTGAGAAGTTTCCCGCGAGTTGCTACATAATGTGGAAATGACTTCATATGCAGGGGATTTCGAGGCCCAAAAATGCATTGATGCGAGTTAAAATTGATCAAAACAGTTAGGCTTTAGAAAGATGTGTTTTCATCTTGTCACGAGCGTGGGACAAAGAAAAATTCTGAGTCCCCGTGAGGAATCGAACCTCAGATCTTCGGATTTGCGTTCCGATGCTCTACCACTGAGCCACAAAGACTCTTCGGTGAGCGAGGTCTATTACGAAGTTCTTATGAAACGCGTCCTGCATACTGCTAGGATCAGCAATGTCGATTGCGTAATGTTTTTGCTGATCCTAGCAGTATGCAGGACAATAGTGATGCGCGTAGAAATGAAAGTTTTTCGTTGAGTGGTATTATTGTTAATTCCACAGGGTGTGTAGGCCTCGAAAAAGCAAAAACGAGTCACCTGCGGATTTGATCATTCATCTAAGCTATGATGAAAGAGGGACGTAGTTGCTTAGTCAGCATTGGCACTAGAAGGTATGGAAGTACTGGATTCGTTGGACGTTGCATGCAGATACACGCACTCATGCAAATTATTTCTTTCATCACATTCTTCCTTATTATTTCGAATTTCCGAGATCACGTTAAATAAGGAACTAATGCATATCCGGGTGGGAACGTTTGGAAGTTCAAACCGACAGAGGTAAATTAACAATATGGTTGTTTCCCACGGGGCTTTTGAGCTTGAGGACAAAGTTATCAACATGATATCAAACTTTTCGCCACTACAAACAACCCCGTCATCAAAAACAGGAAAATGTACTTTATGCCGTTAAAAAATACCATGAGAAGGTTTTTTTTACGTAATTTGATCGCAGTTTGAGTTTTTAACTGTGAATTTGGAACGAGCCACAACATATTGGTTGGCTCAGTGTGTCAATCAGTAACCTTCGATCACGTTGCAACTTAATTATTCTAACCCCACTCCAACAGGAGGTTCATGGAAAATGAGATTAGGATAAGATATACATCCCTTGCAGGTTTTGTCACGTAGTGCATTAAAATAGCTCAGCAGAACAATTTTGCTCGTGTGCCAACGGAGAGAAGTATAAACGTAGTACAGTCATCCAAGAATGACGCCAAAATCTTCTGGCATTCTACAATGTTGGCCACCGCAAAAAGTAATCGCTGTGATGAAGAATGACTATCCGTTGTGGCGTCTGATGATAAATTGATCAATCTCTGCATGAGGGATACAACCAGAAGTTGACTCTTTTGATCCCAAATCCGATATAAATGAAATAATACGAGAGAAAAAAAATCTACATCTCGTTATTGGTGACCCATGCTTATCTCACGTTTCAGACTCGCGACGTTAAACATTACCTTAGCGCATGGGACGAGCTATAAAAGAGAATTAAAAAGTTACACCAGTCTCATATCATAATCATGTGTAATGAAAATTTTCTAATTTAGTGAATGGTCAACCTTTCAATAGAGCAGGGATCCTTAAACCTCTAAAGGGGTCTGATAGAAGGCAACTAACATCTAACGTTACACCCTGGAAAGGCAATTGTTGGAACATATTAATTACCAACAAGGTGTTGACGGTAATTCTGTTTGTGGTTTTTCTCATTTGTTTTGATTTTCTCCTAAGCCAGGGCGTTAAGTTTGTAACCTTTAAGAGCTAATAGCACTTTAAAACGATTATAACATAATAACTGTAAATGATCAACACCAGTCACATTAAGAGATTTCATGGATAAATTCACGTTCAAAGATGTTGAATACCGCCCGAAAAGGCTGATAATCATATCATTTGACCAGTTTCACGATGAACTGAAAACGTAACGATGAAAATCTTACAGTCGAATTTCCGTGACCCCGGGTATCTCACATCACGGTCCTTGTCGCCCCCTTTCCTTTGGACTTGTATACATATTCTCAACAAACGCTGTGGCATCAGTATTTGAAATGCATTTTATTCTTTAGTCTGCAATGTTCAAAAATAATTTCAGTGTCTCTTTAAAGTTATTTAGAGTTGATTTGAGGGAAGCTGAGGGAAGTTGAGGAAGAGGGGGAGGGAGGAGGGGTCGGGTCTCAAATATCCCCGCCATAAGGTTTTCTCTGGTCTCTATTATTTTTTCTTCCGGTCCGTTAAAACTTAAATTAAAATCATTGTTTTCGTATTTATTTTAAGAAGAACAATTATGTAGGCTTCTGCCCGACTCCCGTTGGCACCGTTGAAGTTTACGCTAACAAAATAAAACGCCTTCACAGCCAAACCCTGAAATATTAATGTTGTCTTATGAACAGTTTGAAAAAATGATATAAATTTTCGGCATCCATATTTGAACACGAGAGTCAGCTCCTCATGATCCACTGATTAAAAAGTATAATCGTGTACGTCGACGGTGATTCATTGATTAAAAAGTGTAAGAGTCGACGATAACCCCTCTCTGTCCCTACATCAACCACCCGGCCAACGAACAACCATATTCCTACGTCTTTCATTGTTAGTCTATTATCTCGTGAGAGGTCATGGAGAGAGTCACGCGCAGGTCTATACTGTAGGCAAAGAAGCCAAAAATTACAATCTTTGCGGCGTCAAAAGACAAAGAAACCGCGAGATCCCGTGATTTTTCAACATCGAAATACGTTCGATGATATCTTACATTTTTGTTCCTAGTTAGAATAACTGTGAAAGAGCTCATTAGAGTGAAATCACCTTCCAATGAAAGTTATGGTTCTCTCTCCCTCTGTTCTTCATTCAACCCACCATAATCTCATTCCCACTCTCACTTTCAGCTCCCCGCTACCACTAGCTTTGACAAAGCTACTGTGCTTTATTCCCTACTTTCAACTTCCACTTCTATGCAGCCCTCGTGAAATTAGTAAAAAAAAGTCTTGCCTACATCGAAAACACAGGTATTCGACAGATTATAAAGGAGTTAATCTGCTAAGGAACCATACATGTCTTAATTCGGGATAATGATGATACCAACATTGCTATTAGGTAAGATTTGAACCGACCTGGGCTGCACAATACGTAAGGCTTGTTAAGCTTTGTTTAATTGCCACACACAGACGATTTTGTCTACATTTGAGAGCTAAAACACCTTGTTCATAGTAGTAAAGAGTATGATGCGCTCTCCCTTCTTTCACCTAGATTGGGATATTAGGGTGACTTTATTTCATGCATAATGATTACCACATCTACCTCATGTATCACGTATGCAACGAATGTATGCAGGATTTCATCGATAAACTGAGAGCAAATGTTCTATCACGATGGTTGTTTTTGCTCGCTTATAATTAGAATAAATACCTTGCTAAAAAAGTGAAATTTTCAACAAATGAGCAACATCAAAGCCAATTAATCCGATAAAAATTTTATGCTTCAGACCTGGTTAAATCTCCCGTCTTCGTCGTACCAGACATCACTTAATTTGAATTGGATAGTTTACGTTGACTTAAAAAAAAGCAAAATTATCCAAACAAAAGATCACCCTCTTCACATAAGTACAAAGGTTGGGGTCAATGTCTTGACAACTCACTGACAAGTTGCTTTCCCTGAGTCATTGCCTGATAACAGCCTGCTTTAATCTTGTGTACCCAGTGAAAAATTTATCGAGCCTTTATTTATTTACTCCAAGAACAGTCTCGAATGATCCAGCCCTGAGTTCCAGTATCATGGTCAAGACTTAAGGAGTTCAACCAAGAATATTTAGCAGTGAATTCAAGTACCTTGCTTTATCAGATGGGATAGGAAGTACCATGTTTTTAGCTTCGTCGGACGTTTTGAAATTCATTGCGTATCCTGTTGTAACTTCCATTTTTTCCCTAATAGACAACGTTAAGTAAGTTCGCGTGACCCACATTTCTGTACCTTTCATCACACTTAGAAAAAAAAACTGTTCATTTTTTTTACTGACCTGACGTAGGAAGCAAGTTAACGATAAATAAATCGCGATAAAGGTCCAATACTCAAAGCGCATGGATTCGGTTTGATAATGAAACTGTGCTCAGAAATGTCTGTTGAGCTTAAGTCAAATGAGAAATGGGATTGTATTTTTCGATATTTCAACTTAAACCTAAGCGCATGCAAACATCAGTCTAAATTTACGTCACGAAGAATCTGATAGCATTGTAGTTGCACTTCCACGCCTTTACAGTGAGCTGTCTATTTTTGGTGGATGAAACAGGTTGGAGAGAGTGGGGCGCACAAACATATTTGAACAGATTAGTTATGTTATGCCATAAACTCGTGGGAAAATAAAGAAATTGTCGAGGATTAACGGAATATGTTTGATCAAGCGGCGGTCTGATAAAATTTGAGACTGATAGGTTTGATAATTGAATTATCAGCGAAACTGTTTTTAGCTGAGCAATATTTTGTTTATTTCGACGGGGGTGACCTGGCATATCTCATGACGCATTTATGCCACAGGCCTTCCCCCTACAGACTGTTTAGAACATCATTGGGTGTTTATGTCTACATTTATGTGACACTTCATTTTTGTCATCATGGCGAAAAACGTGCCATCTTTGGAAAGCAAAAGAACATTCTTTGCATTTGTAATATGCCCGGTGAAACTAAACACAAAAACATCCCTAGTTTTTATGAATGATTTGCGGAATTTGCACTTGGTGATCATCCCCCCAAGTCAATGAACAAGAGTGATTAAATTGGTGTCTTATTCCCTGTCTAGTATCAAGAGAAAACAATCTCATTTATTTAGATGCATGCCAAACGAGGCCATATTACCTAACTGATGAACACTGATGAATTTCCGTTGTAGCCATTCGCTAATGCCACGCGCAGTTATGGAAGTATAGGCTCTTTGATATGTCACTCACGAGGTTGGCGGTCTGGTAGCAATGAGCTGAAATTGGATTTCAAAACTTATTGCACCTTTGGCTCATCATTACAACCACGGGAGTCCTCTTTAGGGAAACACGACGTCTCTAAGTAGCTCTACCGAAGAGCCACACGGCATTGAACCACGAATTAAGGCATTAGCTCCGTCTGTCCCCTCAAACGAGTTATGATGCATCTATCACTGATGACAAGGATAGCCCTGACCTGTGTTTTTCTAGGCATTCACGCTCTATCAAGTGATACAAGGTAAGCTTCCTTATCTCACTTTTCCCACGGTTTGACTTTCAAAATGTTCATTAACGTCAACATTTTAACATCTCATCAATACAACTACGCTTTAGACTTTCAGGGTACGATATTCTAACATCGGGACTTCCTTTGGAGGTTGATCCAATACTGAACCCCAACACCGTTTGTAAGAACACACCGTCTTTGAACAGAGAACAACTGGAACTTTGTAAAACGCAAGCCGATGTTGTTGCTAGCGCGTTACAAGGAGCCCAAATGGCGGTACATGAATGTCAACAACAGTTCGCATACACAAGATGGAACTGCTCGTCCTTGGAGACCAAAAACGGCAATCCCTTGACGAGTGACTTATTAGCTAGAGGTTAGTACGTACAGGTATAAGCATACAGGCTTAATATGCTGAGCACAAATCCGGCTTATAATCTCAGTTCTGAACGTTCCTGGTGAGGCCATTTATCCAATTCAAGGAAGTGGCAAATCACTCTACTGTGTAAATACTGTGCGGCATTTCAGGTAAGCAGCTCTGGTTTTTGAATAAGTTGCAGGGATTATTGAAAGAAAAATAAACAAGAGATGCTGTTAAATGGTGGAAGACTGCAAATGTTTGGATGTGACCCAAGGCCCTTTGATCTTTCCATAAGTCGCTCCTTTTTTTTTTTTTTTTTTCGTGCTTTAGGCCTTATCATTCGGTTTTTCTTAATTTAGCATCATAAATATCGTAAGCGGACAGATTCCTGTACTTTGACAAAGAGGTGTAAATATAAGTCACGCGGTAAAACCCATTAAGTTTATGATTGTAACATGGCCTCCTCCAAGTGCCAGGTCTAACGTAACAAATAAACACTCTTGTAAAGGTAAACATACCGAAGAAGGATTCGACTGGCCTAAGTAGATTACTAAACTGCAACACATGTTAGCCCTTTCGATCTCATCCGATTCAGATTGTTAGGTTCATTGTCTAAGTGTAGTGAAATGTCCTCTCGAAAATCTTAAATTCCTCTTAAAATGGAAAGCTTGGTGCAGACCTTGATACTTAACAGAAGAGTCTTAATCCGTTCATTAGAAATTTATCCGCCAGATTTTAGGCACCTAAGAAAGCCGAACGCCATTAAAAGAAACTAACTAAGTTCCGACATCACTATCAACATTAAACTGATTTATCTCACTTGAAATACACTAAGTGCTCTTAGTTTCTGGTTTTATTTACTCGTCGCGACGAAGACTATGCTGTACGGCGGCTAAGAATCAATCACATACACAGCAGGTTGGAAGATTTGTATTACTACGACCACCTTTTGACTATATAACCACATCCTAGTCTCTTTCCTAAAATATGTTTACTTTATTAAACGGGCACTCTCTAATCTTTGCCTTGATCTTCACCTGTGCCACCTCTAAACGCTTCCGGTGTTGCCTGACAATCCTATCTCTGATCGCCATCAAGATCTTGCCTAGATAATGTCTCAAACTTCTTCAATTAACTTGCAGGTTTCAGAGAGACAGCGTTCGCGCACGCTATTATATCTGCCGGCATGACACAAGCAGTTGCAACATCTTGCAGAGCGGGTAAACTTGGAACATGCGAATGCGACAAAACCGTCAAAGGAGAGGGTCGGGGCTGGAGCTGGGGTGGATGCAGTGACAACGCTCTTTACGGTGCCGTGTTTACTGCCGATTTTATGGACTCTCGGGAAAGAGGGACAGATATAAAGTCGCTGATGAACCTCCACAACAATCGAGCAGGACGTCTGGTAAGAAAACAAGCCCTTTGTAATTTTTACACAACCACTGAACCTTTAAGAGGTGCCAAACACAAGTCTAACACATTTCATCGAATCTTCACCCGATCAGAGAATCGAAATTAAAACATCGTGACGGAGAAGTTGTCTCCAAACGTGATATTCGAATGGTTACCTGAGGGGGATAAATCCGCAAACCGAAAGGTCAAAATCACACGGTTCGATTCGACTCCACTCAAGAGGAGTTAGGATGTCCGTTCATAAGAGATCTCTTACCCCATCGTTTCATTACATCAGACTATTCCAACAATTCGGCGGTACCTGTGTGTCATTGTCGTCTGCTAAATGGCTCTTTTGAAATTCCTAAATGTATCATAGAATGATTACGCATGCATGCTTTGTGTTGGAATATTTGCACGCAGGGTCAGAGATATGACACATTTGTATCACGTGTTTGGCAACCTTGACACGAACGCTCAAAAAAGGCACGGAATGCTATAATCCCTCCATAAAATTTAGCTTTTGCCCTATAATACGTTACCTCATTGTATAAATAGGTACTGCAGCGGTTTTAGCCTTGTTCGTGCATCTCATCGGATTGTGTGCATGGTACTATGTTCTGGTACTTTCAGATAATTGGATTTTCCCATCACTTCCTAGAGTTGCCGACACATTTTGTGGTTTCATTTTTGTGTCAAACCCGCTTCAGAGAAGTTATTAAGTTTTTAAGATTTGATTTATTGAAACTTGTTCGAAAACAATTCAGACCCTAAGTTGTTATTTCAAC
The DNA here is from genome assembly GCF_964200805.1 of Pocillopora damicornis. NCBI lineage: Eukaryota > Metazoa > Cnidaria > Anthozoa > Scleractinia > Pocilloporidae > Pocillopora > Pocillopora damicornis. The sequence goes on from NC_142683.1 coordinate 239,495, forward strand.
AAGAGTTGCGCATTAGCAAATCCATCAGGAGTTTCCTATCGTCAAGAGGCCGTTTGATAAATATACCTATCTAGGAGCTACCAGTACCTTTGAAAAGACAAGAGGTGAGGGACCGATTTTAAAATAGATCAGTCGCTTTCTGATCCAATTATTAAAGGTGATACCAAACCCTTTGAAAAAAGTCGTGAATTTAGAAGAAGGTCTGGAAGTACTTGACGTAAGAATGGTAATTTCCTGTTCGGGAATTAACCTCTTTACTTGGTACTTTTTCGCTCGGGGAGATTTTCGTGCTTTCAGATTATCCCTTCCTCTTATATGTACCGACGATAATGAGCAAATCTGGAAGTAATACCGGGCCGGTTAATTAGCTGATTTAGAGAAGACATAAAAGGGCCGAGAAATCCCCGCTGTGTCTGAATCAATTGGCTTAATAGCTCTTTGAAGACGTCTGTGTATCAAAAGGACCAGGCGGGCGTCTTTACACATTGCGTTCACTTATGAAGATCAAAAGGGCATTTCGTAAAAAAGCAGGGAAATTCCAAGATAATTAGAACCAGATATTTTGGATGAAGAGAAAAGCGTCAACAGAGACATACAGCGAAATAGTTTAGTACCTAAATAGCCCGGGGGGGGGGGAATACTTCCTAGTGATAGGATGAGGGGGTTCTACTGCTGGATTGATTCGAATTTTCATGAATAGATTGGCTATATATCACGGGGCTACATTTTACATAAAGTTACTAGAATGCGGGCACACATTTTCGAGGTGTTTGGGGTAAGAAAATCCTGGTAAGTATGGATTTGAAAATGGGAAGATATGCAGTTAATGAGTTGTCACCATTTTTAATTTGTCAATTCATTTTAGGATAACTAACTTAATAAGGTAGATGCATAAATAGAAAGTGACTAAGTCGGGATCGCAAAAATTACATTTGCTCAGAAGTGACTAAAATGGGGTCTAATTGGCCACAGAATAGACGCTAACGTAGTAAGGGCTCTTATAGGCCAATGGTACAAACGCAGCAAAAATTGACTTAAGTACCCCCCTTCCCCGGACAACACTGTCGTTCATCTCATGTGCTCTTCGCACGGTGTCAGGTTCTCGACATACACTAGAATCATCGTTGGCTTCGAACACTTTTCTGCTCATCAAGTCGTTAGTTTTCCGTAGGATAAAGCTCATGTTGTTATTAAAGATGTGGCAAACACACATTTGCTCATCTAATTAGCACACACTTTTACTCGCATGAGGGACTTTTATGCACCCTAGTGGGTTTTTCATTGAAATCAAGACACACGTCGTTAAGTGGTAGACATTCGTTATGTATTAAATGAGTTTTACATGGATGATTGCTGAAACAACAAAAAATGAAATATTACCTGTGACATATGAAGTGTAGTGATTCATCTTTACTTTACCAGATGTCCTGTGCGTGTAATTACCACTTACTTTACTCTTCGATAAAAAAAAGAAAATCTTACAGCTCAGGACGATACCAATCTACTGTTTTATTGAATTTTAGACAAGTCCATTAACATCCCTTATTTATCACGATTCTTCAAATATTTGTAGCAGAATGGTTGATCAAGAAAGCTTGAGAAGTGAGATTCTTTATCTTAAATTTTCTGATTTTCAATCCAGCCGCGAGTTTTTGGCTGGTTTAAGAATCAACGAAATTCTTTAGGCGAGTCGGTGGATTAATAATTAAGACAGTTTTGACTCTTTTTTTGGTCTCCTCTAAATGCCCTTGTGTGTCATAGTTAAAATAAAAGCTAGTTAACAGTACTTTTGAGCGGCACTGTACATCGTGCTCTAGAACGTGGCTGAATATTTTTTGAATTGCGGCTAAAACTCTAAAGCATGACAATCTAATTGACTAAACTAAGTTTATTTCTAAACCGTATGAGAACACAAGCAGAACATTCATTTGGTACTATCCTGTACTTAGAACATTTACACAAAAAGGGAAATCTATGCCATTCCACCGTTGCCACTTTGGGAAAATTGGTAATTTGGGGTTCAAGCAATGGAAGAAAGCGTAAGCAAGCCCCCCCCCCTCCTCTTTGGAATGGTTGTGATGAGACACGCTGCGTTATTCACACCAATTGGACATTTACCGCCGTTCAACTTTGAGTCACAACCTGTGCGCTCATTTTTACCGAGCCACACCTTCCTAAGAACTTTTAATGGTAAACGGATCATTTTTAACTTAATTTCATTAAATCCTTTTGACTTCAAAGACTATGTAACTCAATGAGAAGAAAAATTCTACATGATCCGCTTATGGAGGATTAGTTACTGTTAAAATATTTCAAATAGAACTGATGGATTCATGTAGATTTCGATAAAGACACTTGACAATGGTGGCGGTTTGCCTTTGTAACATGAATACCTCATTGTCATCCGTTAAAATCCGGAAAAAAGAAATAAAAACATCGATACACATCAGATCATGTGTATGTGCTAATGCTTAAAACATGATTATCCCTAAAAGAATGTTGATAAACTGAAAAGACTCTGTTTGGTTGAACAATGAAAGTCTTTTAACTTCTCAGAGAACTTTCTTGATCAATCTGCACTTGTTATTCAGGAAATAAAAGCCTTGTCCTAGTGTGACTTTCTCCGAATCTGTTCATCTTAACTCTGCCTAAATGTCAAACTTAAGAACCATGCACGCATTAAAAACTCTCTCCATTATCCCTAAAATACAGTAACTATGGTGCGTAAACTGCCGAAGTTTACGTAAAATGTTTGTTGTTTATCAACCATGTTGCTTCGAGACTTATGCCCTTTGGTACGGTAAACCTCATAAAAAATGTGAAATTTTCGGTGCTCGTGCGATTTTAATTTTTACCAAGTTATCATGATGAAATTACTCAGCGTACACAGTGAGATGACTGTGTCCACCTCGCAGGGTGATTGCTGACTTAATTCGTTCGTGCATTGGTTCAAAGGACGGTTGGCCTTCACCTCGTTTCCTTGCTCACTCGTAGAATTGTTTTTTCCATTCATCCTTCTTTATCAGTTTGCCTCCATGTTTATAGCTTGCTGGGTCTTCAAATGTGGGTTAGGTGCAACAAAATATGGGCTGATGAACGCTGTCATAAGGACATCGTGTAAAATCACGTTTTCCAACCACAAGATAACACTAATTACTCAGGTGCTCCATGGGAGGCCTGGCTTCTAGGACACGGGATCTTTGGTGTTCTGTTACAAAGCGCCATCGAATTTAATGCGGGCGTTGTTCCGATTTATCACATGTAGACTTAAGGAACTATTTGAGAAGTAGTTCAAAACACTCTTTGAAACACTTCTGAGACATACGGGCGCCTAAGAACACGGAAATATGTGTTTAGTCAGAAATCATGCTCAAGGAAAAATAATTAAGTTATCCATTCGTTTCTTTACAGGCTGTTCTGGATAACATGAAGACTAAGTGCAAATGCACTGGTGTGTCCGGCTCTTGCACTATGAGAACTTGTTGGAAGACTGTTCCAGAATTCAAAGAAGTCGGAACAATTCTTATGGAGAATTACGAGTATGCCGTTCTCATTCGAGCGAGCAACAGAAATCGCGGCAAAATACGACCACGTAAAACAAAGACAGTCAAACAATATGAGTTCCAAAGAAATCTAGTCTATTACGAGCCCTCGCCAAGTTACTGCAATAGAGACGACTCGAAAGACATAGCTGGGACTAAAGGAAGAATGTGCAAGGTTGATTCTCTCGGAAGCGACAACTGTGACACTCTTTGCTGTTCAAGAGGATACAACAGGATACACGCTACTATAAAAAGAAGATGTCGCTGCCACTTCAACTGGTGTTGTTTTGTATTGTGTGACGAGTGCGTGGAGAAAGCGTGGGTGACCATCTGCAAATAGTAGCGTTAGCCTCTTCTTGACTCTGCTATAGTGTAAACATATCTATCACAGTATCAGTTGGAAAAATCCTGTTCTCGCTTCGTATTAGAAGACAGTTTCCCCTTTGAAAACTAAGTCTTTCTTCCGGCGGTTCGTCCACCTGAGTACCCATTTAGCGTTGCGAGGCTCCATTAACATTCCAAACTGACAGTTATTCTAACACTATATGCACGAGAAAAACTTTTACCAAATATGAGTTGAGATGGAATTTAAAGAATGTTCACCTATTTTGAAAGTAATGTTCAGAAAGTACAAGACATGCTATCTGTAGTTACAAGCGCAGTATAGATATAACTGTATGGAAAAGTTATAGTTTTGCAACCGGAGAACGAGAAACGTGAAGTTTTTTTCAACCTGGATTTTGATAATAAATGGTATAAAATCAGAAAACTTCACAGACCGGTCATTATCGCCGGGGAAAAGGAGGGGGCAGGGGCGGAGGATTTTTGTTGTGTCACCTAAGGTTCTACAGTATTCTAATGGTTCCCTTACTGTCAGTCAATTTTCTACAGTCCCCCTTTATAACGATGTAATTTCCTCCATAATCCTCTGCTCCCCCCTCACCCGCGATAAAAAATGACTGGTCCTTTGACCTTGGTTCCTATGGGGCCATTTGCGATACCCTTATTAAGTTTGGATATCATTTAGAAACGAGCAAAACCTCATTCTTGTTTAAATTGGTTGTTGTTATAAACAAAGTACTGTTACCAGTGGAATGATCGTAACAAATTTAAGATAACCGAACAGATATGACTGGAATCTTAGATGAGAAATTGAGTGTTAGCAGCCACTATATGCACTTTGCAAGGTAATCCCCGCCCGCCCCCCAGTCCCCGACCATTTCAATGTTTAGAGCTTCAGAGGGATTTTTGTATAGCATATTGACAACAGTGGGTAAACCGGGCTTGGGAAGTGGGGCATCAGCATTTGCAAATCTTACTGCATCGACTGACTATATAATTTGTTATCGACACTGAATAATCAATTGCTTGTTATATTATCTTTGTGTGACTGAGTCATAAACTCATAATTGGTCATATATAATATATATATATATATTTTTTTATTTTTCAGTCGTGTATAGTTTTTCGATAACTTAAACTTAAATCATGTGTCTTCAATCAAACGAGATGATTTTTACTTTTACCCTTTCAACAGTGGCTGTGTGAAACATATTTTGTGTGAACTGAAATTTACCCTGAGACTTTAATAAAGCGAAGATTAGTAGTCTACGAGCAGCCCATCCTTTTCGGCTAAGTCTGTCGCGCGAGCAAAAAAAAAAATCAGTGGACCTCTCAGAGTGAAGAGTCGTTCTTCCTCTTTTACGGAGCTTTCACGAGCGTAGGATAGGGTCCAGGTTGAGAAGCCACACGTCTTTTAAGTAAAGAGGCGCTCACACAAAACAATCGCTCTCTACTGAAACAATTTCGACCGTTGTCTTGTGCATTTCATGAAACGACCGACTTTCTTCTGTAAAATGATACTTTGCACGGGGCAAAAATTGCATACATAACACCAATCATAATTTAATTAATATTTTTGTGAACCTTTTTTTTTTTTAATTTTTAAAAAAAATTTTTTTTAGATAATCAGGAGTTTAAATATGTAGTATACAGGACTTACCTCTTATCCGTTACAGATTTCTATAATTCGACTTACCTTTTAGTTAAGTTCTACGATTCTAATTCAGTCGACGATAGTATTCTGAACATTTTCGGAAACGACTAAGGCACTTCAGTTGTAGACCGTCAAACTACTCTTCACCATCAAGGCCAGCATCCTTCTTGATGACAACCTTCAGCGTTGGCCGGAGACCGCCATTCTCTCGTTCCTAAAAAGGTTTCCAATAGAGGACATTTTTTTAGGTTTCTTGTGTATCATTACTTGACCTGTGGGAGCGAGACGAGGTTGTCTGACTATGGCTTTTAATATAAGTTTCCATCGATTTGTCTGATTGCCATATGTTCTTCAATACCCTTTATTCCTCGTTACCGGTACCGCTTAAGGACTCTCTAAGCAAGTTTTGTTAGAAAATGCTCAATAGTGAATTTGTTTAAATGTAAATTTGAAAGATCTCACACTCCCATAAACATCATCGGTGAACAGCTACCTCTGCATGTTTTCAAGGTGGCTGTTATGGGAGGATTCTAATGTAAAAAATTCAATGCATCGGGGTAAATCAAATTACCGTCAATAACTAAGATATTTTAATAAGCCCTCTTTGATCTCAGGTTGGCTATTAGGCATACCAGTCTTTGAAAACATTTTGAATAGGATCATTCTTCTCCAAATTATTCTTGGTGTTTTTTCAAGTTTGTTGCTTTTTCGTCTTCTAAATTTCTTTTCCGAGACTGCACCAGATCCAGAGAGTGGTAAGAAACAGGAAGTTTCGAGAACGATAATCATAGTTTTTGTTATTGAATAAAAAGCCTGAAGCTATTTCTGCCAAACACTCACAAAAGTAAATGATAATTATGAGGTCAATGATGATGAGGAAAAAAAAAGCTGGTAACAAATATCTCCCGTGAAGATTAAACATAATTTATTGAGATTTATTGTTTTGAGCGTTAGAGCTTGAAACCAGCATTGAATACCATCACGAAATTATTTGTAATAATCGAAAGCGAGGATTTGAATTGAAGAAGTTTTTCTTCGCCGTAAGCGACATTGTCGTAGTAAACGGGTCATAATAAATAAGAAATGTTGTACTTTAGGGGAGTTTGGAAATTCGCTATGTAACCATTGATTTGTTTCTTTGCCAAATGTAGTTATGATGGTTCCTTAATGATCTCCGTATTGGTCTCTTAAAATTTCTCTGTCTCGTAAGCTTGATATTGCTCATAAATTATAGATGCTTTTAAGTTAAGTCTTCTCTCTTTTCAAAAGAACACGCCAACTCCTTATGAAATGTCCTTACAGAGAAAACGAATCAACGTGATACTTTTTTTTTTCAATATCTGACTCCAGCAGTTCGCCGGTTACTTTAAATAATGTCGAATGAACAGGGTTGGTTTCAGAGCAAACGCGTCAGTGTAAACTTCTGTGTGACGCTAATCGCTTCCTCCACTGTCAGTTAAACTCTCTGAAAACTCCCTCTACATACATCAAGATTGTGTCACAGATCACGATTAAGAACAAAGTCATATAGCTTTGCCAATTCTAGATCAATCGCTCCTCGCTAAGAACGTGATAAAAATATATCATTAATCGAGATTTGTTTACTTAGACGGAAACACTCAAGAGAGCAAAACTATATTTAGAAGAGTTCATCACGAAGGTATATTCATCTAAGTGATGTTTTACTAAAAATTTGGAAAGCAAATTTCTTTACTTCTTTTGCTTTGTAACACTCCTTCATGAATTGTCATGTTGTGAAAAGACACCTAAGAAACCATTGCGTGTCATCTAAATTTTAAATTCATTCAATGCGGAAGACAATGCCCGGAGGCATGGCAAATTCCAATCATGTAGAACGATTTGATTGTTTGTGAAGAACTGAGGGGCAGAATTAGATATCATAACGTTATTCATTCACCTGTCAAGGCTCCAAAGTGGCAATTAAGATAAAGCATTGTTGAGACATCCGCCCTATTTCTGAAATATACCTTACTTAACATCGATTAAGAGAAGTACATTTCACCGCACTCTGGTGCTTTTTAGCCTGTTATTATCTGGCACACGAGTCCGCGAGGTAAAACCTTGTTTAAAAAAGATTGCAAGAAACTCTAACGTTTATCATGCAAACATTTTCAGAGTTTGGAGATAACAAATGAGAGGTTTCACTGCTTGGTTATCAAATTCCCTGTTTCCTGCTTCTATTTCATGCGACTTTGCAAAGTGACGCCTAGTTTTAAATTGCTAAAATATATCGTTTGTCGCTCAGAACGTTTTAGATTCTGGCGATAAAAGATAAGAGGTTTCACTTGACTGGACCACACAGTAAGAAATACACTCATAACTGGCAGATACAGACTAATTTGCCTCCAAATTGATATTTCTATAACAACTACGCTGAATGGAAACTCACTTCATAGAAAAGATTATAGGGCTGTCACTCGAAGCGTTTAGTCGGAGTTATTGGCCCAGTATCTGCCAGCTTTGTGCTGTGCCATTAACAAATAGGCAAACACTTGCACTGAACCATCACCATATTATCCCAAGATTTCCATAACATACTTTCAGAACTAAGTGAAGTGAAACTACGAGAACTTTGTGATTGAGCCTGAGAAGATTTCGAGTTCAGCAAAGTACGAATATACTTTGTATAAGCAACATTTTATTCTCATCGTTATCTTGATTATTGCATGCCATTATTGGCGCATTTGGCCGCGGTAAAAAGTCATTGGAATAAACATACCAAAATAAGGAAAAAACTCAATAGTTAATGATGTCTCAGAGAGTTAATTTCCGTCGTTTTTTATGAGAATTGGGCGTAGAATGCTTTAAGCTGAGAACTTTTCATTTATTTTTTGTTTGTCGTCATTACCTATTGATTAAAAAAGCTATTTAGCATAGAAACATCGGATGATCTTTTACCAGACCAGTTCAAGTTTAAAACTTGGTATTGTAGAACTAAAGGATTGTGTAGAGCTTCTTGAAAACTACTTCCCCGTGACAGGAGGCTTCCTCAAAATCATCCTTTATTTTTCTCAAAATGGATATGGAAATTGATTGTGTGAATTTCACTGCAATTGGGTCTACAAAGACTTCTTGTTACTCTGTATGTCTTTGGTGCTTGAGATACTCTTAAAAAAGACTTGTAATAATCTACGCATCGCTGAGTCTGACTTTTAAGTCTATATTGAAGTAAATGGCAATTTGAACACTCCATCGTATACCCCAGGTGTAAAATAAACCGTCATTCACTGAAACCTGTCTTGCTTCGAAGTCATCCAACACATTGACCACTATCTAGACGTAGTTGGTCAGATGTAAAGAGTGAAAACACAAACATTAAAGGTTGCCGCGTTTATTGCCATTCTGTTTCATCTAACAAATTGTCAGCGAACAGCTTTAAAACTAATTCAGTGGACATTGGTAAAAGTCAAAGACAAGCGAACGTGGATCAAAAAATAGTTTCAACTGCATACTCTTTTGAGAAAGAACCAGACTTTTCCAGCGTGAAATTAAAAATGAAGGTCGATCATTCATATCTGTCAAATCCAGATTTCCTTTTTATTACGGACTATTTACCTATTTTAAGCTTTTCCAATTTAAATTTTATACCACACGCCACGCGGTTTTGTCTAACATCCAAATGATTTTTCATAAAAATCAATTTAAAAAAAAACGGAGTGAGGGCAGAGTTTAATCAAAGTACCCTACAGTTCTTTGCCTCCAGCGAAGTAGACATTTTTGATAGCGGACGGGGAAACGTTCTGGCTACTGAACAATTTTAATTTCCTGGTGTGGTTACAAATTCATACGACAGAGTTAACTTGACCTTTTTGGATACGAAAGGGGGTACTTTCCATTTGTGCCAAAAATCCATTTCTTTTGGTGGGATAAAAAAAAGGGAACTGCTTTCTGGTCTGACCTATTACGGTTTTTTTCCGTAGGTAAGGAATACCATGATCAGAAGTATTCCAAAATTTTATTCGTTTTACTTAAATTAACGAAGAATTATTCTACAATTTTATTTTCCCACTCCTTCCTAGTGCCATGATGAAAATATTTTTTGTCAGTCATGTTTGGTGTTGGAAGTTTTTTTTTCAATCCAGCTTCACCTGGGGAAAAAAGTCTGATCCGTGCAAAAGACATGTACTTTCGATTTTCTCGTACAGGTGAAGCACCCGTGACTGACATTACATAGATTCATAAGCCGCTGGACATGCTGCCAGTTTTCCTTACAAAACTTCTTTTATTGTATTTGCCATTCATTGGAAAAGGCTGCTCGCGAAGAAAAGCTTTCTGTTGCTTGTGTTCGACTTTTGAATTTTCTGCGATCGTAGGTGTGTTTATCGAGGCCCATAACTCATTATTGACTCAAGTAAATTCGTAATTAGTCTAAGTGTGCCAACAACAACGGCAAATCAGAAAGGAAAATACCCATAGGAGCCAATGACAACTCAAACTAAAAACAACAGCACTTCCTAAAGAGCGGGAAAACGCGGGCGACCAAGTCGTGATTTGCTTTAGTTTTACATCCGATTGGTTGAGAAAGTGGCGCGAGTTTTCTGGACCAATCGGAGTTAATTAAGGCAGAATGAATGCACTCCCAGATCACTCTCGAGACTCAGTTGAAAATTTCTCGAAGATAAAACCCCTAAGGCTGATAAGAGAGCCGATAAGGCTGAACTCGTCACCTGTTAGCCGGATAACGTCTGAAAATCAATGCGAGTAGAAATTACATGTAAACCACTTCAGGGAGTTAGAAGGCTCAATTGTTACACCAATCAACCTCCGCTTGATGAACTCGTCTATAAGACGGTCACTTAGAGATCCAGCAACAGTTTCTTAGTCATATACATTGTTCTTAACCCTTTTCAAGACAGGCAGATCTCTTAGACGGACTACGGAGACTTTGAAACGGTCAAAGGACATAGGAACTGTGTCTTTTCTTTAGAGTAAAGATCCCAGCTAAATGAATTGATCTTTGTGAATATGATTTGGTAGTACATTTCCTTATGAATGCATGACGAGGAAATTGGGTGCACTTCAAAAGTCCAGTCTTCACTATCGCTAGTCCTAACATCTAAGCCAAGGGGGAAATGAATGCATACCATGCCTAATTACTCCTCTCGCTATTGTTTGATAACTCCAAACAACCAATTTAGTCTTTTTTTTCGTTGACATTACACCCACGTAAAATGACGCAAACATACAATCTGACGGGATACTATTACCCTTCTTTGACTCGTTGATTGTGCAATACTAAAACGATAACAGTATAATAAAACAAGTAAATGCTTTTTGCTTTCCTTAACAACAAACGTCATCTAGATATGTTTTGAACGATATTCATAAGCTTAGGTACTCTAATCTGTTTAGGTGATACCGTTTTCCTGACAGAAACTCCACGTTTTTGTAAACACTTTTAACTATATCAATAAGCAAGAAAATTTTGGGTTGACACAGTCGTCACTTCCAGATCTACGCCAAAACAAATGCTTTTAACGGAGCCAACACCATTACATATACGATTCGATTGAGACCTTGAGCTACTGTATTTCTTTTTTATTCCAACCCTAAGCATTTTATTTTCCAGCATTCCCCACTATGTCCTATTGTTGTCGGACGAAAGCATTTTATAAGCGATGTAGCACTTCTCCCATTTTATTCGCCAAATATCAAGTTCTCAGACCTCACTCTTTTTTTACCCCGTGGATAAATTTATAAGTGACTTAGCGCCATGGAAGATTATTGGCAAAATGTACCAAAATATTGTCGTGTTTTGCTTTTCCACCACTGGTTCCAAGCTGTCCGACAGTTTTAAGTAGAATAATGGTAATGTTCAACCGAAGAGGACCAATGAAGAATTATAGAACAATAACTATCGATATCTCACAATTTTAACTGAACGTCAAAGTTATTTTCAATTGTATTTTAAGAAGACTGAAGCAGATATTCTCAGCCGTACGGAGAATACTCGCAGGGAATTTGTGAAAGGGATTGACAACTTCGAGTGTGATGAATTTGACATTCTTTCATTTGGGACTTTTACTCCGTAAGTGACCATACTAAGATTGACAAATTTTCCATTTATTCTGTCCTTAATAGGCCACAAATCATAAAAAAAAAATGGAAAATCAAACGGAAACAAAAACGAACTTTGCACTTAATAACTACGGTAAGAAAGGTACAGTTATGTGAACCAGTTAAATTATGCGACTTAAAGTGGCATTGTGGCCTCTTAAAAAAGTCAAACATCCGGAGGAAACCAACAGTAGTTTTCTGACAGATCTAGATGGAATGATGGAGTAATACAATGGAATAATGGAATTCAATAAAGAATATTCAGAACTGAATTTACTGGGACTCAGAGCAGCTCACAGAAGAGTAACATTTTTCGCCGACGAAAAATTGCAACTTATTAACATAAAATCAATTGAATGAGGCATATATGGTTTGGCAGTTGCACAATCAGTTTAGAGTCAATTTTCTCCAGACTGTGTCATGGCTTAAAAGAAAAACTCAACAAGAAAACGAACAGAACTCGGCAATCGACAGACTATGAAGCCATGATAAAATAGTCAACAAGGAATTTTGGCCACCAGGGAATTCCAGAATTTCAAGAAGTTATATATTGACACCCTCTTGAGAAGAGTTTTGTCATCGATATGGGGATTAAAATATCTAATTATTTATCATTTGAGATTGGCTTTTGGTTTTCGCCGCTTTCTCAAAGGGCATAGCACTGGAAATCCTTCCCCTCAGAAACAATTTGTTGAAATATTAGGATAAAAAACGACTTAATGCAGTCTGAGTAATCGGATGACAGCCGCTCTAAGGTCCTCTCTCAAAGGAATTGACGTGCTGACAGTTTAAAAGTGTAGAGGCATTTCTAGAAATTTACACTACTATCATTGTATTCAGTGACAAATAAATTAAAAACCTACTAAGAGTCATTCCTAACGTGGTTTCAAGGAAAATTCAGATGACTGCGTTGTCGACCAGGACGGAAGCCTCGGTACACCAAGCGGCTTGTGCGATATTTTAACTTGCGCAACCCCATTTAAATTCATCATATGTTACCCAAGGCTTGAAGTATAAGCTTAGGAATCTTCAGCTGTGTAGGTCTCTGAATACTAGCGTCACGAAGACAAGGAGGCCATTTACGATACACTTGTACATTTTACGAGATAAACAAACAATTTAGGAACAATTACTTGCATCAAGGGGGCGAACAATTGTCACTAAGAAGGATCCCTTTGGTCTGAGACCTTTAGTCACGGTCTATCGATCATTTGCAGTGTACTGAAAAATACTTTTAAGAATCATAAAACTTCAATTGATCATAGCTTCAAAGAGATTTTTCGATCAAAATTTTTACTGCGTCTTTCCCGCGATTCATTTTACCTCTTAAACATTCTGTAGGAGTGTAGAGGAAATATTTCTCAGGGAAAACCTATTTTACTAGTGTGACCAAATATCAGCGTAACACGCGCATCGTGGTGGGTAGAAAAACCTTTGCAAAGCGGCCCAACTCTTTTGCAGTTTAGGTTACAGTTTCTTGAATGCTTATCACACCCACGCCGATTTCCTTGGCGTTTTTTTAATTTCTATTTATTACACTTATGTACGATACATACGAAGCCAAAAGTTTCCTCGAAAGAAACATTCATGACAGTTCTTAGTTGAAAAGAATAAAAATGAAGCTATTGCAAAGAATAAACATTTCAGATAAAGTGGCGGGAACACCATTATGACTTAGACGGTTACTAGAGAGATGAGATGTGTGCGCAGATAACTCCAGATCACAATGTTTAAGACACTTTGAATTGTAAAACGCTGTATATATGCCCATACTACTAGTCAGTTCGGTACATTATTGCTTTACTACGGATTAAAAGTTATGGAAATTCACTACTTTTTCCATGTTTATCCTTTGTACTCGTCTATCTGGCGACGTACTAAGAATTCAGGAGAGAACACCTGACAGTATTTATATTTCATTTCCGACTATAAGCGTATCTTTTTTTAATCTAGAGAGTTTTGTGCTGAGATAGTTAAAAAATTACATTAATTTAGAACGTTCGTGAACACAAAAAGGAAAATCAGCAGAAGATTTCTCAGTTTTACCATTTGAGGCTTAACGCATAATTAATCTACATCTTGCAAGTAAAATGAAAACACTCAGTTGTTTCAAAAATAAAATAGTAGTTATGTTCAAAGTAGACTGTTTATGTTTGGCCTAAATACATTCTTATGTCTACAAACTTTATTCTGACGAACATTTCAAGCTTGAAGACTACCTTTTCTCCTTCACAAAATTAAACGAAACTAACTACTTAAAGGAAACTACAATTTTCATAAAACATGAATGTGAACGTTCTGGTTTCGCGTCAGCAGCAACCACTGCATTAGTAGCGTAAGAACATAGCAGCTGAGGTCCATCTAAAAATGCTAAAATGAGAAATTCAACACTCAAGGACTAGTGCAAATTGCTGTCAAAATAATCTTAGGTTTTAAGGTCAGTTAGGTCTCGTCTCTTCCGAAGTTGTTGTTGACAAGTGAACTAACCAATTAAGAGAACAAATTGGCTCAGTAGCGTTACTACAGATAAGATTACATTCACGGAGAAATCTGTCTGTTTTCATGCTAAGTCGTCTCAAACAGGAACTAGACAAAAGCGATAATTGTGATTTAGAAATGAGACAGAGCATGTTTTTGGATTTATTGATACACTTCACTGTATGTTGCATGTGGAACTTTTGCGAAGGTTGCCTACTAAACCCAAATAACATGTAAGAACAGAATAAAAATCAAGTCAAGTTGGCAAGGCTTTACTTGACAGTCAAAGCTACTTGATGAAAGAGTAGGCTTAGATTCTCTCCTCTTCTAATGTCCTCCATATCACCTGAAATGGATTTTAAAACGAATATAGGAGTATTAAATTGGAAGATTGACATGTGTTACCGAAAGCCAATCAGAGTCGAGAATACTTTCATCTGTTTATAAAACACATTAAATCAGTGCGCAGCACTTATTCGCTATTCTTCCCTTTCATTGATAAGTGTTTCTATTGAGTGAGCCATGAAGCTCCGTTTACTGAGTGTATTTTTATTTGTTATTTATTCAAGCAAAGTTATTGCGTTATGGTGGTGAGTACTGTGCACAGTCAGAAAAGTCCTGACATACCAGAAATCCGCGGTTTAATAATCCCTATATTACTTAGCTTAGTAGATTACTAAAACATAGTACTTTTAATCGTCAATGCAGGTCACTCGAGACGTCAATGCAACAAGACCCTAATGTCGTGTGTAAGAAAACGCAGTCATTCTTCCAAAGAAAGGAAGACTTTTGCAAATCGAAGCCTGAACTGATTTCTACCGTTCTTGGGGGGGTGAAAGGTTCCGTCGAAGAGTGTCAGTGGCAGTTTAGAAACAGGCGATGGAACTGCTCGACGTCTAAGAATTTTGTCAAGAAAATTCTTCGCTACGGTAGGCGATAATGAACGCTAGTCAAATGCTGTTATCTGGTCACACTTAACAAACTCTGCATGAAAAATTCATCGGCCGGCGCGTTGCTTGATCGCACAACAAACCACTTCACTTGGCAACGATGAGTAAGCACATACGACCTAGAGCACTATTCAACTTAAAGTTCTATTTTTTCTACAGACTACCGAGAGACGGCGTTCATCTACGCCATTACATCGGCTGGGGTTACCTTTTCTGTCACGCGAGCATGTAGGTTGGGTCAACTTCACCAATGTGGATGCCGCAAAGTAAATCCGCAACAGAAACAGCAAGTCATCGCTAACAATGTGATTCAGTCGTTCCCTCGAAACGAATACCCTTCTACAGACAACCAAGTTCCAAGCCAGGCATTTCCCATCGGCGAAACTGAGCAGTTCGAATGGGGAGGTTGCAGTGACAATATCCATCACGGCTACGCGATGTCGCGGCAGTTGATGCAAGAAGAAAAAAACAGAGACGGTCGATCCATGATAATCGAACATAATAATGAAGCAGGACGATTGGTAAGTGAAAAGTATTTCCGGGGTTACACCAAGCTTTGTCATGAGTTTCCAAAGCCCTATCCTTTTCTCACTTAGATAAACGACAAACAAACAAGAGCTCGTTCTTGGTTTTCCGGCCTTAAACTTGGCATTGCTGTTGCGGAACGCCAAATTATATCACCCAGACAGCTAAGCAATCAAACACGCACTCGTCACAACACAGTGCCTTTTTGAAAGGCTGTGAAAGCAATTGTCATGCAATTACTGCTAAGTAATAAGCTTGTTTAAGTTAACGAGGTAAGAAAAATATTCGCGTATTCTCTTGGATTCCACGGCACTTGAGTAACGAGCCAGCCGTTTGCTGCATAATTAAAAACAGGTCATTTTGTGATCATGGTATCTGCCGTTCGTTTGAGTTTGTATCGTCTTTGGTGGCATCATTTATTTCAAGTTGATAGTACAATTTTGATTAGGACTTAAGCCCTGATAACAACATTGGGTGTTAAAGAGACTAGCGTTGGCTTGCGAAAGTGCATCAACTCTGATTTCCGGCGGGAGCAGATTGTTTTCGCTGCTATCTTAAGCTTTTTTACGTATCACAGAAATGCCGATAAGCCATCTAAAAGCAACGAAGACAAAGCATAGCTTGGACGCAAGTGGCGTGAAAAAAGTTAATTTGTCACCTACACGACCGCTCGAACAATTATCGCGAAGCTATCCAATCTTAATGTTAATTTTTTCGAAGAAAAGCTAAATTACATATACGCCTTCCACTAATCACCGAATTTGTTATATTTGCATACCTTTTGTGGGATTTCAAACCTTTGTTTACACTTAAATAGAATGAGTTAACAGTATACCTCTAATTTCTGATTCCTCAAACACGTTAAACACAGAACACCGACAAATAAATGTTTTTCTATCGATTTGACTGTTTAACCCAATTAAAAGTAAAGTAAGACGCTTCAAGCCAACTGTTTTAATAAAACGGTTGCATACGATCACTAGGACGTCTAAATGGCTCAGTTTGCTTTAATCAGTTCTTCACACCACCGCATTAAATCTTCACAGGAATTTAATTTTCTAGTGTAAACTTTATTGACAGAGTAGTTAATTCAATTTTGACAGTTTACCTTACAAGTGGAAACTGTGAAAGACAAGTGCCTCCGTCTTTGGCAGGTTGACACGAACGAATTCCCTTGGTAAATATTTGCGTCTCATTTAAAGTAAACCACTATTTTTGTCTCTTCTATACCAGTTTATCCTTAACACTTATCCGCGCGTGAAACAAATACTTTCAATTGGAACAAAGGTGCCGCAACTTATTAAGACAACAGCCGCTTGGGAAAGTGATAGCTGGCGAAATTTTGAAACGCAACTCTAGAAAAAGATACCTTCCACGATAAAATTAATCCAAAATGCCATAGATAACCTAGCTAGATCAATCTCGAGTTAGTTACTCATAATTGTAACGACCTGTTTGGTTTCTTTCATCTTTCTTAGGCAGTCAAGCGTAACATGCAAACAGAATGCAAATGCCATGGTCTCTCGGGTGCCTGCTCTCTTCAAACGTGTTGGAAAAAGATGCCGCTCTTTAGAAACGTGGGCGACAAACTGAAAGCCCGTTTCGATTCTGCCATCAAGGTGATTATAGGAAATAGCGGAGATCGGTTAATCAAAGAAGGAGAAACAATAAAACCTCCAACAGAACTCGATTTGGTTTATACTACCGAATCCCTAAACTTTTGCAAAGCGGATCCCTATATGGGCTATCATGGCACTGTGGGCAGACGGTGTAATGATACAAGCATGGGAGTGGGAGGGTGTCAATTGCTTTGCTGCGGTCGTGGAGCACGAATGAGAAAATTGGTCGTAACAGAAAATTGCCAATGCCGTTTTCTGTGGTGCTGTACAGTCAAATGCAAGAGATGCAGGAGAGAAGAAGACGTCTTTACTTGTGAATAACTTTCCTGCTGCTCGGACACACACAAACACACAAGAGACAGTCACGTCAAATGTCATGCGAACAATGGTATGCACTCAACAAAGATTATTTGAACGGTTAAGATTATGTACAACTTTCAAGAAAAGAACCACTCCTTATGACAAGTGATACCCCAGCTAGAGGAAAGTATTTAATATATGTTTTCAAATATCAATTTTAGCGGAATCCAAACAGACAGCTGGAGGTCACGGCACGACTAAATTGTAAACACTTGAACGTTGTGTCTGATAGAGATATGAATACTACAACGATGGAATAGTCATGCAATGCTGTACCAGGATTTTTTTCCTTTACTGAACCTTGCAGGTTTTTCATGACCAAATGAAAGCTTCATTGTCAAATTTCCAAGACAATCGAACCCACAGCTTGGTCGAAGTGAAGTACAGCACAAGATGAAAACAGTGTCATCTTGAAGGATTCAGAAGTAGACACTCTTCATTTAATCCCCTTGGAGTTGATTAGCACTATGAGCTTTGAAGGGGTTTTTTAATTGTCGACGTTTATTGCAAACATTCAAAGTAACAGCAGGGTTTCAGGCTTCACGATTGAGAGCCTATACAGAAAAATGTGACCTTTCAAATTACCTTCCGACAAGTGTTCTGCGCCTTTAACTAACTTATATAAACTCACGTTACAACCAAAACATTCTGCATTATTTCATGTTAATACCCATTTGTTTTCTTAAAGGATTTCACTAATGAGGGCACAAAAGATCAGGAGACTTAGTAGCAACAGTTCAGTCCGGAAATCGCCATGTAATGGCCGGTCACATCAAACACTGAGATAACGATATTTAATTGCGATCCTATCACCCGGAGAGCGTCAAAATGAAACCCAGGGAGTTGAAGACACGAGTATGATTAATTTTTTCAAAAAAATTCTTTTACACCCAAAGATTTAGACATTGTAACCTTCTCCGATGATACCAGACGACCAAATTATATTGACATAGCAATCACAAGGCGTGTTTAGTCATACTCTCTTGACCCAACAAATTTACCTCTTGGAGCTGAGAATCTTTGTTAAAAAAAGCGATTTGCAATGTTCTGATATTTCCCTCTTTGTTTGATGTTTCTCATATACATGCCTCTTTTCCTGCTGCGATAACAATCAGTTATATATCAACAATAAATTTGGTTGACTTCTCATGTGTTTTATTTTCCTATAATATTATAAAATTTGAAAAAGAAACTGTTTTCGTTGTAGAAGCTACTTTAAGACAGCAAGCGAATTATCTGCCTGTGATATTTGCGAAAAGCGCAATGCCTTTAACTGCCACTTACACGAAATGTATATGTAAACAAGGCTACTTGTTTAGAACTTAAGCTTGATTTTCAATACTGCTTAAAAAATTATTATTCCGTCAATTGTTGATTAAGGTCTATTGGTCGATGGCGATCACCGAGTTTTATCTGTAAGGAAACTCCAATATTGCAGAAGTGGTCGGTTTAATAAAACAATAGAAACATATATTGGTTTTAAAACAGAAATAAATAAACAGAATGTTTATTCCTTCACAGATCATTTTAAATGAACTAATACAATACTGTGATGATAATAAATGTTTGCCTAGTCATACAGGAGGGAATTTTAAAATCAGTAAGAGCAATATCATCGATTTATGATTGTTCAGCTATGGCTTTGTTCTAAAATGCCGCTTATAGCAACAAACTCAGCTGAATTCCTCTGATACGCATCAAAATGGAAAGCATTTCTCAAAGAATTGCCAGCAATCCCGTGAAACTCCTAAAGATTATAGAACTTACCCTTTTCAGTTGACGTAAGGGGAGGTTTGAAAGGCTTATATGTCGCTAAGTTGTTAAAATCACCAAAACAGAGATGCAAAAAGTAGATTTGTCTTTGAGATAAGATTGAATTACTTGCTTAATTTTGTGGAACAAAACGATTTTGTCAGTATCCTTAATAAGATTGCAACGATCAACACATGCTAGGATTCGCGCCAGACGCAATTTGAGCAAGAGAGAACATCACTAAATTCCAATAATGTGAGTATATCCTGAAAGTGCTGGGACTCTGGAGCTTCGCTGAGCTTGAGCCAGACACAAGAGAAGCGAAAACAATCACCGTAAGAAAAAATAAATTCATCAGCTCTCGATTTTTATATACTTCCCCTTAGAAAATCTGGGGCCGTGGTCGCTGTTCGGAATATTGAAAATAAACCTTTTCCGTGCAGACATCTGTCACATTTAATTCCTTCCTTTGTTTTGGACAGGAAAGAAGTCTGCACGCAAATCCAAACACCAGTTTTGACCAGTCACGTGACTAGACTTGGATCCTTTTATTTTTAAGTTGTATACATATGTTTCTAAAAAACTTAAGAGTGCGTTGAGAGTGACGGAGAACACTCGATAACCACACCAGTAGCCTTGTGAGGGATGGACCGTAAGTAATACTTGTTTCTTAAGTGCTCTCCAGTTTTTCATCTCGCCCCATTATTCAAATTGCGTAACTGAACAACATAGTTCCTCCAAAAAAATTTTAAGGTCTTATCTGCTAAAGTTTTCAACAGGATTCTTCAGAGTAAGCAAGCTCCGTCTCATGTTGATTCAAACATGTAAAGTTTCTCCAAGGCCACAATGTCACAGTCATTAAAACAATCAAGAAGACTTTTTAAGATCAACAGACATATTAAAGGCTTTCCAAAAACAGAAACGTATTTCTAGCCACCCTGAGGTATGTATCAGCTAACACTCACTGAAAATACAATGCCCCTTTGAAGGAAAAAATATATTAATGATACATCATGCCCCACGCATAGGCTGCGAACAAGATTGATTCATGATGTGTCGTGCGTTTGACAAAGAATTTGTTTGAAGTAGCTGGAACATTCTGAAACAAAGGCTAAGCTCTTTGATCTGGTGTTTGAGAAAAAAATAATAAATCATTTCACAAAAAATTCGAACTTCCGCCAAGAAATGCCAGATTCGATTAACAATGACACAACGATAAAAAGTTCCACTAAATAAAAATTGATATTTTCAAGTGGTGTTACTCATTACGCTTTACCCGGTAAATGTCAATTTCAAGCATAACAGAAACTATTGAGACTTTGTCTGGTATGCGTGATAATTCTTGAAAGAAGTATTGATGGTTACTTTCGCGTGCCTCTACTCTTTTTTGTCTATACTTCTATTTGTTAAAAAGTGAGGTCGTATCTCTTTGAAACCTCGAAATAAATGCGAATCTTGACTTGTACTTCAAGAGCAACTTATTTCGTGTCATCGAATCCATGAAAAGAACCATCTTGCGACATAAGACTGTAGGACAGTGACTTTGTGGTGATCCCTTATAGTCACGTGACTAGGCCAACGCGTGGTCCGGTCCAAAGTCAATATCTTGTTTGATTTATGATATTAAGTTTGTTGTTGATTTTATATTTGGTAGGAGGCTCCTCTCAAAGTTATATCTTATTCCTCTCCTCACAAAACACTAACTATTTCACACGCCTCAATTGGCGTGGATCCGTAGTAGATATCATAAGTGTACTTACGAGCGAAGTCAAACTGTTCAAGAGCTACACTATACAGTTGATTGCGTGGTAGTCGATACTGAAATTATGTTTACATCTATTATTTAATTATGAAGTTATGGGAGAGGTAAAAAGGTCATTTTAGGACAGGAAATACAAAGTTCGAAAAAAAGGTTATATTTAAAAATAAACCTCCTTATGCTTTATGATCAAGACCAGGCCATCACATGCTGTACTCATCACCACAGAAACAGAGAAAATGCACAGAACTGAACCCTAACATAAAAACCACCGCTAGAGCAATTACAGTTTCCACCTGATCTCCATTAAATCCTTATGCTGCGCCATTCATAGATAAGAAAAAACTCATACGCAAATGCACCGACAAAGGATTCCTCGGAAATTGAAAGCAATACTCGAAGAAAGCATACAGTTAAGAGTGAATCTGGGGATTAACCATCCTAGTATCATTTACCATGATGCTACTGCGGGCTTAACTAGAGACACTTGTTTCGCTCGAAAACGTGGTGAAATGTAAAGGAGCACTGAGGAGTGGCTTATTCAATCTTTTGTGCCAAATATTTTACAATTGTCTTCTCGGTGTCTTTCAGAACCATCATGTATCAAGACTCACTGCCATTAAAATGGTGAAACAGTGTTTGAGCAGTCGAATGCAGTCAGTATTTGTAAGAAAAATGTTTCCGTGATGTATGTAGAGCATATCTGTACACAGTCAATCCCTTGTCTATTACCGACAAATCAAAGGAAAGCCAAAGAAAGCGATTTGATAGCTGCACAGATTTTGGTGTCACGAGCATTCATTTTAATGTGCATACAATGCGTCTGGGAATACTAAACTTTTTGTAAGTGCACTGTATCATTTTAATGATTATCATATAAGAAAAATCCAGACATTGTGGTGCACATCGAAGTCCTAAAGTGCCGCCCCCGATAGAAAATCGACTTAGGAGTGCTGGTCAAATATTTTTTGTGGTAAATATCTGTATGAGCCCTAACCCCTTAACCCTACTGCAACAAAACCTTAGCACCATCATGCTGAGATGACATCAGGGCTTAGAGTTTGCTTGCACAATTCACTAGGTCAAAAGAGAACATCCCTTGTAGGTAAGTGAGTAAAAATTATGTATTTTCCAAATCGCCTGAATGACCGAGCCTGTACTGCCCTCTGTACGAAGAAAAACTCAAAGAATCAAGACCTACCTTTTTAGGAGAGTTTTGCTTCAGTCACTGTTAAGATAGCGCGGTCAGCTATTTGTTTGCTTCGTCGCCCCTTAACCACTTTGAAGCCGTTCTAAAATGGTCAAGAACCTGAGCTCGATTCCTCACACTTCAAGGGGGTTGGATCTAAATCCACGCATTTTGGACAATGGACCTTGATGTAGAAAATAGATGTGAGTTAGACGATACCTGTGTAACCTTTTGCTTGGTGAACTTAGCTTCCGGGATTACCAAGTGTGAAGTGGTAAGGTGACCTGCTTAAAGAGTTTAAAAGACCTCAGGTCATCGGTTTTACCCCAGAAGTCCCTTATGTCATGCCTTTTGCTTTTCATCAGTTATCTTCTCTCATAGAGCAAAAGCGTGCTGATTTTTCAGAAGCCTTAAGAGGTATTTGTGATATTGTGGAATCGAAAAGCAAACTTTAATTCTTGATGTTATCAGTCCACACAAAAATAAAATCATTAATCTTTGTCAATTAGCTTAAGAACTAAGAAAAAACGCAGACATGACCGGTCGTTGTTCTTTGTACAACTCATAGTTTGCGTAACAAGCAGCCATAAACCGAAGAGGAATTGGTTACTTATTACTTATTACTTATAGCTAACTTCGATCAATGTTCTTTTATTTTCACGGGAAGCTCTTTTTCGAGTTTGAATCAAACAAATGTTTAATTAAAACAATACTCAAAATACATGACACAGGGGTTTTCCTCTTAGTGAAGAAAAACACGCATTTTAACAAGTGAAATCTCACTTTGTTCGCTTTAACGAAGTAAGTATTCATTCAAGAGAAAAGGCCATAGCGACGGCTCTTGGAAAATTACTACTCCGCCTACAACACAGCTCATCACATTCTTCATTCTTTAAATGAAATTCTCTTTCGGCAATGATTAAGTGGATGGAAACATCGCTTTCAACATCTGTATCACTGGATTCAAGACCATACAAGGAGGAGGACTGGATGCTACTTGCTTTCACAAAGACTTCTTCAAAACAACGTCTTTCAGATTTAAGTTAATATTTAAAAGAGGAAATCTCTGACGTTAAGTGCAATGCAATTGAACAGACTGACTGCAGGACTAAAGAATTTAAAGGGTCAGAAGCATGAACTTTGAAAGGTGACAGGTTTAACTCCTTTTGGAATCGCTTCAAACTTTTGAATTTTGAAGTTCTGTATTCTCCTTGATAAGCGCATGTGCTCCTGGGGAAAACAGTGATAAATATATTAAAAAAAAAAAAAAAAAAAACTTTTGAATCTTTCGACTTGCAGTTATCTGCCACGGACTAAAACATCATCAGACATTGACAATGCAAAATATTTCACAGATAACATGTGGCAAGGTCAGGATCCAACTAAGCTAATTATAAGTTTGTGAATGATGCTCGTCTCCTTCGGAATTTGCTTCTTTCTAGGTACAAAATTATCAAACATTTAACGACCCTTGAATGAACTTTAATTAAATTAATTCTAAATGAAAAAAAAGAAAAATACGACTTGTCGATTGTTTTCAGTCTTCGACGATTAATGAAGCATATTCGCGTTAACGTTCCTAAAATAAACGATGCAAGTCTAAAGCTTATTACCACTGAAAATCTTACAAAATTACAGTTTGGTTTCTGGATGGTTGATGTGGTAAAAAAAGGAGATAAACTGAATGTTCAAGACCTGTAGCGAATAACACTGTTGTAGAGGGATCTACAGGCCTGTCATCTGAAATGACAATTTCGTCTCTAAGTGTTCAAAATAACTTTGAAAAATAAAATGAAAACGAACACACAAAACAAAACAAAAAGGAACATGTGGGTACATTTACGGCTCATCCAAAAAACTTCAGAGCACTTAATAGTTCAAATTAACTCGATAGAGTATGAAATAACTGTTGCTTATTATGCAATAACAGCTGGCGTTATTCTTTCACAGACGATTTTTCTTATCAAGAAAAAAGATGAAGCATTTCTTACCTTTCTACACATAAGTCAGTCTACATTTACTCTGAGAATTTCCATGATTCAGCTCTATGATTTGTGGTAAAACTGGTGATTAATACCAATAAGTCACAAGAGGAGCGTGTTCGTTCCAGGAGGCCGATGATGAAGAATAAAACAGACAGTCAACAATGACTATTGCTATTTTTAAGGCTTCTAAATTTAGTAATTTTAGCAACAGACTTCTTGAAATAGATTTTCCTTTTAAAAATAGCATTATCTGCACTGCCATCTCTCACATTTTTATCTCTTACAGTTTTTTTTAACATTTTTATCATTCCTGTCTCAACAATAACAAACCTATTTAGTATCGCTACTTTTCTGGAGTAATGAATGTAAGCTGCAGTGCTGCATGAATTGCAATCTTAGATGTGCCTTGATCTCTCAGTTTAACCCTTATCTGCTAATTTGTGAGGACAGCTCCAGCGAAGTTTTGCAATCAGAGCTAACTCTCTGCGTACACGTGTCTTAAGTGCTGTTATTTCAGGTTTTAGAAGAGGTTAGTTGCCTAGACAGACGGGCGACAAGCTGACTTGATTTTGTAAATAGTGATGAAGATAAAAAAGAAAAAACAACTAGCCTGACGAATTTTGCTGGGTCGGCCTTCTTCTGAGTTACGGGTATCGGACAAATATATACCAGCTCAGCAGTGAAGCATGTTGAGAACGCACTACTGAGAAATGAACCCGTGAAAGGACGATGTTTGGTACACAAGTTGGTGTGTCGCACGAGTGCTATAAAGGCTAGATCCCGCGAACCTAGTGGCAGTTTAAATCCAAAGTACCTCTCATGACCGCTATAAACTAAATTTATACATTTTTACAAAGCTTGTCAAAAGTTTGACCGACTACATATTTTACTCTGTATCTCGATCAACCAATAGACTCGTAAAAAGCTCAAAAAACCACTAAGTGTGCCAACTGTGGTGGTTACAACGTTAATTTTTCTAGTGTCGCTTTACTAAGCGTCTTGATCAAGATTTCAGCTTTGGAACTTTGAAATGGTTCTCTATGGAAACACGGAAAGATTCACATTTCAAATTTTGATTTTCTTGGATGGAGATGCACTTCAATTTTGATCAGCTCTCCTTCATTTCTGTTTCTTGTTGTTTTCTATAACAACCATTGTTTTATGAAAAAGTCCATTCCTGAGCAATACATACTTTTTATCGTCTGAGAGGATAATACTCAGGCAGGCGTGAGGTAACAGAACACATTCACACTGTTGTATATAGCCAGGGTTCTATAAAAATGACTGAACACACAGTACATTTAAGTTGTTTCACTTATCCTTAAGTGCCCTATGCATGGATATGCAGAGTTAAATACAGATTATAAAGGAAGAGAGTTGTTTTTACACACTATTGGGACCTGTCATTTTTTTCGCCTGGGGGGGAAAGGGAAGGAGGGGCATTAGTCATTACTAATAAAGTATAAAATGGGGGGGTGGGGGAGACCACAGAAACTGACTGTCAATGAGTGGTGGAAATTACTAGAAAACTACAGAGCCTTAAGAGGGATCAGGTAAATTTTATTATGACACAACGAAAATCCTCCGCATATCACATTCAGTGTGCATTACTTTATATCAAAAAATTTAAAAAATCAAAGCAGAATCGGAAATTATTACAGGCTTACAAATACAAATATATCGTGTTCCTAGTCCGGATGAATTTTAAAAGCAAGGTATGACCCTTTGCATAGCATTGTGATTGCGTCATTTATTATTTTGCCCTGTGATTTAATTTTCATTAAATTAAATCTAATTTGGAATTTGGTGACTGATTCGAGTCATACAATGGGGAAATTCTAATTCTCCTTTGACTGAGTGTGAAGGACGTCTTTCCATGTCTGATCGGTGAACTTGTCTAGGACTATCCTGGTATATGTGCATAAAGGAAGATTACGATGAAACACAAGTGGTCTATTCAGTATAATACAATTTTAATTGGCCCACTTCTGAGGCCACTAAAGCACAGTCAATGTTTGAGACGCCAGCATGTTTTATCTCACACCTTATTCAGTACGCTGACATTCGATAGTAATTAAATAGCACTGAAGTATTGAGTTTTTCCAAAACAGGTCACGGTTTTAGCAATACACTCCAAATATGCCTGATATTTAACACTGACTAATTATTATCCACTTAAACGCGGACAATGTCAAACAAAGTACCGTTGAATAGGCCTAAGGAAAAAAAGTTTTTGAATGGTTAAGAATATCATTTTGCTTTACCTCTTTGAGGGAATTTGCAGCACCCCCGCAGCTAGTTTAGGGTCCACTATCGTAAATGAATGTTGAGTTAATTGACATTTTTCTAGAGTAAAATGAAAAAAAACATAAGTCAATTATTCAGCCCCACTAGCAGAAGAAGGGAACACTGTCTTCCCTTCAGATTTAACAGATGTGGGCAATGTGCATGTAGTCTTATCGTCCCCTTCATTGAAATATTCTTATCTGTATGTATAAGTTGCAGATAAGTTCTCTTCAAATCATAATCCAGCCGTCGAAGAGACAGGATTTAAGCCTACAAGAGATTAATACGTACCATCACGTCTTTCGTTTATGAAACGATAATTTGCTCTTGTAATTTTTATCAGCAACGAAAGATTCTCTATTCTTTTATATTAAAAGTGATTCAAAAGTCCATCTAGACCATATCTGAGAAAAAAACATTTCAACGTCTACATGAATGTTTACGCTATATCTTGAACTTGACATCAAATTTCGTTTCTACCAAGTTCATTTCTTAAAGTACTGCCTTAATCCTTCAACGAGTTAGCACTAAAGCCCCCCTGCTGTTAAGTTATATGGCACTAATGACTTCCTATTATGATTATCTCCTGCAGTTATATCTTATCTTACTTTTTAGAAGATGGGAAAAATGAGGTGAACTACTAGTTGAAACATTTTCTCGCGTTTTCATTCCTGCGACTTTATACCTAGAGATTGTTTAAATGCAGTGGAAGAAATTTGACAAAATTGGAACGAACATAGAAAAGGAGTATGTAAAAGCTCCAAAAATTGAAACAACCACACAAGAAAATTTTTTAGGTTCCCCTGAAAACACAATTCATAAAATGCCACCAAGTTCACTTCCCGAGAATGTTCTTTTAATCCTCAAAGGATGAAATATGTTGCCTCCGCCCAATCTTATGTGTCATCACAAGGAGTGGAATCTACTCCTTTTAATGCTTGACATTCGTTGTTAAGTTAATGTTGAGCTGTATTAAGCTGCAATGGACTCAGAGGAATGCACTGTGCGCAGATTTTTCCTTTGTTTTTGTCGTTGCTTCCTTTTCAGGCTTGAAATATTATCGCCAAAGAAGTACGATTAACAGAACAATTTACCTAAGGCGTTCAAAAGATTGCCAGACAATCTTTTGGAAAAAATCTTGGTGAAAGATCGGAGAAAAAATTTTATCGATAAGCCTTCCGACTTTTTGTTTTGTCCTTTTTTTAATCAAACATTAAAAAAATTACCAAATGAAGAATAAAGGGCAAACTCATCAAGCAGGATAAAGAGAACTGGTTTCTCTGGAATTAACAAGAACATTCCACATGCAAAATTCTTTAGCAAAAGACGAGTGTAGTTAAAAAAAAAAGGAGTCCAGAACAGGCAGACCTTGCATAGGCATGAAGTGCGTCTTATGCTTTACAAAATTCAGTAAAAAGCATTGCGAGTGATTTTATGGGTTGTGCTTGATGACATCTAACATACGCTACCTATGGAAACTGATACGCTTAAAAAAAGAAGATTAAAATTATCAGCAAACGTCACTATCATGACACAACAGCTGAAAACTATTCAGACTGGCAAGCGCCAAATTTCCTCCCCGTCTTTTGGCACAAAATTCAAGATTTCGGAAAGGCCCTTGGACAAATCATTATTTTCATTTTCTAAACTTTAGGTTACGAGTCAGATAAGAGGGCCAGAGTCAAGAAAACCAATTTTCTAGGGTTTGAAGCCGTTTAGTGGCTTTCACTTGTGGGAATACATCTGCGTCATTAGGCTATCAGACTTTGTTTTGTAAACTTTTTCCAGTCTTGGAAATCATTTTACATTTATCAGTTTTCTAAATTATCAACAATTATGACCGGTCATTATCTACCGCCTGGTTTGGTGGGGGGCGATAAATATCGACCACAACGAAGGCTCTTTGGCAACCGTTCAAACCATAGAAGAGGGTAAACAGTTAATGCTGCGTCTTAGGCGGAGATGCGATAAAAGTTATTTTATTTCAACTATACGGTCTCTGTGACCCTATGTGTAAGTACTAAAAGTTTAAAATTTGACAATTTTTCCCCCTCTAAGAAACCAAGATTTCTGCACAAAGTCTTAGACTACAAAACGTACTCCACCAATTGTCAACGATTATTCAATCCTGATCATCTTTGACATAATTCCTCATTTAATAAACAAGTACACAGGCTATCTGGGTTTTAAGAGAAGTTGTTTCTAACATAAAAATTTTCCCTTACTCTATCTTAAATTGATTTAAATTCGTAGCTGATATTTGAACATTATACTTTTATTGGGGGCTTCTTAAAGAGTAGTTGGCTGGGATGTAAAAGCTACTACACGGTCTACTAAGAGAGAACTTTGGTTGGAAAGATTTCTCTAAGGTATATGAAAATTACACATTATACAGATAATAATGTAACTACAAGAGGTGATCAAGACATAATTTTTCAGCTTAAAAATAGAAAAGTACAGATCAATTCTTAGGGAATAAAGAGGCTAGGAATCTTCCATTTGAACTGCGTCTCTAACGAACCAGACAAGACATCAGCGCAACAGATCACAAGGATTAATCTCAAAACTTTTTAACATACTCGTCTTTACTTTTCTGCATAACCTATGCTACCTATGACGCTCTTACGTTCATAAAACTGAACGATTATTTTCTAATTCTTCTACAAGAAATTGAACAATATTGGTAACAATCGACGTGTTATTAAGATTTTACAGTTTTAAACAACGGCCCAGAGCCGTTATGTGATTGACAAGAAATGTACTTTAAAAGTGCACACAAAAGCTAATCAAAATCATCCTAACATGGTTCTTTTGACATGTTAACTTGGAACTATACATTTGCTTTCAAGTGTGTTTATAACAAGTAACAATTTAGAGTAGGAATTATGTGTTCAAAACGTGAAGGAAGTCTGGTTACTCTTGTAACTTTTATCTTTATTATCTTATCTTTCTACAATACTCTTCGCCTTTTTCTGTACAAGAAGAATTAAACCGCCTCTCTTAACTGAAACAACCAAACTCCGAATTCAGGGAAAATCGATGTCACTTTCTCAGACTTAAAGTTAGAAAGCTCTTAGGCATAGTAATACAAAGAGCCCCATAAGATACTTGTCAATGGTCTTCATTTGATTATACTTCGTGGTCTACATGGGAAAGTTCTATCAGGAGATTGTGGTTTGACTTTGCAGCGATGAAGTTAGCCGTATCGTGATAATTCCTCTTCTAACATTACTTACACCTATGAAGCGTAAGCCTCGATCGACAACTCTGACATTTCACCTTACAACACCAATAGAAACGACAGTTGCAGAGTTCTTCCAGTTCGCTTTCACTCGATGTATAACCTCTTCCGCAGCACATTAAGTCACACCCATCTGTCCCGAGGGATGTGTTATTACACAGTCTTCCAACCGTTCCGAGGGATCCAGTGTCAGGATTTCGGTTACAAAAATTGGGCGAGTCTTCGTAGTAAACCAAATCTGCTCTTGTAGGAGGCTTATGTAGTTTATTTCTCGGTCGAAAAGATTTTCCTTTCTTAACATTATGACCATTACGATTGTTATTCTGTTCAAATTCTACCATTGAAGCGCTGTCGAATTTGTCTTTAAGCACCTCGCCAATTCGTCTGAAGTCAGCCAGCCTTCTCCAACATGTTCGAACAGTGCAGGCCTCAGACACTCCATGACATTTGCATTCTCTCACCATGTTTTCTCGAATTGCCTTTGAAAAAGGAAATATCTTTTTGTCAGTTGTTAGGTCAGATAGTTACACAGGACGCAATAACGTAGCCTTTTGCTTAAACGCTGACCATATCGGATTAAGCCCTTTGCCTCCCAAGATTGATTGTCACTTGCCCCTCTAGCTGCTTCACATTTCATCCTAAATATAATAGTTACGAGACTTTGGTGTTAGATCAAGATAACGACTTCCACCTGATAATTGATTTTGGGTATTCCCATTGCCTGTTTGCTGGATGTTACATGTTAATAAGTTGTGGGAGTTAAACAGACAGCTAGATGGTTCGTATTAGAGAGAAAGATTTACGGCTCCAGCGTCGCTGCTGGAGGCAGTGAATATCTTTACCATTAGGAAAGAAGACCAAAGATTTAGTTGGCTTGAAAGATGTCCGCAACACATTAGGTAACAATATGCCTATGTTACTTTAAACAAAACTTCAGTTTCTGGAAAAGTTCGACGCCCCGGTGCCACCATGTGGATTGTTTTGAACGTTCTTTACTGTTTCATCAGGTTTCTAATTTTTTGATCGGAAGATATCAGTTATTGGGAAACTTGGCATTTCAACGCGAACTGCGATTATATTAGAAACATTTCCGATGAAAATCAGTCGTAGGAGTAACTCGTTCATAGCAACGATTTTAATGCCCATCATTTTGAAAGAGAGTTTCTGTACGTAGTTAGAATATACATCTCCGTCCTCAAAAATATCGGAAAAGGACACATACACGGCGAAAGGTTAGTTGTGTTGGATCTTTAAAAAAGAATTTCCGATTTGAAGACACATCGAAGGTGGATTGACTGCCCCGTTTTCATCATAGAAGTATGAATCATTGCTTGTTCAAATATGATACAATAAAAAGTCTTATAGGCCCTACTGAATTAACTTCTGGTCGAGACGTTCCTCTGAGCACCGTGGGAACATCATTGAAACCGGCGAAATGTAATAAAATGCAAATTAATGGCCGGCGAAAAAGCCGCGGCGAAAAATAATAGACAATGATTTCATGACCACGTTTTTCGAGCAATTAGGTTTTCGTCAATACGTGGGAAACCGAGCTATTACGGTTTACCACAGACACACTTATTACCGTGAATAATTCTAACTTTAAATGTTGCGACTTTGTTATTTAACGCTAGCCGCGTTAACAAAGCCATATGGTAACATTCTTATTTGCGAAGACAACTTCTTTGTCTATTTCTTGAATTGCAGGTTTGATAACTGTGTGGTTGAATCCCTTTTTCTATACTTTTGCAATTTGTTTGTATAACAAAATCTCGGCTACCAGTTCAAGATATCACTATTCTATTCCAGTTCGTTTTGTTATTGCTCAGATAAAATGAAATTAATATACCAGCTTCGTACGTATTGTAATTTCCTTTCCGTACCGATTTTTTCAACCGATCGGTTCTCTTTTACCCAGCGATTGCTACATTCCTCTACGTTATTATCATAACGTCAGCCAGACTGACGAGTACAATTATTAAATATTCTAAAGATGAATTGACTCGTGAGTCAAAATTATTATCCTTCAAACTTTCCCTTTAAGCTGTTCAAACTGAAACACATATTGCCTTATTCCACCACTTAGGTCCATGGATTTCAATTATTTTAGTAATAAAATATCAGTCGGAAAGGATTTATTCATCACCGAAAAGCAATTCACTCTTCGCCTGAGGCTGCGGCTTTTTTAAGGTCCATCATTGCGGCTTATATTACCCTGGCTTGCAATTATTACTTGAAATTTTTACACGTAGAGCAAAAAGAAAAATCAACTTACTGTTCTTCCCGCCTCGTTGTTGTGCAAATTAACCAAAGTGCGAAAATCTCTTCCCTTCTCTCCAGCATCGACGAACTTTCTGGAGAACTGATCAGCAAAATGAATATTGTCACTACAGCCTCCCCACTGCCAACCCTCATTGGTAACTCCCTTGTATCTACTGTCGCAACCACAGGCTGTCACTTTGCCGTCGCTACAAGCTCTAGCTATGGCGTGCGATACACCGGCTGCCGTTATTGAGTAAGCGAAAGCAGTTTCCCTGCAAGCTGAAACAGGCACAACAGAGTTTAAAAAAAGTTTCCTAGTTTCGTTCCTTAAAAAATTTCTACAAAACCTAAAAGGTGGCTTTTACATAAATAATAGTGTCACCTTTCCTGCCGAGACTTTTCCGACAGTAGGAAAACCGATACGAGAAAATTAAGTCACAATCCGCCAAGTAGTTTCACCTGCATAATTAGTGAAGGGGCCATCATGGCATAGAAAAATTGCTCTTTGAAAGTAAAATTTGCATCTTACGAGAAAAGCTGAAAGTTTCTTCCACCCGCGTTAAAATTAATTTTGATCCAAAGAAAAACCAGCTGAAGAGATGTTCATCGTGAAGTTATCAGAAAGTAAATTGACGCGAAGCTAGAGAACTCAGTATATAAATTAAGGTAGAGTTGTTGTTTTTGATATAGAAATTTAACAATTGTTACAAACGTTTGCGCCTAAACTCTGCAGCGCAAAGGCAAAAACTCGGGTAAGCGAAAAAAAGAGGGAAGATCGAGCGATACGTATTGCCATAAAGTCTGATCTACACATTTCGAACTCATATTCCAACAAGTAACTTGAAAGTTACTTAGAAGACAGATGTATCGCAGCAATGAACGGCTATTTGTGATGGATTTAGCCTTAATTCCGAAATCTTTTACATTTACTTTACAGCATACGTTAGGTCATAAAGAATGAATATCAGAGATTAGCGATTACATATGAAAATTTGGCATATTCCAAACGTCCATAAATATACAACATACGCTGATGAGTCATGCAATAAGTATATATTTGCCTTCGTGGGTTGTTCATGAAATTCTAAAAGTCAACGACCGGAAAAAAGCTGCTGATCTCGGCGTTTCTCGCTCAACGATTCTCGCTTATGAGAGATGATGAATTTAGTCGAAACGGAGCCTTGTACACGGTTGCCTCAAGAGTCCTTTGTCTTCTCTTAGATATGCTTTTTGTTTTGTTTTGTTTTTTTACCTTTCAACATCTTGCTGCAGTGTCTGGGAAGCGGTGAAATGAAGTGAAATAAGTAAATCAAATGCACACGACCAGCCGGATATGACAGTTCATCTTGGGGATACTTGAGAAACCTTTTACGCTATGTAACGAAAATAAATAACTCGACACTTTTCGCGGATTCGGCAAAATCTCAAAAAGTGAGATGGCCCTGGAATTAGGAAACTTTATTATTTTGGTTGTTTTTAGTAGAAGGAAAAGCCGGTTCAAAAAGGTATAGCTTTAGTTACGGACGAACTCATCTTTGTCATTAGATGGTGTGGGATATACTAGAACGAAACTAAAAAAACATGAAAAATCAATCAAAAAAATTTCAAAGAGTTTCAAAGCCAGCTTACCTATTTTTACAATCTTCCCAAATACGTTTTCAGGACTATGAGCAGAACAATTCCACCGTCTGTTTTTAAACTGATATTGGCACTGGCTGATAGAGAATTTTGCCCCGAGTCCAATGTATGGAACCAACTCTGGGTACTTCCGAAACAATCGCTGTTGCTTCGGTGTAACAGGTTTGACACCGTTGGCAGGAGAAAGCTGGAAATTGTAATCGTCTTGGGGTTTCGAGGAGCTACTAACGCCAAGATTCCTACAGAGCGAGAGATTCAAATGTTTCAGCATTAAGGCTAAAAGTGATATAACGGTATCATGATCAGGAAGTATAATACACTGACTTACCACCACGATCCATTGCCTTCTGCTAGAACATCGAGACTTGTTAAACCAAACAGTACGACCATGTAAAAAGCTTTGAACAACTTCATCTTGAATGTCTAACAACCTTGTTCACTTGTGTCCACAGTGCGAGGTAATAACTGAAGAATCTTAATTCGCCTTCATAAATCGTCGAATGTCTTGATTGCTCACCCGTCACAATTGACAATGGATTTTGCCGAAAAATTATCAAGGACCGCTAAAAATATATCACTTTTGAATGCAAGTCTGCATGTTTGCATACACTTAAGAATTCAACAATTCAACAAGCATCGTTATCTAACAAAGTCTAATTACTTGTGATGCTGGGTTCGAAGGTAATCCCCGCCCCCACACAGAAAGCCGGTGAAATTGCTACCCGTAGTTTAATCCGTCGGACAGTGGTTTGTTGATGAACAAGTTTGCGAGTAAATATTCTGTTGAAATGTGTACCTGTTACTGAAAAGACGTATGTTTTCTCTGGTCATTTCGACTCTCCTCAGGGATTACTGAACAGCTCGTATTTGCCAGATTTCTGTCGTGACCCCGTATTGAAAAGCGAAATCGGCGTTTTCGTATTCTCTTTGATTTTCTCTCTTTTAATTAACTTGTGTTCCAGTTCATTTAAAAAACACTTTGACAATAAGGATATTACGTGACTTTGTAAAAAAGAAATTTTACCACATCCCCGCGAGAGAATTTTGGATCATATAAACAACGCTGTACAACGCAGTCGAGAAGAACTTCACTTTGGCAAAACAGGACCAATTTTATGATTAAACGTTTTTGAACGTCAGCGTTCATTTAAGGCGTGAATATAAGTAACAAAATAAAGCGAAACCTTTTCAAATTTGAAAGGAAGCAATTTATACGGATTTAGGTTCGTCAAAGTTCATTCAAAGCTTCAAATTAAGAAACAGCAAATTAGGTGATTAAAAGTTCAATGGGAAGAAGAAAGAAATTACTTGTGTCACTGCTTTTCAATAGACTAAACAGAGACCGCCACTTTTCGAAAATTTTTCAGTCAATTAGCTTCCACCGGAAATCATCGTCCAACTCAGTTAGCGAAAAATTGCTCATTCCACGAACACAGAGCGAACATGATTTTCGTTCTGCGAGTTTAGCGCTTATCAACATGATGACGACAGAAGACATGTTTATTCTGTTATTTCAGCATAAGTTTTGCTAAAGGTGTTAATATGTTTGTTTTGGTTTTCGCTTTGTTGTAATAACGGTTATACGATGATCTTGGAAAACTTTAAGACTACTTAATCTTACCAATGTCTATTTAAGCTGTCTCGCTATGATTAAAACTAATAAAGAAGGATACAAATAAAGTCATTTATCATAGTACTAAGGAATTCGTGTGTAATTAAATCGAGATAGTTCTTAGCTACTTTCAAAAATTTCTGCCCTGGCGACAAATTCCTGTTTGGAAAAACTACACATCAAGAAATAAGCTATCCGCAGCTGATACTTTAAGACTGACTAATTTCCAAAAAATCATATTTCATTACCTTTCCTTGCCGCATTTCTATCGGAAACAACAAGCCGGCGAAATCCTCTGATGAAACCCACCAAGTTTCATTCGAGTTTAGGACGTGCCTACACATTTCATTCATATTGGAGGCTGATAGAAAGGGATACTTCTAGAAAGACAAATAACAATGAGACACGTAGCTTTTATTGCAATACAATGCATGGCCCCCGGAGGCAAATTTTACCACTCACCCCTTGGTGGAAATAATTGAGTTACAGAATTAGCTTTTGTGTTCCAGTATGAAGTTACGCTAGATATTCTTTGCGTCGCTTCCTTCAAAGAAATTGTAAGTTTACGCTACTAAACGGCCTAAACAAAAACGAATTTTTGGTCGACTTTGCACTTAAGATGTCTTCTATCTAATGTTTCTTTTTGATGTCCACTGTTTATTTTAAAAAATTACGAGTTGTCAATGTTAAATTTTCCTGAATCACGTGGATTTCAAAGTGAGCTCTGAACTTTATTGTTTCAGATGAATGCTTCCTTTTCATAGAGTTTCCGCTGCGGTTGTTCTTACTTATTACAAACCCTTCGACCTCTAGAATGACCAAAACATTCAGCCATTTCTCATGCGACGACAGTGAAGGAGAGTGTAAAGGAAGTCTTATAATGTAGCAATCGAGATCAAAAGTTTAACAATTACAGATAGGTAAGTGAAGACGGAAAATATACGTGGATCGAAATTAAAAAGAGATTCATTACGAAAAGACTGATTTAATGTACGTTAGTGCTACTCAAGGAGAGTCATGGGTCTTATGTAATTAAAATACAGATAAAGCTAAGGCGGTTCATAAAGACCTAAGAAGGAAAATCACGAAGAGATGTGGTAGAACGATATCACAAAATATAAAGGTAACATAAGTACTTTCTAAATCACTGATTTAGGATAAAGGAAGAGGACGCGAGTCGTTAGTGTTTTCGTCAGGCAGGGCTATTATTAGTTGAGCTAACAGTACAAAAGCACAGATTGTTGGGTCGTTGATGCTGACTGATATTTTGATTACCTGAACAGCTATAGTACCCGCCATTTTGTCTTGATTGGCGCGCTTATTGGTGCCTATATCAGAAGCCTGAGAAACTACAGCTAAGAATATAACAACTTGCAATCTCCATAATTTTTAGAAAAAAATTTACATGCGCATCAAATTTTAAGCTCGCGGACTCTGAACGCTTTTGCTCTTTTGAAGGTCGCTACTCAAAAAATGAATGAGACGAGGCTTTGAGATTTCCGCTTTGTAAGCATTACCATCTCAAACATCATAACTCATGTTCCCACCAGCTTATCAGTTTCAAAGTAACAACATCACTAAAGCGCCGCGACGCGCGCGCGTGCCCCTTTCAGGGTATAAGTTGTGCATTACCCTCCTATCTTTAAAATATATTTTTTTCTCTTCCGGGAACATCCTTTATACCATTCCAGAAAACAGAAGATGAGTGAGCCAATATGCCACATGGATTTCCCCTCTCTATATTACGATAATTGCTGCTCATTTAATTCCAGAAGAAAAATTTTGTATCCTATGAGAAAATCCCAGCCAAACTAACGAGGTGAGCCTTCCGCAAGCTTGGAAAGCTCAAGAAGAGGGAAATCGATGAAATAGATGATATTGCTGGATTTCCGAAGAAAGCTTTTAGGTTTTAAAAAGCTAATTTGAGCCGCGAAGTACCACTTCACGATCCAAATTTACATGTAAATTTAGAAACTTAATGCGGTTAGAGCAGTTTTACACTCACCAAAAGTTCAGGAAAGTGATCTGGCGATCGTCCAGGAACTTCCATTCTTTAGCATTGTCCAGTTAAAGCAAAGGCTGGAGAACGTCAAAATATTCTATCAATGTAAGTGACTTGATGATGAGCATATCCATTTAATGGCTGAAATTAGCTTTCCAGGGAGCTGCCATCTTAGATCATTTGACGAGGGGATATGGGGCGAGGACAAAACTATTCTGCCCGGGAGGGGAGGATATTGCTCAGAGTAGTTATGATTGAAAAAGATAACTCGATGAATAAATAAACTAAGTGAAAATCGGTGTGGATATTAACGAGAATCCGGCCAATATCTAAGTGGAACGTCAGGTATAAAAATCCACAGTAATGCTACACTCGCCAAAAGTCACTAATGCCCTCCTTTTCAATTAAAACACTTTTCAGTTACCTCCATGAGAAATTTCGCTTTCATCTTCATACGACTCTTAAATTTGATTGATGACAACACAGTGGCAAATACAAATACTTTTATGTAGCATCAAATAAACCAAATTTTAATTTGTATCCAGGTAACAATTTCCAGTGGTTTTAACCTCACAAAAATTTCCAGTTTCCTTCAATCAATAATGT
Source organism: Pocillopora damicornis (assembly GCF_964200805.1). NCBI lineage: Eukaryota > Metazoa > Cnidaria > Anthozoa > Scleractinia > Pocilloporidae > Pocillopora > Pocillopora damicornis. The sequence continues at coordinate 277,375 of NC_142683.1, forward strand.
AGATATCTTTAATTTCTTGTTTAGTAGAGTATAACAAACCCCAGTAGGGCTTAAAAGCATGTTGTGACTTCAGGATATCCATTTGAATAAATGACCCTTTGAAACGTTGCCTCGGTTTCCATTTGATAATTTTCTTAACACGCTAGCAGTTATATTTTCGGCGAAGGAGTTTAATAGGCATAAATATTATAAATTTTTTTTGTGCACAGTAACTCGAGAGATTTGTGTGGCGCTTTTTGAAAAACGGATAATTAAAATACGGTGGGATGACAGTTATTAAAACGACGCAATTGGCTCGACAATTGAGAGTTGTTGTAGCGTAGTTCTGTGTATGGGCAGCCGTATTTGAATTAGAAAGAAAGGAAAAAAGTAGACGGCATGAGTGAACCAGAGTGGGCATCCCTAATCGCACTAATCTGGGATGAAGGACTTGTCGTTCCGTCTGATAAGGAAATTTAACTTAGCAACTATGCTATGAACTAGGCCTTAATCGAAATCGGTGACAATTTGTCACTCACTCATCATAATATTCATGCTTGTGCGGCAGCTGCTCCTTTTATTGACGACTACGCTCAAACTGGGACAAGGTGGTTCTTTCGACGCTTATTTAGTTTTTGTTATCACCATTTGGTGAAAGGCAGAATTTCACGGTGTTTTAATCAAAGGATATTATCAAAGTGAAGAAGAAAAAGAGGATTCAGTTTTGCTACTTACCCTCAATCAGCGCATATCAGCCATACAATGTTTGGTAAAAGGATTGTTTTGGGCTGAGAGGCGACAACATCGAATTACAAGGTAGCACGCGACTCTAAGTCGGGATGCACAATACAGCGTTTAATATCTTTGTTATTATTTTTCACGTAGTTTTAACCTTGGCAACTTTGTTTGGAAACTGTTTAGTCTGTGCAGTGATATGGAGGACCAGGGCTCTGAGAACAGTTCCAAATATGATAATTTTCAGTTTGGCCCTCGCCGACTTGCTCATGACAAGTGCTTTCGTGTACCGAGTTGTTAATCGCATGAGTGGTGAGGAGTCTCACTCAACGTGCCACGCCATTTCAGAAATTGCTTTCTGTACAATCTGTGTGATAATTCTACATTTGACAGCCATCAGTATCGACAGATTTATCGCGATAAGGTTTCCACTCCGCTACAAAACTATTGTGACGGGGAAACGAACGAAAACTGCACTTATTGCCACATGGCTACTCCCTGTGATAGGAACTGTTGTGTCTCCTCATTCGCTTCCCGACGCAGAGTACGAAGACTTCGTCGATTACTATGATTCATTTCATTTGTGCTTGTCATATCATGAACACAGATTCAAAAACACATCGAAAATCTTTGCTGCAATTATAATCTCAATATACATCGTTTTGCCTTGCACTTTGACTGTTGGTAGTTACATGTATATCCTGAAAGTGTCACGTCATCAACAATTAAAACTTAAACATGATGCTCACTTGGAGGGCGAAAGGATGAGAAAGCTGGAGATTAAAGTAGCAATAACGTATGGTATTATCATCGGCGCGTTCATGGCTTGTTTTTTACCCCTCTTAATAGGAACTCTACACCAACAGTTTATTGGCAATGATGAGCGAGAGGAAATGACTCGTGTCATGACGATTTTATCATTAATTGCATCCATCAGCGCCTGCGTCAATCCAGTGGTTTATACTTGTAGGAATCAAGAATTCAGAAAGGCCTTCAAGAAAATTTTTAAAAGAGGAAATCAAGAGATTGGCAACGAACTGACAACCTTTTCAAGATATTGATAAACTATGCAGTCAAGAAGAGGTTTTGTTTACTGGAAAACAGCATGGGACCTTCTCTCTCTCTTTTTTTTTTTTTGCTTTGCGCTACTTTCGCGTCTCTATAACTAATTGGACACCGAGAACAGGTTCAACTTGAAAAAGATAATGTAATTTTATACTACTTCTGTTGTCCAAGATGACGTACTGCTAACCGATTGTTAACAGTGACCAGCTGTCCGAAGCAAAAGAAAAATTAGCAAATCGACTTTCGAGACAAGGGCCTAAATTTGCAGGCGTTTCCAAAAACAATGGCTCAAACTTTTTTTTGTCTGAATCTCCAAAGTCTTCAAAGGTTCAACGGTTCCATAGGCATCGCTTTGTACTGCCCCAGGTCTGACTCTGGGCCTGTGGCCTCTCTATGAGGAGCCTCCTTCTACTTCAATTAATACTTCTCTATTTAATGGAGTCGCATCACAAAAAATTCTCAATCAACCAATAGTTATCGCATCACAAAAAATTCTCAATCAACCAATAGTTATCGGTCGTTTACAGTTTGCCTCGACACCTTTTTCACTGATTTACATGTTGAAACGTGCGTTACTTATTAACATAAAGGTAAACACATTCGTTGACCGCTTTCCACTGAACAAAGTAGTCTATTCTATCCGTGTAACGCAGCACGCCGGGCAAAGTTCTGCGGTTCCATCAATCATGGTTTAAACTTTTAATAATTTTAAATTACAAGGTAAGTTTCGCGATTTACGGCTTATCAAGTACGATGTGTAACCTCAGAATTATGCTGGATCAGTTACATCGCATTTACATGTATCTTGAGCTGGCAATATGGTGTGCGGCGTTTTGAAAAATCACAAATCATTAAATTTACATTGTAGAGTATAAAGATATGATTCGAGATCACAGATGTATGTTTTCTGTTTCTGTTTTTTGTTCCTTTATCGAATTCTGTCGACGTAAAATTGAAGACCATCTTTCGGATACTACTTTCTTCTTGACATTGATGTCGACAAAAGTTGAAAGGTATAGCTGCAGCGGGTTGATAAGCTTTGAGAACAGTTGCACAATAGGAAAACATTTGTGGATGAATTCAGTTCGAAAATTTACTCGCTGTAGTGATTTTCAATTAAATTTTCAAATTCAATTTTACAGTGGAGGAAAATAACTGAGATTGAATGGTGCTGAGTTGGGATTAAAGCAAGCTTACGGACATCCTCGAGAAACTCTTCAAATGCTTTGTTAACCCTTTCGCCCCTAAGAGTGACCAGCATCTAATTTCTCCTCACAAAAAGGAGAGAGTCATGAGAATAGAGGAGATGATTAGCAACTAAAGCAGCTCTTGATTGTGAAACAAATTCTCCTTGTTAGCTTCTTTGGAAATGAATGGAGAACAGTATGGAGAAAATGCATGCTGATGGCGGTTAGGGTGTAAAGGGTGAAGCTATCGTTTTAGGCCGGTAGTCTCCCTTGTTCGCTATGTTTACATTGCTGTCAACAAAGGTTTCTTGAAATGTCAAAAGACTGAATTACTACATTGATCACGAGACTGAATTTACATTTTTTTTAACAAACATGACGACCGTAATCTTCGAAAGAATAACGAGGGTTACGAAATTCATTGATTTCTGTACGAAAAGTCGATAAAAGAAAATACAATCACGCCGAATTTCACAAGGCTATTTTATACTGAGAATCTGAGGGAAAAAGTAGCAGATCACAAGAAATTCTCAAAATCATAGTGAATTTTTTTCTTGATGTCATCAGAAACGAGCATAATCGAGCAGTCCGTACCCGCCTCTCAGTCATCAGAAGACGAGAACGAGGATAGGCGAAAAGGCAGATTACAGACCCTGCCGGTTCTCGGTCGATCTCGGACTCCTACTGGTTCTCGGACTCCCATCGGTTCTCGCGCGCCGCTATTTGCTCGTTTCCAGTGACCAAGAAAATGTTATTTCTTATCATTAGCTTGTAAATGACCGACTTTCAAAGAAAGTAAATGTTAAAATATCGTCATATAATTTGTATAGAGACAGCAAATCATCAGAGTGAATAACTTTTATGGATGAAGTTATGAATGATTGGTACCCTTTTATGTCGACGCACTTTGCAAATGTTAATATAATAACAGATGGGACAAGCTTTTCGATTTCTGGTTTATTGACCATTACAGTTTTCCCTTGCTTGTTTGGAAGTGATTATCACATTGTTGAATGTTGCGGGTCCTAATGGGAAATTCTGGCTTTTGGTCTCGATGTTATTTCTAAAGAAACGCCGCAACTAAGGATTGGCAACACAGTGCCCATTCTAATTTTTATTGCAAACGTCAGTGATTTCGTTTTAAAGATAATGGAACCAGATTTTAAGGGACACGTGTAAATTCATATGAATTCAAAATAAAGCTTATCTTTTCATCTGAAAGAAAATGAAAATACGAACCATTTTCCTTTGTACGTTACTTTAACTGGACAATGAAAACATCAACCAAACTTCACAGTTCTCTCTTTGTTTCGCAAATACACCTGCAGGCAAGCAACAAAAGCATTTGCAATTTAAATATCGTTCTCATCTAAGAAAATATCGTTTGGCAAAGTATTCTATACTTTTTTTTTTCTCTTATCGAAGGAAAGTTCACTTTTACCAATGATTTCATCGCTACTTCTCAACAGCGAGTCGTAACCGAATAAGAGTCATAAGTTTTGGGGTAATTTTAACTGAGTATTTGTCAAAAACAATATTTCCTGGAAACCACTCGATCTTTCAGTGATGTGGAACAAAAGGAGACGGAGAACAAAGGTAAACTGAATTGCTTCAATCTGTAATATTCCTTTCCTTTCATTGCAATAACACCAATTTCTATCAGACCAGACGACGTTCAAGTTAACGTTATTGTTATGCTCTTAAAGAGCTTGGATCGGCTCGTAAATTCGCTCAAAAGTAGATTTTGGTGAACGGGGTGACTTCGTCCCAGGCTCAATCGGGCATTTTTAAATCACTATAGCGGCTACTATTTAGGTTAATTTTGTGGCTCTGGTATTGCATAAAAGTTTGGCAGAAGTCCTGGACCTCATTTTGCATACAGTTACTTGATAACAGGAAACGATGGCGGAAACAAAAGTTCACCTTTGGGACTAATGCTTTGTTTTCGAAAGGTTTCGGTTAGACTGTAAACTTTCCAAAAGTTTCCTCATGAAAGGTTTACAGTTAGTAACGTTTACGCTATGTTCAAAGAGGAGCTGTTCTGTCTTCCTCTCACTTCGTTTTACCTCAAACTATCAGCTGATTCGGCTAAAATGATAAATGATAAATCACACTATTTTTATAAAACTGTCCCGTTTGGTTCGGTACGTGCGCTAACAATTACTTCACATCAGAAGCTTACTTATTCCATTTAAGCTCGATAATATAATATGGACTATAAAGGTTCGTTCAGGAATTGAAATGTCATCGAATCCTTAGATTCTGTACAGTTTGATGAATTAAATACTGCGCTTAGGGAGCGCAATAATTTCGTTGTTTACAACACGAATTGAAATTTCGCTTTACGTCCCCTGGATAGTGTTTCGCCCAGAACTGCTTTAAAGATGAAATTGTATTATTTTACCTTCTCGTTCTCCTTCTGTTTACCGACGTAACTTTTCGATGAAACCTGGAACCATTGTCGTGTTTTGATAAATCCAACGAGGTATTTGGAGTGTAACTGCTTACGACAGCCTAAATTTGCAGCCGCGTTTTATGGCGCGAAAATGAGTCGGACGTATTCTTGCCAATCAGATGCATTTTTGGGACAGGAGCGAGTGACACGCACGTTTTCGCATGCACGTTTATATTTTGTCAGCATGAACTGACTTGCAAGACAAAACAATAATAATAATTAAGATGATATTAATAATGAAACATTGCGTTACTGTCAAAAGTTTTTCCGTTTGCAAGGTCAAACTATGACCCACACGAAAGAGTATTTGCATGAAAATATAGAAGGTACAAATTAAAAATAACGGGCTTAAGGTAAGGCTATTTAAGACTTTCTTTATCTTTCAAATTTTTGTTGAAGTTCTACCAATAATTTCTTGGTTCTACATGACATCCTGATGCAGGACGTTAAATATTTTGCGCCGAAGAAACACTTACATCATAATTATGTCTTTGGTATGATGCAATATCTTATGAATTAGTAAAATATCTTGATTTGGTTCTAAAGGAGATTATCATAAAGCAGTTCGATGTATACTGATTGACTAATAGTTTACCTGCAATTATTTAATTGACAAAAATAACCTAAAATACCAAATACCTGACATCAATAATTAGCGACAGAGTCTTGTTGGTCAACACTAGTGGCGCTAATCGTGTGAGATTTTGTTTAGGGAATCGTGAGTTTTGATCGAAAGAGTTCGATTTTGCCTCACTATTTTATAGTTGTTATTATTAAATAACTGTTTAGAGTACCTTCTGTTTTGAATGTCGAGAACCGCGGACCAGATATGAGTTGGAAGTAAAGCTACTACATGCAGAACCATTCTTTAAAAATCGCGCATGTACCAGACAGAACAATGGAAAGATATTGTAAACAAGTAATGAAGAATATTGAAAGGATTTTTATGCCCTGTAAAGGACTGTTAACCCCTGTAAAATCTAATATCTGCTAAGAATAGCTTAACTTGTCACGTCTTTGGATAGTTATCCTGATTCTTGGCCTTCACTATTTTTCGTTTAACAGTAGAGGCAATGAAAGCACGAATATAGAAACTAAGATTTACACAAATATTTCAACTCGATGAGTTTGAACACTTATGATTTGACCATTAGTCGTTCGATAGCCAAATTCATACGTCGTAATCATAATTTTTTTCCTTTTTTAAAGGCGTATGCAATATAGCTGCAAAATTACTACAACTCGCTAATTTTATCATCTAGTTCATTAGTGCGCGCTTGATTGGGTGTGCAAACGGATCTTAACCTTTGAGCTTCCAAAATGAAACAGCTGGTACGTTTGTCAAACAGGAAATCAGAAAAGAAAATATCTGCCAAGACCTCACGTCTTAATCGTAAAAGGAAAGTTTGTCATGATTTCGACATCGTTCTTTTCTTTTCTTCTCTTACCAAGAATGTTTTCTGGTTATGTTGTTCCTCTTGTTGGCTGTTTTTTTCTTACTAGTATACAAGTACACAACCACGCTCCATTATACAGTTGAATTTGCTCGTCAGCCGTTTGTCATATACTTGTTCCACTTTCTGTTTGGCTTGTGTTTAAATTCCACCTCTGAACGTTTTAAACTGGTATACTTTCATCAAGTAGCTTATTAAATTTCACCAGAAAAGTAGTCAAAATTGTCTTTTGTCCAAACCTCAGAATTGCAGGCATATCCGTCATTTAAAACGCCTTTTGGCCAAAGCACAATTGTGATGCCCTCAATAAAGTTATTTTCGCTTATTTTCTTACATTTAAGGACAACGGAAAGAACATTTCCGTCAGTAAAGCCCACCTCTTTCCGAAACGCCCATCCTGTTTAAGTACCAAACGTGACTGATTTGTAGTAGTTTGTCGCGCATTTCCGGTGACCAAAGTTAAAAAAAAACCAAAACGAGGCTCTCAGTCAGCGTTCTTTTATTGTTGAGCGACGATTACATTTTATGTCACACAAAACAAAATTGATCCAAAAATTATTCGCTGAGCCCATTCAAAGCTTGTTTGGTTTTGAACAGCCATTAAGTTGTTACGAGGCGGAAAGGAATTCCTGCGTATTTCCGGAAATACTGGCTAAAAAAAGGACCTTTTCCGATCTCAGCAGTTTTTGTCACACCACGCACTCTTCTACGCCACGTTCTTGGTGACCTTCTGAGACACGGCATTTGAAAATCGCGATTGTTCGGTGGCTGATTGTTATGGAAATTCTTGCAAGTTCATGTTGACACGACTGGTAACTTGAAGCCGCTCACGAGGCGTGAGGTAGAAAATTGTTTGGAATAGCTTGGCGATTGACGTTATTTTCGACCAAATACCAAATACCAAAGCTTATCTTTGAGGCTTGGAAGATATGGACAACGAAATTGGCAACTGCGATAATTACTACTGCGAATTGTGCAGCTTGGATTTTACGACTATAAGGGTAAGTTCAAGCTTCTGTAAATTTTTTTGCAGGCATGACACGCTTTTTAGCTCAGCCCTTACATGTAGATACATAAGTTACATTCTTGAAAGCTCATATCATGAATGTCTGGAGGATTTAAGTTTTATGCTATTTTATTGTTTGCAAAGCTAGCACGCTACATCTCGACTAAATGCTTTCAGTGATGGAAACTGAGCAGGCATTGTATCGTTACAAACCTTGGAGTATTTTTTCGTCATGATCAGGATGAATATGTATTGTTCGTAATGTTTATTAGCTTTTCTAAACAGCACGGCTTCAGACATCAGCCCCAGCAATCAATCTTCAACTGATGAATTTATAATGAACGTTTCAGCAACCGATTCGAAAATTTTTGATTCCTACAATAAAAAGATCTAATGTCATGACAACATTATGTGGAGCACTCTTGTTTGGTTCGTGACCTCTAATGAGATCTTTGTGAATAATTTCTTTCAAAAATGGCACAGCTTAGTGTTAAGAAGTCACTAATGCAAATCTTTATTTAAAAAAATTTAGTAGTAAGTACATTATTCTTGAACTTCTGTTAATTTGTTAAACAAAAAGGTCAGTCTAGTTCAGTGAGCAACTGGTTCATGCATAAATCAATGTGATCTCTATTCTTCAAGGTTATTGAAATCTCCTGTGGATTTCAGGTGATTTCCTTACCACTGTTGATATGTATTCAACTTTGTTATTTTGCTATCCTGGTTTTGAGGAGTGTTTTCTAATAATGTTGTCCCTGCATAGATAGTTGTTTGATCATCCTTGAAAGAGTTGAGGTGTAGAAGGTTGAGATGAGAAATTGGCTGAACTGCCTGCCAAAATTGACATGGTTTTGAGTTTTATCTGCCCTTTAACAAATATAAAATTCCCAGTGGCTGAGATCACTTTCATGTCATTCAAATGTCTTGGTTATCTCTCAAGGGAGACACACAGGAAGCTAACTTGAAGAAAATCAATGGAAAAAATGTTAACTTCAAAACGAAAGATATTTAACCAGTGTTAAGAGAGGAGACAGGAATTTTTGGTCTACTGTATGAATTTTTATCAAGGTATCAAAAGCTTTACAAGTGTCTTATAGGGACAAGCTAGTCATTTCCATTTTGATTAGAATCAGTGCTCTTCAGCATGTGTAAAGTGAAATGATTACTCCTGTACTTGGTTGGAATTGATAATTTCTTGCTTCAAAATTCTAATCCATTAGTCAGATACTTGTACTCTTTTTATGTCATTCTGGTTCAACTGGTGATCATGGTATTTTTATTGATATTTTTTTGCTGGTATTAACTTACATCCCAAGGTCAGAGAGCGATGTTCTGATTCTTATGTCTGTGACAACAAGTGTCACGTGGCAAGCTATTTGGCTATTGTTTAAACTCACTAAATTGATAAGAAATGTGTTGAGTGGAAACACTCAAGATCTAAATGAATATATATGCCGATTTCTCAACTTAAGGCTCTACTTATCATTTTAGCAGCCTCACAGCCTTTTTTTCATCAAGCATCACAAATAAGACACCACCAACACAGGCTCTTAAATGAGGTCCTACATGTATTCAATTTCATTCTAGTATGCAGATGATTGATGACAGATTTTGTGAAAGCTTGCAGAAGTGACAGTTTGCTGGATAAGAACAACATTCTGTTGGTTTTCACTTTTGTCATTCATAGATGAAAATGATATATCCCATGTAGCAGTTGAAATATTTTCTAGATGTGCAACCTAAAAGGTAATTAACTCACTGTTAATGTTTTCCTGATAGGAGCTGGAGGAGCACACTTGGTCTATACTACACCATACAAACCTAAGCAAGGAAAAGGGAAGGTATATGGAACTGTACTTATTTAATGATTAATTACTTATTTATTTATTTATTTATTTGTAATAATTAGACAGGCTAGCCATGTTTAGCTATTATACTAGTTTAAATTGGGGCCTTTTTAAACAATAACAAGGCCAGACCACAGTAACAGGAGCTAAATTCCCTGCTTTTTGTCATAAACGTGTGGGTTCTTATCCTCCTCTAACCATTGCAGAGAAGATGCAGGGGATGTTACCTGTAGTTTAGGGTCTGAGAAGACTAGAATGTCTCCTTATTTGCTTTCCTTAATGTACTAGTTAGTCAGGATATCTTAACCTTTTCCTTTCCCCTGCTGTTAGTCACTATTATTTGATGATGAATTGGTTTGTATACTTTCCCTTGGGATTCAGTGTAGCAGTTTCTGTGAGGTGATGCATGAATAGATTGCCTGTCTTGAAGAGGAAATAATTTTACTGTGATGCATTAAGTAGACAGCAGAAAAAAAAGCCCCCCTTTCACAACAGCTTAGGTATCTGAACCACATGTCCTTATAAACACAAATAATTTTACAAACTGATAAAGAGGGTTTTTTTTAAGAAACTGTGGTGCTTTGCAGTTATTAAAAAGATTATTTTGGTTTTATCAATTGAGTTGATAATGTAAATTGGCCTCTGTAAAGAGTATCAAACCTGACATATGAGCATAAGTCAGAGCGACCAAAATTATAAAGTATCAAGAGTCTAGTTTATAAAAGTAGAGATAATTCATTTGGAAAATATGTAAATTTGTTGGAATACCTTATCCTGTCTTTGAAATAAGAGTGTTAAATTTGATAGTCTTGCTGCAGGACAAGTTAGTTTTGTTTACTTCTGGGTTGCAAACCTCTTTTTTTGTGACAAGCTCACTGGGACAAAGGGACTGAGATTATAAGCAATAGATCTGAAATAAATTTGTTGTCAAACTCTGACTCTTTTTGACAGTTTTCCTTGCCCTTACATTGTTACATGAAAGGAGTAATTCATTGGAAGGGAAAATGGTGGAGATTGTTACTGATCAATGTCTCAAAACTGATGTATTTGTCTCTAAATATTGTATTTTGATGGATAAATGTAGACTGCGCATGTACTCGTACATACAGGATAAAAGTATTGGTTCAAATATGCAGTTTAGTCCATATTTTTACATTCATAATGTTTACATGTTGGTAAGGATAGAAGCTAAGAAAGTAGGTCAGGTGAATTGTTGTTGTGGACACCTCAATAGTGCAGTAATTTAAATGCTATAGTTTTTACCACCCAAAAACTAAGACAAAATAAGGAACAGAGAAGAAAAAAAAAAGAAAAGAAAATGCAAAAACCAAATAGTAAAAAAAACTTAAAGGAAAAGACAAGTAGTCAAGTAGTCATGAAGGTAATTATGTTGAAACGTGAAAAAAAAAAGTTATGAGGCTAACCACAAACAAAAAATTGTTCTTCTGGTTTGTTTTTAATAATGAATGGCACTGAATTTAAAACTTGTACATAGGGACAACAAATTTTATTGCAAGGGTTGAATTTATCCTTCAACATCCATGTACGTAATTTTCAGGAGTTACCTTATGGAGATAAACATCTTGCTTGCTTATTTGAAAATGGATTTTATCCTCCTTTTTTGTAGTGATTGCAAGCATCCATGTAGCTTATGCAAACAAGAGTTTACAAGACTTTCGGAATTTACAAGTCACTTGCATGGCGACAGTCACCAGGAGAATATACACAAGTGGCGTAGAGATCACCAACAAGAATGGAGTCCAGATAAAAAACAATTAGCGAGTCCAGGTAAAGAAAAACTTCCGAGGTCTGAAAAACACAAACCGCAGATCCCAGAAAAGCAGAAACTGAAGAGACAACCTCAAGAAAAAGAAGAAGGAGAACTGTCTGATTGGGCTGCAGATGATTTCACAGGTGTGAAAAATTTTCAGAATTGCTCTAGTGATCAAGACGGGGAAACAATTATGGATGATTATCGTAGTGGTCATCAGCATCCATATGGAAGTTATCCCAGTCAGGATCCACAAAGAGCAATACCGAGTCTGCTGGACCCACATTTGCCTCCAGCTAGTCGTGCTGGGGATTATGGATTTCACTACCAGGAAGAAGAGATGAGAAGGGTTAGAGGGCCGATCTCACCGCGGCCTAATGATGTTCAGGACCATGCAAACGACAGCCGCCCAGTTTGGAATGGTTTTGACGATGAACGGGATTTCAGAGAGCCTTCATACGACCCTGGATATGCAAGAATGAACCATTCAAGGAACTATGATAGGCAAGATGAAAGTTATTATGGAACCAGAGAGGGAGACAGGGTGACGATCAGGGACGGTGGTAGGCAATATGCGAGTGAGCGGCAAAACGGAAGTTATTATAGAGGCAGAGAGGAAGAAAGGATGTTGTCAAGAGACGGTGGCAAACCATCTCCGAGTGACAGTTATTCAGATGGTTATGCTCCAGGCTCGAGACGAAGGGTGTTTGTTGGAAGTCAACCTGGTGATCTGAGGGACAGAATTAGTCGACGTGGGAATACTTCATCTCATGACGGACGTCAGAAGATAAGAAGTGTGGTTGGATCGAGTTTCACGACTTTCAGAGAGAATGACGAACGAAGCTATTCGAGACAAACTAGGAGAGACAGTCCCGGTAATCGAAGCCGAAGAGAAACTCCATCGTACAAACAGGAACCAGGAAGACGAAAGACATCACAAGACAACAAAGAGAAAGATATCAAAGAAGGGTCGCAGACAAAAACAAGTCCTTCTTCAGAGAGCCCTGGTGGGAAAAGTGGAAGAAAAGGTAAACCACGTAAACTCGCTAGAGCAGAAGAACAGAACAAAGATGACCGAATTATTAAGAATAGTGCTTCTAAAAACGTTGAGGTCAACTCTCAGTCACCAAAGGGTAAGGAATCAGAGGGAAAGAACAGCGATGGCAACAAAACAATGGATCGGGTGAAATATCAGACCCAATCTGGGGCTTCATCTCAGCAGGTTAATGGAAACAGGAATGGGAAATCAAAGATAGATTCCCAAGACTTAACTACCAAAAATCCCTCAGCGAGCAAAGGTTACGTGGATGTCAAAGAAAACAATACAGAAACAACCAAAACTTGGTCAACTTCATTAGCTAAAGGGGATACGCCATCTCCTGCTAAAGGAACTCGAGGTCTGTCTTCGCCACCTACCAAAAGAAAACCTTCTTCGTCAGGAAACAATGATGCCAGGCCATTGACTTCCAAAAGGGACTCCTCATCAGCCGCTGCCTCTTTGCCTGGCAACAAGTATGATACTTTGCTATCAGTCAAAGGGAATTCCCCTTCATCCGTTAAAGAGGGTTCTTCTCTTTTGACAAAAAATAGTCCAACTCTACCAGTTAAAGAGAGTTCCATCATGGCGGCCAAAGAGGACTCTTTCCTACAAAACAAAGGAGCCTTATCTTCATCTGCCAACCCACAATCATCTTTAGCAACCAGAGCGAAATTTTCACTGCCAACAAATACTTCCGCACCAACCCTTACGAAAGAAGAAATGATCGAAAAGGCGGTGGAAATGCCTGTTCCAAAAGCTTCAGACGAATCCCTGAAATGGATAAAAAATGGCAAGGAAGAAGAGACATGTCCTCATGAGAAGGTAACTTCGGTTACATTTCTTGATGAGCAAATGATTAAATCTCAGGATTCCAAGGAAGCAGGAAAGAAACGTGCATTTTCTTCGTCATCCATGAGAGGCGAAAAAGATCTTGGTTTGAATACAAAAGAACAGTCTCAGTCACTTTCATCTTTGAGCAAAAATAACGAGGGTTACTTGACTAATTGTACTGATGAGACAAGTAACTTATTGCCAGAGAACACAAAAGAAAAAACAGCCGATAACCAAGGAACGAACAGTTCGAAAGAAGGCGAACAAACGAATAAATCGTCAACAACTTCAACCGTCTGTTCCTTGCCATGGGAAAAGCGAGAAGAACAACTAAGAGCCTTGCTCGGTATAAAGAAAGAGCCAAAAGACTTGGAGGTAAAAGTTGTTAATAAGGAGGTTATTAACAAGTAGTTACATTATGGGCAGTTTAGTAGATGACCGGGACACGACACCAATTTTAAATGTCCACGTTGTTTGCCCCTCCCCCCCCCCCCCCCCCCCGCAAGTTGCACAACCTGGTTCCAATGATTCTTAGGATGATCGGGAAGCCCAGGTGGAATTGACACACTTCTTTTTCAAATTTTTGGGGAAAGAAAACGGTTTTATTGATAAGTCGAAAATAGAGAGGGGGTGATGTTGCGGACGTCACGGAAGGCTTAAGTAATTGACTCAGTACAAGGTCTTCCTGGGAGTGCTGCCACTGACCTGTTTGATTTGTGCGTATGACCGAACTGGTAAGAGGGATAGTGGCTGTTAACTTTATACCGTTTGATTGGATATGGTGTGTCGTCGAATTGCATTCCTATTTCATGTTTGGAAGCCATGTATGTTTTACTTATTTGATGTGCTAAACGTTAACCTATCGTGGACGATAAGATGGTGAATTGACTTTCTTCTTCACGATCAGGAGGACACCATTCCTTGTCCAGTGTCCAGGGTGGCATTGTCGGGTCAGAAAAATGTCTCCATCTCCACCAGCAGTGCACCCACGGTGAACAGCTCAACTTCTTTTCCAAGTAAACCCAACAGCTCTAGAGATGCCCCTGTTATCTCCCAGTTACCCTTCTCTCAGTCGCAGTGCAGTATTGTTCATATTGACGGAACACCATGTGGTGCAGTCGCTGAGAACAAGTACTTCACCGTTTGTTATCTTCATTTCATGTCTCATTCGTTGAAAATATTACTTATTAGTATATACCACAGAAGTGAAAAGTGCTTTTCGCGCGTGCTGATTGGCTAGTTCGGTAGTGAATAGCAAGTTCAATTCACCTCCGAGCAGCAGATGAGACAAAATTGCGCGTCTTGAGTATAATTTCTGATCAATTATCGGTATATTGAAAGAAATAAGCTAATTTTTTGATATCTGTGTGGTATATACTAAAACAATAATTCACCGCCACTTCGCTGAATAATTGTTAATTATAGCATGTGTGCAAATCGTGAATCAAGCAGCAACAGTGAAAGATAAAAGTTGACGTCTCCCCCCCCTGACTCCAGAATTCGTACTTAAAGTTGGCTTGTGAAAATCAAGTGTTTTCCTTTAAATTGAAGAGGGAGAAAAGTTTCTTAAATTCATCTTTTGCATCAGTGAGAGAGGTCTTGAAGGAAGCTCATCTCAATGAGTACGAGACCATTTTCCATGGCGTATCAGTTTTGAGGGAGAGGGAACAGTGACGAGTAAAATTGTAAATGTTTTTTTTAGGGGTGGGGGTTGTCATGGTGTGCCATAAACTTCAACAATCGGCAGTTTGTATTATGAATTCCAGTCAATTGGTCCATTTAACTTTTCCCAATTTGCATTCCAGGTACTGTCCATATCACCAAAGAGTGTTTAAAAGCGAAGAGGGAAATGCCAGGGGACAAAATCTTGGCACGTTGTTCAGGACGATTCGGGATGGTCGCAAAAATGGTGCGCAAATCTTTAGACCAATAACTCCCCCATGCGATCCGCCAGACCGTCTTGGTTTCGACGGAGGTAAGACGCGTCAAAAACAGGACAATCGAGGTGAGGGCGGCAGGAATGCTCTGGCACGATCTAAAGAAAACGATCTTAATTCAAAGGTGCCTAACGCCGAGTCCCGAGCCTCAAATGAGTCTGTTGGAACGATCGATCTCAACTCTACTGTACAAGGAGTGCCAAGGAACTTATTTCCATGTGAGTCGGCAAATGGAAGGAGTGGACCAAACATTGACTTAAGCGATAGAGTACCAACGAAGCCTCCGGGTATCACACTGGAAGCTGCAACAACGTCAGATACCGGTATCGATTTGAGTGGCACTGTGCCGAACCTTGAAGAGTTGCTGGCGCTTCATGGATCTTCGGCAGATGCAACTGATGGTCCAAAAATTGATCTTTACAAAACAGGGCTGAAGCATGGTCAGTTTTGGAACCAACAAGGATTGAAGGCTGATGCTAGGCCAACAGTCGATCGTAGTTTGACTGCACCTTCCCATGGTGCATTAGTACATTTGGGTGGCTCGTCCAGTGATGCTGATAATGTAGCTAATATTGACCTGAATGAGATCACAGCCCTACCGGGAAGTTCTCGGGTACCTCTGGATAGCGTGAGGCTTAGTGATATTGAGCACAGAAAGGCTCAAGCGTCCGAGAGCGACAGACTTGGACGTCCATCTGGTGCAAGTATGCTTCCGAACTCAAATGCCGACACGGAAATGATTGATTTGAACTTAAGCACCAAGCTTCTTGGGGTCCCTCATTCCGTCGTAAATCCTTTTGATACAAGACCAGTTAAAGAAATGTCCAAATCACCGTCCGAACTTTCCACCAAATCCTCCCCATTAGCCGCTCACATCCATTCTCCATCACCTCAAGGCTCAAACGTTTGTACGTCACCTTTGTCACACGGTCAGTCTCCATCTCCTACGATTTCGCTTCCAAATTATTCTCTTGATCTGTCCAGGTTTAATCTTCCTCCAGCAGTCCGTAAAGCTTTAGCTGATCGTTATAGTGGCAAGAAAGTGTCGAGTGCCGCCAGTGGCTCAACGGCTGAGTCTTCCGATGGTCGAAGATCTCATCCACTTTTCACATACTCAACCAGAACTGATGGTCAGTTTGATAACGGGAAAAAAGTATCTCCCTTACCTGCGAGACTTCGCAGTAGAGGACAAAGAAGTGTTAGTTTAGACTCGCCTTTGATGAGGAAAGAAAATTTGCACGGAGAGGGCTCTTCACGTTCTGTTCTTTTTGAACGAGGAAACTTCCATGATATGAATCGGTTTCTCAATTGGCCTTCAATCGAAGGACATGAAAAGAGTAGTTTGATTTCTTTAGGCCATAATTTAGGGGGCTTGCCCAAAAGGTCAGGTGTGATGTTACCCTCCGCGAATGTATCACCTCTAAGTACACAAGCTACTACTGCAAAAGAGGACACGCATGAACTTCATCGTCGAGGGCTTATTGATTTGAGCTCGACCTCATACTTTGGAGAAATACCGGCGACTTCTGTTAACCAAGTTAGATCGCCGGCAGCTACCAGATCTACTATTGATAATTCCCAATCACCTTCGAGACCTTCAATGCTTCAAGGTCGAGGACTGATCGATTTAAATAGCAGCATGGCGCTTGGCGGTAGGGAAGCGGCCAATCCAGAGACCCTTTCAGTTATGAAACGTAAGCGAGTAAATTCCACAGAAGGATCTGAATGTCCTTCGAGTTCACCATATGAACAGCTGATCAAAAGATTGAAACAGGAACAAGCGACTTCTATAGAGAACACTGCAGCTACCTATCGGCCAGGAATAAATGTTCAAGAACTACTGACTATCGAACGAGAAGAGCAAAATCAACTGCAGAATTTGCATGCGGTGCAGTCCAGATTAAAATCTGTTCGCGCGCAGATTCAGAAATTATGTACGGAACTGGATTCTCTGAGCGGCGAGGAACAAAGAATTACCCTCAAAATGGGAGAGCTACGTAATCAAAGACTGAGCGTTCTCGAAAATGCCTGTTATGAAAGACAAGTGCCAACGACAAGGATTGAAATAGTAACAAGAGAGGTTAGTGTATCTACTGCTGATGGTAAAAATTCATTCTCTTTTTCTTCTGGGTCTGGTAAAAGTGACACCTCGGACCTCAGTTATTCTGCAAGGCAAGATAAATGTCAGGACGATGTTTCAGTTGCCAAAGATAAGATTCATAGGGGACCTTCAAACAAGGACGCGGAGGAAGAAGTTTATATCAGCGGAAATACTTCCCGTGCCAAAGAAAAAGAATCCTTTCTAAAAGAAAGTAATTTTAGCGATGGTCCTGTTGGGACTGCAACTAATTTTGGTTCGAAAGGCGAAATACAGCGCCAAAAACTACCTCATGAAAAAGTTTTGGAGAAGCTTAACGCCGGAAAGTTAGCGGAATCATCAAAACAACTGATAAATTTTAGTGAAGGGGCGAATAATATCACTCCAGCGTCAGGAGCTCAAATAAATGAAAAGGCTGCGTGTAGGGAACCTGCCGAAAAGACCTCAGACATGCGTAAAAAAAGTGACACCAACAGTTTTGGTGCAGATTTTGGACTTGGTGCCGTCCGTACTTCAGGAAACCTTTGGAATGCACCTGTGCGTAATCCAAATGGAGCAAACAAAGATAAAGGAGCAAGAGAGGGTCTTATGAAGAAAATGAAACAAATGTATCATCCAGAGAAAGCGCCATTCAGGAAAAAGAGCTCTTCAGATGGTAGTATCTCCAAGAACTTAGAGGTGAATAGAAAGAAAATACAGTCAGTGCGAGAAAACATGGAGCGCTGGAAATCTCAAGAGGAAAGTGAAGGTTTGCGTGAATTAAATGATAATGAAACTCAAACACACACCAGCCCGTTCAGATCACACAGTGCAGAGAGTCATGATAATTCAAATGTAGTCGAGGGGAAATGTTTACCTCGTAAAATGCTAATCCTCGAAAAAAACGAGTCCAGAAAGACGACGAAAGAGCTGAAAAAATCAAGTTTCTTCCAATCCAGTAAAAAAAGCTTCAAGGAACTACAAAGAAACAAGGTGAACAAATCGCAACTGAGAGAGAAAGAGAAATCCAATAAAACTGACACTGTTCCCGTCAAACGACGTAAGGTGGAGGATACTTCGTGCAACAAATCCTCTGTCCTTCCATTAAAGGAGGAGACTGAATCCAAATTAAAGGGTCAAGTTGTGAGTGCCGCGGCTCACACGACCACAACTGACCTGGAAGGACCTGGATCCGAGGAAAGAGGCTACACGGAAGATGAAATTCCAACACGAGATGTGGTAAGTGCGTCATGTTAAATTGCGGACGTTGATTTTATAGTTCCTCTTTCCACCTAGAATTATGGGTGGATTCAGGGAGACCATTCTAAGAGCTTGAGTAATCTGCGATGGACCAGTGTTTGTTTCATTCAGGGCTAGACGCAGTATTAATTTTTCTTCATTCCACGGAACCAGGATGATCAATCATATGAAAGGAGTGCATTATTTACTTTTTTTTTTTTTTTTCAGGATAGCCAATTAGGGAATATGTCCAGCAAGAAATCCAGCCGTCCGAGCCATCTAAAAATTCCGTCCTCTTCTGTTGAGTCCCTCAAGAAGAGTTTGCTGAACACAAAAGGTTCGCATCTTCATTTGTCTTAAACTTTACACGTATAGATCTTGTTCTGACACTGTTTTTCTCGATCTTCAAGTACATCTACCTTGTTTTACTTATAAAATTCCATTAATGCTGAATACTTTCTCAGATGGGAGACCCCGTGGTGTGCTGGCGACAAAGTTTCCCGGCCACACAGGAGCTGTCTGCGGGTTAAGGGTGAGCTACCTTGATTTTTCTCATGAAATGGGCAGCTCGCAAACAGCACGGTTGCCTTGGTGGTGGATGATAAGAATGCTCTAGTATGGTGGATCGTTCAAACGCTGAGACAGTGCCCATCATATCTGCTACCAGTTTAATACTGGCAGGAAACATAAGAGAAATTTGGTTTGTTTACTCCTTATAGACACTTCGTACAAAATATGCCCTACGAGATTAATTTTGAAAGACTCTTGAATATATCGGTTGTTCTTGTGAAAAGTAATAACTTCTCACCAACTGAGCGCGTGGGCCGAACTGGGGAATAGTGGCCTGAGGTGGTGGCAGTACGGAACGAGTAAAGCAAGTCCGTACAAAAACGACCGAGGGCCAATATTCCATAGTGCTGCTCGAGCAAGCGATGTTTGTAATTATTTTATTTTATGGCACTCAGCGAGACTTAGTTTGCTCTCAGTGGCTTTCGAGAAAAAAAAATACACGGTGTATGACGGTTTTCGTGGAAACAGTACGTATGGCAAAATCGCGACCAAGTAAGAACAATCAAAAATCTCGGATTTACCTTAAGACTACCTTGCCATATACTAAATGTTCTTACTGAGTCGCGGGATTCAGTTATTACCACGAACGTCGGTTGTGAGCTCAGAATTGAGATTGTGTCTATTTTTTAGGTAAACAATGGTCATCTGTTTACTTGCTCCACCGATAAAACTACCAGATCATTCAACATTCAGGTGAGCTGGCCCTTCCCTTGTTTGATAGAAGGTTATTTCCTTAACTTGCTTATCAATGTAATCGTTACCATTCTAGTGGCACTATAGCTTTTTTTATTAAATTCCTTGTTTAACGCTTCAATTTTGTGACTTTAGACCGGGGAATGTGTCAAAAAGTACCAAGGACATCACCTAGCTGTTAACTGCATCGAGGTTTGTATAGATATGGCTGTTAAGTTTCTTTTATACATCATGCTTTTCCAATTGTCGCAGATAAATAAAGAACCTTAAAGAAATGAAGTTCAATCGCCAAAAAGTGGCGTGGATAACTTAGGAATACTTGTACCATTCATGATCGGTGAATTGGTCGGAGAGATAACCGTGCGTCCAAAATATAATACTTCGATGTTACATTATGGATTGAATAAGCTTTTGAAAGACTCCGTAGCATACAAAATGTCGCTGTTTTTGTATTCTTTCCCACTTTTCTAAGAACTGAAGAAAGACTTTCTTTGGGTAAATCGTAAGGTAGTTTTTTTCGGTATGTAACAAGCTCTGTACATTTTAGTGGTAACGATTGTTGTGGGTAGCTGGTGGTATGCCCTATTCCTATTCCGAGACGCCCGAAATACTACTTCATCACAAACTTCCTTTTTTTACAATAGGTTTCTACAGAAAAAGACAGATTATTTACCGGGTCCAATGACCAAACTGTCAGGAGCTACAACATAAAGGTAACAAACTATGTCTTTTATTACAATGGAACAAGCTGGATCACTAAGCGTTTTCTGTGAAGTAGTTGAACAAGAAGGTTATTAGTGCCCTAAATTGGGTTTGTCTCGAATAAATCGTGGACAGTATTGCATTTTCTTTATGTTTTGCGCCCCACCAACCTAACAGGGCTGAACGAGTCGAGGTAGACAACCATTCTCCCAACTTCTCAACTAAATGTTTTATTTAAAGGTTTTGTTATTTTATTGTCTAGAGTGGCAACTGCACCCATAAGTTTACATTTGATGGTCGTGTTATGTGTCTTCACACCGCTTTTGATCTTCTGTTTGTTGGACTCAGCACTGGTGTTGTGGCCTCCATCGATTTAATGGTAAGTCACAGAAATAAAACGAACCACACGCTAGACGTCCCATTTTGTTTTTGAAACGAATCCTCAACCAAATTTATTTCGATACATATGATAGCTGGTATGCAAAGTAACTTTAAAGCTTAATTTGCCGGATAACCAATAGAGAGCTCTTTGGACGACTAGTCCATAAACACCACCTTTCCTCCCCGGAAACTCTCCGTACAACTAAATCTGGTCACAGCACTGTCAGCTTTTCGCGATATTCGTATTCTCCGCGACTTTCTACCCAGTAAATTGGCAGCCACCTGCGAGTTACGGAGTCGTCGGCTTCTGGTGTTAAGTTTATCCCGAGGCCATCGTAGACGCTTTCGTGAGAAGGTTCGTCTGTGATTTTCGGAGAGTGCATTTCATTTTCTTCCATCTCCATGCGATCTTTGTGGAGTGGAACCCAATTGAGAAGGAACATGACGGCTGTTGCAATAATGGTTACAGCGCTAGTGACATAAAAAGAAACACTGTAGTCATTGGACAAGTCGAAAAGCCAACCAGCGATTGGTGGGCCGAGCGTTTTTGGAAACGCCATCATACAGTAAAGCAAACCGATGGCGTGCGCTACTCTTTGAGAGCCTGCGATATCCCGCGTGATCACCGGAACAAGCATCTCGTAGCATCCATCAAAAACACCAAAAGTGAACGCGTACACGCAAATCCAGACATATTTATTCGCCATGGTGACAAGGGAGGAAGAAATAGCTATGAGAAGGAGAGAGAGCTGGCAGACCTTAAGGCGGTTGAATCGCGGATGATCGCACGCAATGCCAAAGGCGATACTTCCCATAAGTCCTCCAAAGGCCATATAACCTGTTAGAAGAGAGGCTTTGGTCGTGTTGATGCCTTTGTCCTCTGTAAAGCGAACCTAAACAAAGAAGGAACAAATTCAGGTATTAAAGTAACGCTCTACAGTCGCGAAAACCAATTTGATTTAGTCATCGTCTTGATGTGATACATGAATACTGACCATGAATCACTGCAGATCTGTTCAATTTACACGGTCGCCTCAATTTTGTTCAGTAAACATAATTAGACTACAAAATAGAGGAGATTTTTTCCTTGGGAACAAATTAAATTTATGTTCAGTTGTTTTCTTTGGCAAAGAGACTTTTCTCCCTTACTGCCTCTCCACCCACGTAGTGTAAAGGAAAACCAGCAAACTGTCAGAGGAATTGATTCGTTCACCGCTATGGACATTCAAAGGAGAGGCAATACTTTGGTTCCTTCACGGCTCGAAAACGGAATAAGACCAGGCTATGATGAACCGTCAGCACTATTTAAGTACAAGACTCTTATTTTTTGCATATTTGCGAGCAGCCTTCAAGAGAAGTAGAAACAAACTTTCTCTCAGCGAGACTGAAACACAGGAAATTATCAAACAGAAATGAAACCTGAATGTTCTCAACTAACTGAAAGCAACTTCTTGGAACTGGAGGCTGTGGATAGTGAGGGAAGAAACAATTTATCTGTCTGCTTAACTTACCAAATGAACAAAAGGCACGAGGAACACAAGCATGAACACACAAAGCGAAGCAACCCAGATGACGTACGCTTTGTTCTTGAAAATGTTGCCGTTGTTTTCTCTTGTTCTGTCTCGTCGGGCCTTATGGCTCTCCACAGGTCGAAATATCAATCCGCTTAAAAACATTAAACTCTGAACGGCGGCAAGAATCCGAAATGTAACTGAAATCCCGTACTTTGATACAAGAAGTTGTATCACAGGCCCATATACCAGAGTGCCACAAGCGGCTCCCGCCAGAGCCATCCCAGATGCAAGGGCAAGACGCCTCCTGAAGTACTTTGTTAGTATCACGAGCGAGGGAAATAAGCCCAGACTTGCTCCCAGACCCCATATAATTCCGTAGCTTCCATACAGGGGTGTGAGCGTTGTTGCGAAGGAACTGGCAAGGAGGCCTGAAGCTGAGACGAAAGATCCAATGATGACAACCAATCGGCTTCCGAAACGTTCAGCGAGAGAGGTGCCCACAGCAGCGAACAGATACATCATACTGGACGCCAGCGAGGCAACCCAAGCTGTTGAGAAAGATGATAAGCTATTTACTCAATTGACAAACTTTTCCATCTAGAAAGATAATATTGTTCTCATGTTTTATTTTTTTACGTCGGGCTATGCTCATTAGGCCAGTTAAGTTTCAAAGCTGTGGACCATGAAGTGACACGATAGACCTGGATTAGCAATGTAGGCTTGGCAAAAAGACAACGACTAAAGAACAACAGAACGGACTTTGTGAATGTCGCGATGGAGACTTTTTAGTCAGGCCGTTTAAAAAAGCTGCTCGTTCTTATCAGCTATTAATCAGGCTTTTAAACGGACATTTAGTTCTTACTCTGATTGGTTATAGCCAACAGATTTTGAAGGGAAATCACAAGGAGTAAAACTCGGTTTAATCTAAAGCGACCTTTGACATAAACTGTCACGATTATTTGTAAACGGTTTCCAATATTCAAATGTGCTCTGTGCGTCAGATAGCGCAAATTCGAGATCTCTTAACCGGAAGCGTCTACTTAAACGAAAATAGAAAGGGGCTTTGACCTCACACTTTATAAAGTCATGTCTTGCGTTGTGCAGAAATTACTAGAAAATTATAAAACAGAGCATAAAAGGGAAGTTTAAAAACTCAAGGTAGAAAAAGTGACTCACGATTAAAATGAAAACCACAAAATGTTGTATTACGCACACATACTGCATTGATTCACATCTCGGTTTCCGGTTACCAGAGAATCGTTTTGAAAAATAAAGAAACAAAAATGACTAGACTGAGTTGTGGATATATATAGCCAACAGATTGTGAAGGGAAATCGCAAGGAATAAAACACGGTTTAATCTAAAGCGACCTTTTACATAAACTGTCACGATTGTGTTTAAACGATTTCCAATATTCAAGTGTACTCTGTGCGTCAGATGGCGCAAATTCGTGATCTCTTAACCGGAAGCTTCTGCTAATACGAAAATAGAAAGGAGCTTTGATCTCACACTTTATTAGGTCACGTCTTAAGTTGTGCAAAAATTACTCGAAAAATATATGACCGCCAGACCTTAAAGGGAAGGTTTAAAAAATTCAAGATAGAAAAAGTGACTTTCAATTAAAATTAAATGATGGTCAAAATAGAGAAGAAAACCACGAAATGTTGAATTGCGCACACATACCGCTTTGATTCACATCTCAGTTTCCGTTTACCGGAGAGTCGTTTTGAAAAATAAAGAAACAAAATGACTAGACTGAGTATTCAACAAAATCCGAACACTTTTAGTTTGGTTTAATGTGTTGGCAACTCTACCTGCTTCCCCTCTTTTTGTGGAATATTCGTTCAAAAGCGCCGAGTACACTACACCGGCTGCATTCTGCTGCCCTACTGTTAAGAAATTCACCATCCATGCTCCGAGACAAACGACCCATCCCCACCCTCCATCGGGCGGAGGTTTGTGATGTACTTGATTCACAGTAGCTGCTGGCTGATCGTCTTCCTCCGAAACTTCATCACACCTCTCTTTTGATGTCATGTCCGACATGGAATTCACATTTCTTCTCCTGAGGATAGGAAAAGTGCTCCTATGTCCGCCTGAAGCGCCCTTTTCGTTTCCCTAGCGTTGACCTTAGGGCCCAGTAGTAAGTTGAGCAGTAGTAATTTGGCTGTCACCTCTCAGCTGGAATCAGTTGAACAGAATCATGTAAACAGCTGAATAAACACACATGAGTAGATCAGTGATGAAGGCCCATTTCCAACCTTGATGCAACGCGGTGGGTTTTTTTTTTCTTTTTGAACCACCGCTTTCGTTTGAATAGTGCCTCTGATTGGTCAATTATTTTAACCTTGCCTCGTTGTCTGCGTTTTCTCCGATGAGTTTGGTGAGCTTCTCAGAATAATTCTGTTTAAAACAATACTATACGTTTTAATCCGGTATGGAATCAGAAGAATCCATTGATTCAGCAGATTCCGTGGCAGTAAATGCTTATTTAATTGAAGTTTGCCATCCTTGTTAAATACGACCATGGGTCAGTTGAAGTTTCCTGCCCGTGGATAGGAGCTTGCGCAAGAAAGAGTGGTTGAGGTTGCTTTCCATGCAAGCAGCAAATAAGAATCGTAACGCAAGCTCTCAGTGACGCTGACGTTCCTGCAATAAAGTAACTAAACGTCCGGCAGCCGGACACGGTCTTAAAATAACTAAACGTCCGGCAGTCCGATATTTTTCCATATTTGTCTTCGAAATCCAAAAAATATTTATACGAAAATGTTCTACCTTTATTTACAATCCTCAAGCGCTTCCAGGCAGCCAAAAATTTCGAACTTGATGTTTTTCGCCAGCCCAGTATACGGAGTACGAAGCCATCCAAGCACTTGACACTTAGAAAGTTTTCAATGACACGACCGGACACAGTCCTCAAATAACTCCATATTTCTCTTTGAAATATACCAATTTTGCTTGGAAAATATTCTACCTTTATTTAGAATCCTTAAGCGCCTCCAGAGAGTGAAAAAATTCGAACGTTATCCGTCTCACCGACCCTGTACATAGAGTAGAAAGGGATCCAAGCGTGACACATAGAAATTCTTCGGACACTATTGGACAAAATCCAAAATTCAAAATACTGAATAACTAAACTTCCGGCAATAAGATATTTTTCCATATTTCTCTTTAAAAAATACCAGTTTCTATTGGAAAATATTTTATTCTCATTTAGAATCCTCAAGCACTTCTAGAAAGTGAAAAAATTACAACGTTGTCCTTTCCACCGACCCTGTACGTAGAAATCTAAGCGTGACACTTGAAAAAAATCTTCTTCGGATTCTACCGGACAAAATTCAAAATACTGTAAGGAAACTGTAAAATGACGAAAGGCGAATGCATTTACCTGAAAACAATTGACTATATGTCTAAGATGGCTCTTGAGAAAGACGATTTTAGAAGGTTTTCAGTAATCTGAAAATTTCGTGTTATACGAAATTCCGTCGCGGCGCGCGTTGCATCAAGGATGAAAATCGGCCTTTAATTCCCCTATTTCATATTTGCGCTTTGAAATCGTGAAAATAAAACCCCTGCGAAACACAGTCTCACCAAAATCGCGAAATTGAGTACGAATGATTTATATTTTTATTGTTTATGATTAGGGTCTTCTATTTCATGAATGAAAGCCAATAACCGTTTGTTATTTGGCTACTCCGCTCCTTCATTTGCTATGCCGTCCTGTAACTGTAACTGACCCCTAGACGAATTTTCTGATCTATTCGACATCTAATGTATTTTTGGTGATGACCGCTGCCAAAGAAGAGACTACAGTATTTTCAAGGCAAAAGCATAAGCCTTGAATATCTATGGGCAGCGGTTACCGCCAAAAATAATACTATGTAGACGGTTTAAAGTAAAAAGAATTGGTGTAATCTGTATTGTCGGACGGTCGATACAATTTGAAGAGATGTAGCTATAATACAAATGGACAACTCTTCTTAAGTAGAATGTAATGGTTTAAAAATGAATGGCTTAGTCAGATCAGAATCAGGAACAATCGAGTCTCGTCTGAAATAGTTCAGCCTAAATTTACAATTCAATGCCGTTCACTTGGAACTGGACAACCCCAAACCTTTGGGCGGTAATGGCTGCCTGAACCCTTTGACTCCTATGAGTGACTAACATCTAATTTCTCCTTACACTATCATCCCTGAATCACACATCAAGGTCATGAGAAAAAAGGAAATGATCATCAAGCAAAGAAGCTCTTGATTAGTAAACAAATTCTCCTTTTCAGCACCTTAGGAAATGTAAGGAGAACAATATGGAGAATGTGCATACTGATGTTCGGGTGAAAAGGGTTAAATATCACCTATTCTTAAAAATTAAAGGGTTTGAATGATTTTTTGCTCTAATTATTTTTTTATTGCCAGAATAACATATGCCAAGAGCGCCTTCACTGTCACGAGCCCCGTGGAGTAAGCTGTCTTGCTACAGCCACTGAAGGACAACGAAAGCTTTTGTGCTCTGGTTCATTTGATTCAACTATTGCTATCAGAGATTGCAAGGTACATTTTAGGTGTTTAACTTATACTTTGAATGTTTGATTTATACTCATGGATGACTTTGACTGCCGTCTGGACTCAAATGTATTTGAGCAGGGCTTTGCTGTAAAGCACATTGAAAAGCAAACGAGGTCACTTTCCCCGTCCTAAATTCCTCGTTAACGACATATTTTTGTGCAACATCAACACGATATGAAATTCGATCATTGGTACTCACTACATCAACAGCTTCAAGAAGAGACTGCTTCACTGCTCCTCACGTAATCGCTAAACAAGCCCCGTTTGTAATGTTATGGTAATCAATCAGTCAATCAATCAATCAATCAGTCGATCAATCAATCAATCAATCAGTCAATCAATCAATCAGTCAATCAATCAATCAATCAAAAGACTCCGTTGGGCTCTTTCACACCTAAAATGTCTTCAGTGATTCTCCCTACTGTCTGTCATGCAATGCTTATGATGTTAGTTCTGGAAAATTGTTATTGGATCAACTTACAATCCCCTAGTTTAAATTTTTCTTCCTTCTCATCACTTGCCTGCTTGATATTGTACTGTTGTTGTAAGGAGAAATTCTGCCTCGGTCACTCATGGGATTCAAGGGCTAAGGGTCGTGAGAATAAGGGAAATGATCGCCAACTAAAAAAGCCTCTGATTGTTAAACAATGTACTCCTGTCAATTCTAAAGGAAATGTATGGAGAACAGTATGGGGAATATGCATATTGATCTCAGGGTATAAAGGTTAAAGAAGGTGTAGCGCGTAGCAGTTATGAACAGTGGTGGCCCTGTGGCCATCTAGAGAAAAAAAAGGCACGAAAAAGAACAAGCTTTTGTTTAGTTGTTTTGAGCAAAGGAATATCAGTCAAAGGAGTAGGTTATTTCCTTCAGTTTTGTTTTCGATACTTATTTAATAATGCAGAACTTCAAATTACTTGTGATAAGAACTGTCATTGTATTTCTGTTTTTCATAGACTGGTCTTCTCATTCGGACACTCTGTGATCATAGCATGACTGTTTTATGTATCCAGGTTTGTCATTTAGATTTTTGAATTGTCTCTCCTTTTTTACTGCTCTCAAAAACAAGTTCGGTGCCAGTTAAAACCTTCCGAGGAATTCGGTGTTTTTACTCTCATCCTTATCATATTTTACTGCAGAGCAGCACTCTTTGAGCAGTTTTTAACCATGAGTGGAAAGGATATTTTTCAAGGGAAGTC
Source organism: Pocillopora damicornis (assembly GCF_964200805.1). Classification (NCBI taxonomy): domain Eukaryota; kingdom Metazoa; phylum Cnidaria; class Anthozoa; order Scleractinia; family Pocilloporidae; genus Pocillopora; species Pocillopora damicornis. The sequence goes on from NC_142683.1 coordinate 305,619, forward strand.
ACTTCACAGCTTTCTCTTTGTATCCTGTTAGGTTGTGGAGAATATTTTGTACAGTGGATCTGCTGATATGAAAGTTCAGGCCCATAACTTGAATGTATGTCTATATTTTAATGATTATAATGGCTGATGGCAAGGATTTCAATTAAGGTTTCCATAAGCGGCTACCGATGATGTAATAGGCAGCTGTGCCCGTAAAAGGGGCAGTAAGATTTAAC